>NC_052539.1:11667045-11974961 GCF_016699485.2 Gallus gallus | reverse complement strand
TTTTTAAGATGTACTTCAATTCTACATTAACAGACTCCTCAAAACTTCTGAAGCCACTTTTGGTCTTTGCTTTTATCATCTGTGGAATTATATGTGGTCTGACTCGAATCACTCAGTATAAGAATCATCCAGTTGATGTTTACTGTGGCTTTCTCATAGGAGGAGGAATTGCTCTCTATTTGGTAAATATAGCATAGATGTCATTATGTTTTAGAAAATAAAACATATGTCTACAATAAAAGTATTGGTATTTTTAATGAAAATATTTCGTCATGGTAATGTACCATAATTAAGAATATAATCCAAATGTGCTGAAGATGATGGTGTTGGGGGTAATCACTTCTAAGAATAAACAGGGAAAAGCAAATATGTATTTCAGTTCAAAGTGCCATGAGAATACACAAGGTGGTATATAATAGTCTAGCACTGTATGCAGAAACAGCTCTAACATGATGCACTTTATTTAAGATACTCATATTTTCTACTCCTCACTTCAAAGCATAATGCATGGAAAATACTGGATTAACCAGTATTTGTTGCCAGTGTAAGCTCACAGTGCCTAAAAAAAAAATGGTTAATTATTATACAGCAACTCCACTGAGTGAACTGCTGAACCTGCAGGAAATCAAAGACAATATTAACCCCTTGTGGTTCTTTAGAGCTTTTGGGGAAGTTTTGCAAGGGAAATAGGATACCTAAGCCAGGTTACTCCTGTGCTCTACATCTGTACTGTACTGAAACAGATGGAGCACTTCAGAAAGGTGCTGTAAGGGTGTACGTAGGATGGGCCTGTTTGTATCTGACTGCAGGAAGTGAAAGCAAATGTTGGATGCTTCTGCTTGCTGCTCGCAATACATCTCCAACATGATTATATCAATCCAGGTTCCTGTGAGCAATAAGAAACTTCTGCTGACAGTGTGATAGTGAATAGAAGGGTCTTAACAACCAGACGGATGGCTTTTGGCCCTGAAGGAAGTCAACAGTGAATTTTAGTATAATAATAAGTTCATAATTGGTCCCATTTTTTTCTGTGTTGTAATAATTTAAGGCACATGTAGGTTCTCTACAAAGGTGACCAGGGGAAAAAAAAAAAAAAAAGGCTTTTACAGTGGCAAAAGTGACAGCAACCAGAGAAGATAATAAAAAATCTGCAAGCTACTAAGTCAGATTCTGTGATTGGGCTGTGAGCAGAAAGGCACTCTGTTGAGTATATAATTTCAAATTATTAAGCTGTCACAGACTCTCATAAATGCAGCTGTTGTTCCCATGTTTGAAATCTACAAACAAGTATGGTCTTTGTTGGGTCATGCAATACTACATGGGGAAGACAACACACATCTAAAAGGCACCATTGTCTTGGAAACCCAGCGGTCAGTAAATCTGCACTTAAAACTAAACACCAATAAGAGGAAAGATAGGTGAAATATTGTGAAACTACAAAGAACTCTAAGAAGCACGTACAGATCAAGTAACCTGAATGATCAAGTCAGACATTTGAGCCTTTCATAGAACATTTTCTCAGTGGAATCTTTTTAATATGACAGCATTTTATGATAAACTATCGAGTAAGAAAATGCTGTATAATTAAATCTTGTTACAGATATGCACAGTTTGGAAAGCATTTGATTTAAAGCTAATAAATTGTTCTATCATGTAGATATTGTATTACATGGCCATTATGTGGTGGAAAGGGCAGAATCATGGCACAACTTGAGCTGGAACGAGATTCATTAAATCAGAGCAGACTGTATTGTAGATGTTAAATAGCTTCACCCAGTAGACTACAAATATTTATTTTCATATTTTCATAACAAAATATTCTTTCTTCAGCAGTATCGGTTGTTTTATAAAATGAAGAGCACCAAAGGAGGCTAAATATTTTCCTTAAATGTTTATTGCCAAGAAATATGTTCCCTTGTTATCCTACTAAGACCCCTACATACCAGATTGAGAATACATACAGAATTTAGAATATAATGATACACTCGGAAGGAACTCTCAGTTAAAGTGGTCTAATTCTATCACTCAATATTTAAGGCAGAAGGATGTAATTAAAATACCTAAAAATCTCTCTCTTTTTCATAACAACTTGTTGATGATTCTGTTCAAATATCAGGGCCTGTATGCTGTGGGGAACTTCTTGCCAAGTGAGGAGAATGTATTTCAATCAAATTTTCACAGAGAACCTCTAAGGTCCTTGACAGACCTCAGTCAAGATGCCAATAGAATCCTGCCTGGAAAAAATGGTAGCAGCACTGATGGCATTGTCTCTCACCGTTCAGAAAGCATCCTGAATAGAAACCACAGAGATTCAGGTTCTCTGACTAACATCAAGAGAGCAAATGCTGATGTAGAAATCATAACACCACGAAGCCCAATGGGAAAGGAAAACATGGTAACTTTCAGCAACACTTTGCCAAGAGTCAACACACCATCCTTGGAAGATCCAGCAAGACGAAATGCAACAATTCATGCATCAATGGACTCTGCCCGCTCCAAACAGCTCCTTTCCCAGTGGAAGAATAAGAATGAAAGCCGTAAACTGTCACTGCAAGTAATAGAGACTGAATCTGGCCAGTCACCACCAAGGGCAATTGAAATGAGGTCAAGTTCAGAGCCTTCCAGAGTGGGTGTAAATGGTGATCATCATGGTCCAAGTAGCCAATACCTGAAAATTCAACCTGGTAGTGTACCAGGTTGTAACAACTCTGGTCTTTCTGGCGGGCCAAGGGTCTCTATTCAGTCACGTCCTGGCTCTTCCCAGTTAGTACATATTCCTGAAGAGACTCAGGAGAATGTGAACACATCACCCAAAAGTAGTTCAGCTAGAGCTAAATGGCTGAAAGCTGCTGAGAAGAGTGTTGCATGTAGAAGCAACAGCCAGCCAAGAATCATGCAAGTAATAGCCATGTCTAAGCAGCAAGGAGTGCTTCAGAGCAGTCCAAAGAGTTCAGAGGGAAGCACAGTCACCTGTACAGGAGCCATCAGATACAAAACCTTGACAGACCATGAGCCAAGCAGCATTGTCAGAGTTGAGGCCCATCCAGAAAATAACAGACCTGTAATTCAGATGCCATCAGAAGGTGAAGGAAGTGGGTCATGGAAGTGGAAAGGACCCGAAAAAGTCACCCTTCGTCAGACATATGAGTTAAATGATCTCAACAGAGACTCTGAGAGTTGTGACTCCTTAAAAGACAGTTATGGGTCAGGTGACAGGAAAAGGAGCAACATAGATAACACCGAGCATCACCATCATGGTATCACTACAATAAGAGTCACACCAGTGGAAGGAAGTGAGATTGGCTCAGAGACCCTGTCCATTTCTTCTAGCAGGGACTCAACACTTCGAAGAAAAGGTAACATCATTTTAATCCCTGAACGAGGGAGCAGTCCAGAGAACACCAGAAACATCTTCTATAAAGGCACATCCCCCACACGAGCATACAAGGAATGAGAGGAGACATATCAGCTGGTCTGTACCACCACAAAGGAAACAAATCTGAGGTTCTGTTCTCTTTATTTAGAGCTGATATTTACCTCTATGTGCCAAATTATTGACCAGCAGCCCAAACGTTGTTGAATACTGCTGATCTGCAAAGTGCATGAGCCTACAGAAATCATGTAGTGGGGGAAAAGCACAACGCCAGAACCTAACTAATGTGAAACATTTTCATACAACTTGTTTCTTCTGACTCAAAGCATTTATCTGGGGGCAAAGTTGAAACAACAGTCTTGAACACAGACACTTTAATTCCTGAATGTGCCAACTTTTTATTTTATTTATATTTGTGTCCAAAATCGACTGAATATTTCATAGCAAATGCTGTATCAGTGGTATATATTCACCTTTGCAGAATTTGCACCACGTCTTTAATACAGGATGGTGCTGATAACTTTACATGTTTTGAAAATTTGCATACTTATTAGACTGTACAAACACATGACATATTGATGTGCAGTTTCTTTAAAAATAATATTGCTAATACTATGATGATGCTGGCTGCATTCATTTAGCATAAGAAATATTTACAGCTTTGGTATAGTGGATCTGTCACATTCAAAGATTGCAAAGGTTTTGTGTAGTTCTTTAAGATGTCTACTGCAACAAAAATGTGTAGGTGACATTCCATTAGAATGGAATAACTACCTATTTTGAATAGTTTTGCTGCTACTGCTCAACTTTTATTTAAGAACAGGTGCTACTAATGAAGACGCTGCTTCTTAGTGGGCTAACTTGTAGAACTGTTTTAAATTATATTTTTAAGGGGTCTTTTAAAGTACTACAAGTAATTCAGATCTTGCATTTTTAAACCTCCAAGAAACCCTTCCATTGTTTTATTAGTTTTTAACTTTATAATGTGTGATGCCAACAACTGCAAAATGTGCAATGTGAAAGGTGAGCCATGAGTAAATAAAATCAAACCCCTGGTTTCCTGATCAGCTTCAAAGGAGACAGTAATTACTATCGTAGCCCACAGTTAAAACTAGTCATTTAGCTTACTTGCTTAGCACGTCACAAGAACAATCACAGATTTCACCCCAGTCACCATTTAGGAAATCAGTGCTTTGCTTTAAAAAATGGAATGCCTTGGTATTGCAGAATCACTAAGTGAGTGTTGCATTGTGCCACCCCTTCTGTTCACTTTCCATGAGACACCCTTCAGAACCTTCTTAAGGCCTATACTTTTTCCCCCACCACTGCCACTTCAGAACATGAAGGGTCTCTGCACCTGAGACAACACAGATCACTTTAGTAAATTAAACTTGGGATGTAATAAAAGAAAGCTAGCTTGCTAAAACCCTTCATTGCCAAAACTTGTTAAACTGATGAGCTTTGAAAGGAGTACGCATAGCACATCTTGGGCATACTATAAGAAAAGCTTCATACAATATCTCTGACTTAAAGAGCAAACCATGAAGGAAGCCATGGGTAATGTTCATCCAGTGCAGCTCCTCATTCTTCTGAAGAATTAATAACAGACATGTGCCCACTCCCTCGCCAAGAAGGATGGGAATGAATTTGAAGTCCCCTTACTGAATAAGCAGTAGTAAATCAGGTCTGATATCTGACTTATTTATTTTTTTTCTAAGTCATCTTCTTATTTGGGGTATCAGACAACCAGATACATATGATATGACATAGTCAGAACTTGTCTACAGGCAGTTCTTTGAGGAAAAGCCCACCCTGCTTCAGCCAAGCAGAAGAAGAGTCATCCCATTGCAGGAAGATAAATAGCACAATACATACAGACCAAAAATAACAACAAAAAATTAACCACAACCAAATCCCAAATCTGACTCTAAGCCTGACTAATTACATAAGTAGGAGGGTGATGTTTGCTAATCTGCAAAGAAGAATGGATTTGTAGTCAATGTAAAGCTTTACATACCTTCCCGGTTCCACAGGTGCTCCAGGCTTATCTATCAGCTAGCTATCAATGCTTCTCCCACCTGCCCATCACTCAGTGCTATGAAGAATGTTGGTCCTTATGGAAATGACCACAATTTTCCTACTAGTAATAGACAAAGATCCCATTATGCATGTGATGGTCTGGGGGGAAACGTTCTGCAGGTTACATGCAAGGCAATAACCAGTTGGGTTGCAAAGTACTTTGTACGTTGAAGGTGTGCTTTAGGGCACAGTAGCTGGGAAAGATAATCACAGATGCCAGGGATACAAAAAAAAAGCAATTTTTTTAGAAATGTGTTCTCAGATTCTAGAACTTACAAATCAGGATTTGTTTTGGTGGTGGTGGTGGTTTCTATTTCTTTCTTTTTTTTTTTTCTTTCTTTTTAAAATAAAGTACCTTTATTCCTCAGTATTTAATACCAAATTTTGTATAAGGTTCCTAGGAATTATGAACACTTGGATTGCGATGAAAAGAAAAAAAAAAAAAAAACCTTTGGATTTAGTTTAGTCTGAGTACGTGATAAAGCACGTAAAATTAGCTTTAAAGGAATGGGTAAGACACAATCACTGTTGGCCTATCAAAGCAGGGAAATAATATGCAATCATTTGTTAGTTTGTGAGTGCAGGGCAAAATAACATAAGTAGATGAGCCTGAAAATAATGGAAAATTGAAATGGAGAATAATGGCAATAAAGTAAAGATTAGAAAATATTCCCTCTGGCAATTTAGCTGTTTTGGAAACTGCAGGATTCCTGGTGGGAGTGTTTGTTCTTTATTCCTTGGTTTTAGTCAGATATATATTGGAATATGTGTTGCTTTTACTATTCTAAAATTTGCTGCACTATTTCAAGTGCAGTGTGATATTTTTCCTAAGGTTTCCTATTTCTTAACAGAAGATTTTAAAGCTCTTGTGTAATCATTGAAATTGTGTTCTTTACATAAATATTGATATATTCTTTTTTACACAAAGTGCCAAAGGCTACTGTTTTTAATAATGGCTTATCAAATTATATTACATTAGAGAGCAGAAATGTAATAATATATACATTGGAACTCAGACCTCTGCATGTATATTTGATAAGGAGCCTTTTGTAAAATTACTCTTTGTTTACATTCCACTGATACCTTAATTTAAAATTAAATAAATTTACAGGCGACATCTTCTTAGTGTTCTGATTTTCTTACTTGCTAACAAGCACGAATTTCTTTGTTAGGCTATGCTTTACTGAAAAGAGAAAATACTCAGAAATATGTTTTTAAATGAAAACTCTCTATGTAAAGTATTGTGTTTAATAAAATGTTATGCAATGTTTTAAAATGGAAGATAATTTGTAAATTGCTATAAATGTATTTTGTTAAATGAGTACAGATCAATGCTACTGTGTTTATTGTGCTAACATCATGAAAATAAAGATAAAATTCTTCACTGATGTTCAGTCATCTCATCTATGATGAAGCAGAGTCCTGTTTACCTGCAGAACTATTTTTCAATATTAGGATTCTCATGATGTATAGAAGTGGTCATCAGCGGGAAATCTCAGGCCATAGCATTGTAGTAAGAAATCATGAAGAACAGTACCAAAACAAGGGTGTCTCTGAAAAAATACACAGAAAAATAAAATGAATTGGGAACTTCATGCTGTCATGACACATCTGCCAGATCATTTTGCAGAATCAACTACAGTGCTATGCTCATAATGCCTCTATATCACCTTGCTGGTTAGTGTGGGGCAGAGCTGCCTGACACAATGAGGTCCTGATTGGATTGGTGAATGAAAACAGGCCAGGTGTGAAGGGCAATCCTGAGAAGAAGGACTCTCCCTAGGGGAAGAAGTTAGGATGCAGAACACAGTCATCAGGGTGACAAACACCCTTCTGCACGCAACAGTGAAGAATTTAAGTGTTGCAGCCTGCCATCATAAACACTGATCTATAAGTCGCAACTGGTATGCAAAAGAAAACATTGTCTCCAAGCCTGCTTTCAAACACTCCAAAAGGACCAAACACTCCAAACACTAGCAGGGCTGTTAAGTACTGGGGGTGAAAACTACCACTCTAGCTGAGACATGAGCAGGTGATGCCAATGGAATAGAACAGACCAGCAAGAGGGCCTCTACAATACACTAAGAAAACTGACTTCGATAAGCTCTCCCATGTGTGCACAGGCCTTCATGCAGACTGTGCTTTGTATTTGCCTGCCTTTCCAGCAGGTCAACCCTGGGGTGGCAGGGGAACAAGGCAGTAAACTGCTGCTGAGGGGTACAGTAGCATTGTACAACACACACGCCGCACTCCCAGCCAGAGTATTCTGGGTTTGACCAGCGTCATCACAAGCTGTGAGGCAGATCTGGGTCACTTGGCAATCTGTCTCCCAGGACTTTCATGATAATGTAAGACATGGGGCCCTCAGGCAAAAGAATTAGGAGAGCATTTGTTCCCTCTGAAGGGAAAGAAAGTTCAAGTACAGATGTGCAGCTGCTCCTTTTGTGGCTACTGAAAGAGCATTCTGCTTGTAGTCAGGGCTGGTGAAAGTTCTGGCCACACCATATTAGCTGCCAGCTTCATGAGAGGCCAGCAGCAGACTCTCAAGGGGCAGCAAGTCATCTGCCTGAGCAAAAGGATGCCTTGAATGAGGTTGTGTGAAGCATAGGGTCTGGGGTTAGAGGACAAGGTCTGTCTCAGACACACGTCGGTATCCTGGGAAAGTTACAGGCAGCAATGTCCAGAGGGAATGTCCCTGGGAAAGAGTGCAAGAGCATGGGTAACCTCCTGATGCTGATGGGGACATTGCAAGGCCCCAGAAGTACACATTTCATGATCACTGAGCCAGCAATGTTTCTCTGGAGGTCCTGCAGCAAGATGAGGTAGGCTTTGACCTGGGCCTAACAGCAACACTGGCAGTAGGAAAGGAGGGAAAGAGGGAAAAAATAAGCCACTGTTGATAAATGTGTAAGATGCTCTGTCTTCTACATTAAGAAATATAGATGGGAGTCAGAATAAGAAAGAAAGCAAAAATAAAAGAGACAGTTAAATTTGATGTATATACTGAATAGGAAAATCAAAAGATGATACAGTTTGGTAAAGTGCATAACAGGGAGCTGCTGGGTATTTCACTGCTGCAATTTGCAATGGCATATCATTACCCTGCCTGCATTAGGTGATGTCATGGTACAGCAATTTTATAGTAATTTTGTATCAAGAACAATCAACCTCATTTTATTATACACAAAATTGAACTGAATGTCACCTTAGGGTTCCCATTTCACACATGTTGCAACCAGGTTAATGCTAGACATTACATCACTATGAAAGCTGTTATTGACTCAGAGAGGTAAAGAAGCCCAGCAGGACAGAGGCTACTGCAAAGTACACACCAAAGTCTTTTTTCAGCTAAGCACTGCAGCCTAAGGGGGCACTTACATTTTCATCTTGAGGCAGATTCGTCCTTTCACTACACTTACATCAGCTATGGTAGAAGAGAGTGAGCCTCCAACATTATCACTCCAAATCCAGGGTGTTTTATTCCCATTTTGTATTTATAGCAGTGATTGCATGGAGGAATAACAGCATATAGCTTTTTTTTTTTTTTTCTGGATTTTCAATTCTATTTGTATGTAATCATACACAAACATATTGCATTTGTACAAGAAGTTGACTTCACGTAAAATGCTTTTTGGCTTTTTTAGACAGAAAGAGTAGAATTTATCCAGCCAGTTCACTTCCCAAAGTTAATAGTCATGTCTTAGCCTGCCACATACATCCACTTTGTAGCCTGCAGAGTAAAACAGATCCTTCTAGGATATGACTGCTTAAAGCAGAACTCTAAGTCTGATGATTTCTCCTCTGGGAATGACCCTTTCAGTGGATTAGACAATTAGTAAAAATATTTTAAAAGGTGCATTTTATAGGTCTACATTTAGGCCAAAAATGAACTTCCTCTATGAAGGGTACCTTTGAAGTAGATATTAGATGTAGAGATATTATTTCTACTGACAAACTGTCTTATTTTCTTAGATCATTCTGGTTACAGCAACAGTGCCCCTAAGGTAAGTGAACTGACTCCAATTCAAATTGCTGACTGTATCTACTTATGCAGAAGAGTTTTCAAAGGTATGAATAATTAAACTGAAACTTATACCTATTTCGTGCTAAATTTTAAGAGAGCTTCAAAGGTCCCTGAGGTGAGAAGTCACATGAGACAAGACACTAACATAACTCATTTTTTATAAATCTATGAAAGCTTTCTACATGACAGATCAGTTCACAAGTAATTTGGTAGGAATGTTTTAAAGAGATTACAGTCCTGATTTATAAAATTCAAAAATAAAATCTCTTCACTGATCTTGTAGCACTGAATGTATCACACCCTGTACAAAACTAAGATGTGTCTCCCCATTCAAAATGTATATTCAAAATGAAAGAAAGGGAATCCTACTCTAGCACCATGTATGTGTATATATACACAAACAAAGTTAATGTATGTCTTTGATCAAGCCAGGCTTTAGAAAGAGAACATTAAACAGCTACTTCAAATCAAGGAATAAATCATATACTGCATACACTCACAGTTCCTGGTAGAATTTTGATGCTATCATTTAAATAGGAAAAAGTGACAGGTTTTAAAATTATTCAGTTTTGCTCCCTTTAGTGAGATCAAAATAAGGTGCTTCATTTAGACACATTCCTACATGGGTCCCATTGCATGATGGTATTCACTGGAAGTAGCTTACACAGTAACACCTTATATTAAAAAGCATGAATCAATCTTACGTAATTGTTTCCCACATTAATGAAAAGATCTTTCATCCTTTCAGAATAGGAAGTTCAATTGAATTAAGAAGTTACTAACCCAGAAGTTCAGATATTTTCAATGTCTATACATCTCTGATACCAACACCATAAAACAATTCATGCAAGCGGAGGTCTCTGGATATGTATCACAGACCTATCAAGTTAAGCATAAACAAAGTACTTTCAATTTCATTTTTAAGATGACACATACTTTCCAAATATTGAACAACTACAAATTTTTAGACATTTTGCTAAGCATCCAGTGGATTTTGTTAATTCCTCACCTTGCTTTTTGGTTCAGCACTATTGGTCTATGGAATTACATTACTCCACATCTCTGTTGATTACAATAACTCTCCATTAGATACAAAGTTCAATTCTACATCTTCTTTCAAATGCTTGTAAATGCTTGAGAAGAGCCTTATAAAAGAAATCTCCACTTGGATTGGGCTTGTTTTCACTGTTAGAGCGTGCTTTGTATAGACCAGAGATATAAGCGCTAATTAAGAATGTAATTCAAAAGGACAGAAGCAAAAAAACCCTCAGTACAATAGGCTGTATTTCTTTCTTTTACCCAATTTGCGTGCAATCAGTCTCAACACCACAGAAGTAGTGCATAACCCAAGATAGAATCCTACATCTCAGCCCAACGAGATGGCATTAGGTCCCACTGTATTGGCAGTGTTCAGCACTAGCAGCTTTATGTCCCTGTGCCTACAGAAACACACGCTGATTGACACACTTCTGGAAAGCTGTACTGTTTCAAGGCAGTTATTTCTTAATGCTCTCAATTTTTTCCTTTTCTTTCCTTACTAAGAAAAAGGACAGTACAAAAGTGAAGTGCAAATAAAGCACAGCACCAGCACACATAGCTTTCAAAAAGGACTGTCTTTGAAAGCAGATCAAGTAATCAGCCCTAACAAAACCATCCGTGGAAGAAGGACTAGTTAATAACTCAGACCAACATATGCAAGCAGTAGCATTTTTGCTCTCCTCTCAGTGCTAATATTCAAAACTTTGAAACCAAATGTTCTAGCTGGAACCAAGGAGATGTCCTAACCCTCTGTTCTAATCAGTCTGTCTTTCCTGCACATCAGATACAACTGATTGACAGGAAATTTGTACAAGTCTTTGTTCTCTGTAAGCTCTAGTAATTCCTTCTTTTAGAAAGCCTTTCATTCCTGCCTACTGTAAGAGAGGAAGAAAAAAAAAATTGTCCATGTGAAGAGAATAAGGAAATCTAGCAGAAAGCAATCCATTAACTCCCATTAGCACTTCTCTTGGATGTGGCAGATAGGATGGGCCAATGACCATAACTAGCCACTTTCTCATCATTTTACTTAATCTCTTGAGAAACAGTGATGTGATCTCATTGGATCAGATAGCATCTAAGCCTTATCAGACTATCTTATCTCAAACATAGTTGAAATTGTTTGGACAGATGAAGCTACAGAGAATAAGAGAATAAGAAATACTGAGAATGGCACATCTTACAACAAGAATTAGTCATTTCTTCAAAGAATGATTATTTCTCTCTTACCATTTCCTTAGCAACAGGGAAAATCAGGGGTTCTTTTCCATTTATTGAAGAGCCTTGATTTCACAATTGCTGGAAAGCAGAAGCATCTGCTTGTAACCAAGGCACCTTCCGAATAGCACAAGATTTTCAGTCAGAACTCTAAGAGCTTTTTAGTCCTTATATCAATTATTTCAGATAAAAGGAAATTACAAAGCCTGAGGTATCTTCAGACTTTCATCACACCACATAGTGCTCATATGGTAATCCTCCCCTAGGAGGGAACTTGCTTGACAAATACTATAAATAGGAGCCTACATAAGAGGATAAATAATCACTCATCTGCTGATAAATTCTGACAGATCATCTTTTCTATGCAACTTCAGTGAGAGACATAATCAGAAAGTCCTTGATCTATTAATGGGTGAATTGCACTCTAAATCCAGACTACCTTGAAAAGTACTGAAAGCTTTAAAACGTCTATTTATATTTTTTGCTTTGTCCATGATGTAGCTATTCTGAACTTGTATTGACATAAGACTGCTTTTTTCCTCTTATTATTATGTAGCAGAGTTACTTTCATTCTTTCCAAAAGTACCAAAAGCCCACAAGCAAACCTTCTTATCAGGGAGTATGGCCATTGATTGTGGCCTCTCAGCTGAGAGAAACAGTTAAAATAATTATGATTATTTCACAAATCAATATATGAAAAATTAAATTTCTTATCGACTTCTACACCTGTTCTTTAGTCAGAGAGACTTGTTGAATTCAAATGGGCAAGCAGCTAATACTAGAGAAGAAAAATCTGCAACCTCCTACAATAATCCCTCTACATAATGATTTCTGGAGTCTAAAAGCTAAGAGCTAACCTTATTTCTTACAAAGAAGTCTTATGTAGGCCAAAGAAATTTTTAAGTAAGGCTTTCAGATGGTCATGTAAGCATACGTCATTAAATACAGCCTAGAAATGGAAGCAGATCCAAACTCCACATTTCCTTTACTTTTGTCCTGCAGATGTGCAGGTATTAATGGTGACTAGCATTAAAGATTAATAAGATAATATTTCTTCTTTTCTCTGAGATAAATTATTCTTAAAATCACTGCACTACTGGTAACATGGAGCCAAATACATGAATTATATGTATACAATATGAATATATGAATACAAATATGGAGCAAAATACATGAATTCATAATAATCTACCTCCCAAAAATCTTTCATTGAAGCCATGAAAAAACGTCTGATATTTGTAGATATTTTGTGGGGACAAGTTAGATGGGTTATTTTTCCTTTTTTCTTTTCTTGCCCATGAAATGAAACATTTAAAATAAAATTACAATTGTTCAAGTTCAAAATGAACCCTCCATGCCACATCTTTGAAGAATAATGAAGCTAAAAATAAAACGTTACCAGGGAAACTGAATGGAACAGAAGTTAACAATAGGGCCTGATCCAAAGACACTGAAATAAATGGGAACAGGATTAAACCTCAGTGAAGAAAGTAAATGTGTGTTCCAGGATTTCCTCCATTCACATTTTATTAGTTCCTATTTCATACTTGAGAGGAAATCAGTTTGATCTCAAATAATACATAACTCATCAATAGATAATGGATTCTTAAAATTCACGGTGTTGTGAATTCAGCAACAGGAGATTTATATAGGGATTTTTAGAGAAGTCTAGCCTGCTTTTGTTCTCTTACATTTTAAGGTTACAGTCTACAAATGGGTAATGGAGACTTCTACTGAGACAATACTAGACAGTAACAGAGGAGACAATATCACTGACTACATGGGAAACCTGCAAAGCACATCTTAGTTGGTACTTTACCTCGTAGAAGAAATGTGATGACAGATAGCAGGCACAGGTAACATGTTGGAATACCAGAATGTGAAGGAGAATACAGCTGGTTGATGGAGGAAATTATAGAATCATAGAACGGCTTGGGTTGGACCTTAAAGATAATTCGGTTCCAACCCCCTGCCATGAAATGGTTGCCAACCACCAGATCAGGCTGACCAAGGCTCCACCCAACTTGGCCTCAAACACCACTAGAGATGACTCATCCACAGTTTCTCAGGCAGTCTGTTCCAGAGCTTCACCATCCTCTGAGTAAAGAATTTCCTCTTAATATCTAACCTAAATCTTTCCTCTTTTAATTTAAAACCATTTGCCCTTGTATAATACATAAAAGTTTAAAACCTTGTTGCTTGGAGAAAGGTATAATAGTTGGTCAAACTTTGAAATGCTTTTTTTTCAATATAGTCTTCCAGCTTTTAAAAAGATCTCTGAATTTTCACAAACATCAGTAGATAAACCAGTAGCAAAGAAGGCCTGATTCAAGGCCCACTGAAGTCAAAGGAAACAAATTTTAAAAGGAATTTTGGGTAAAACTGTGTGAACTCAAGAACCAGTTAGCTCAATGACTTTGCTGTTAACTATGTGTTTATTTATTTTACCGGTAATCAAAATCAGTTTTCTATAGTTATTCAGTGTCTACATTTCCACTGTTGCAAACCTACATTTTTCATAGTGGCTTTGAATTCCCAAGTTATGCTTGTCACTTAGTCACAGAAGTCTGAGAGTTGCCATCAGAACATGTTATAAATTAGTTTGGATACATGGAGTATTACATGGAGTAATACATGGAGTATTACAAATTGCATTGCATTTGAAAGACTGGCTTGCATTAAAGGGTCTACACAATTGTCACAGGGTGTATCCAAACACAGACAAAGCTGAGAGCATGATAACTGCTATAAAAAATGAAAAGCCGATCTCACAGTTTGATTCCATAGTTATCTCTAAGGATTATTATTCAAAGATTAAAGGTTCCCATTCTTTTCATTTTAGGAGATGTTGGAAAAAGCAGAAATGTAAGTTTTGGTGCAGATAATTGCCCAAAGGAGTAATCATTGACCCTAATAGACTTGTTCAACACATGATGAAATAGGTACCCAGGCATGGTGATCCTAGCTAGGCTAGGCACAAGTAGTGCCATCACACTGCAACACTGAGGCTTTTTTTAGTAAAAGTTGCCAACACTCACAGGAAGCAAAAAATAAACTAGAGAATGTCTGAACAGGTAAAGATATGTTAGAAAACCTCATTTGCATGCCTACATTAGATGTAGCTACTTTGTTTAAGGCTAGAAAATATTTCTTCTATCTTGCAAGTACTATCAAATACTTGATCTTCTAGGAATCAAGTCAGATATTAATATTCAAATTAAGAATTAATTTATTTCAGCATAATCTGAAATAACTTTAATGCTG
This sequence comes from Gallus gallus, assembly GCF_016699485.2. Taxonomy (NCBI): domain Eukaryota; kingdom Metazoa; phylum Chordata; class Aves; order Galliformes; family Phasianidae; genus Gallus; species Gallus gallus. The sequence continues at coordinate 11,959,968 of NC_052539.1, read as the reverse complement.
TCAGTGGAGCCCTACAAATTAGAATGACTGTTATACCAGATTCACGCTCAATGATTTTGTAATTGCTTTAGTTTAGTTATCTAACAATTAAAATGATGTTGGCAGCTCTTCCAGCACTATTTTCTCAAAAACGTAATTGGATTTGTGTTTTCTGGAATCTGACAGGAAGGTTCACAATATAGGTGTTAATCCATGATTTTTAATGTTTATTCATTTTACACGTATTTTTGGTTTTTAGTGCAGACATACGTTTCCACTTCAAACACAGCTCAATACTATTGTTATTATTACTTGTTTGTTCAGAGCTGTCATTATGGGTTAAATCTTTTCAAGTTATGCCTCAGGGTTCGTACGTGAATTTGTAAACTCAAGGGTGGATTTTCATAATACGCTATTGACAGCATTTACATCTTCTGAGAATTAATCTAGCTCATATAAAATGTAGGTAAAAGGACGACAGAGTACAAAATAGCACTTCTTCGCCTTTTAAAATCTTTGTATTGACTTTCAGCGAAGATATTTTTCAGAGATACAAATCTTTCAGAGATACAAATCTTTGAATTGACTTTCAGAGGAGATATTTTTGAATCAATTTGAATGTAATTATTTTTTCAGAAATACCATTTTAGATTTACAGACATAATCATTTATTTGGCTTGTCTGCCAACCCTCTGCATGGAAAAAGAAACAATAAGTGATTTATACCTCCCTGCTTTCACCTTTCTTTCCTGTATGTCCCCAAAACATCCCTGAATGACAAGAAGAAAGGCCTATGTGTTATCAGTTCAGCACACTAGATTAAATGCAACAACAAAAGTCACCTCTGAATTGATCAATTTTGAGTCACATACACAGGAAAAAGTTCAGTGGTCAACAGCCCTCAAGAGGAAGTTAATTAAAAGAAAAAAAATCACATTAATATGAAAGTATATATACTACATACAGGAAACACTGGCAGCTTTGAATTGACAGTAACATAAAATACTCAGCAACATCCACTTCTTCTCACTTCAGTGCAATCAAAAAAAAAAATTCAATACAAATACCTCTGTCTCCACAGCATAGGCATTTGAGCTTGTTCAAAGTTTTAAGACTACGTGGGAAACTTTGATGTCTCAGCTGGGAGAGGAAAAGGAACCTTTGCCTCAATTCCCACAGTCCCATTTATAAGAGACTGAAATGACATGTTGGGGATGATTCGGATATGTCTCTTTCAGTAAAAGTCAGACATTATTCACCAACAAGTTTTATTTCCACTGAGATTTGTCATCTAGCACAGCTAGTTGCAGTGATGTCAAGAAACAAAGCAACAGACAAATACTTCCAAATGCAGATCTTTCTCTGCTCTTGAAAATTAGTTAAGGTTGAATTTACAACTTTGAAGCAGGTCACCTGCTACAGTCCCTGATTCTCCAGAATTAAACTCAATATTACAGGTGGCACTGCTAGCAGGCACTGCTAGCATTCCTCCCAAAAATACTCTGACGCATTCCCCCCCACACTGGGAGCCCAAACTGATGTGGCCTACTTCTATGATCTACTCTTAAAGAGGAAAGTAAGGCTGGATCCAGGCTGTGTCCTCAAAGTTGGAACAATCAGCCAATAATATTATTTAGTGAAAAGCCTGTGTTTTGTAGCATTAAGAAAAAAGGTTAAAGCTAATATTGCAATTTAAAATAACAAGCTAATGAGGATGCAGGCTGACAGTATTCTTACATTTTGAATAACTGGGGGCATAACAGCCTTAAGTGAATAAACATAGTTCTGAGCCAGATCTTGAAATAAATAAAATTAAATAAAACCCTTCATATTTTCAGTGACTTGCTGACGTACAAAAAGAAGTTACCATTCAAATGAAACATCCTGAAGTTCTCTGCAATAACCCAAAACTACAGAATGGAAATCAGGCTGATGAAATATTATGACTTTGTTTCTTTTTATATATAAAGACTATGGATTCCTGTAAAATATGAATAATCTATACACACACACACAAGTTATATATAATCTACCCTTTTTCTCCCATCTAAATGCAAACTATGAGCCATGACCATTTCCCGTAGTCATGCTCCTGTTGTCACCAAATGAGGACATTCATTTCCTTCATTTCTACCTTTTTCTATACATCACTCCATACTCCATATCTGCATCTTTTTTCTTTCTTTCTCCATTGTCTGCAATACAGATCTAACCCACAAATATTGAAGGATACTAGATTGTACACTTACACAAAGAATTACAGCCTAATGCTATCGCCAAGTGACTGTTCAGAGTCCCCTGGAGAGCAATATTCAGCCGAGGCGTGGCATGGACGAGGCCACACACCAATCTGGTTTCTAGTAACCAAGCCATTTAATAACTGCACACAGGTGTTTATATAGAGCAGTACAAATAGCATGCTAAGTACAACAAGGCATGGTTCTCCTAACTTGCAGTTGCTTGCAGCTTGTCTCATGGCACCTGGCACAGGGGTCTCTATCGTAACTCCACATTCCTTTCACCTACTCCCATCGTTGTTCTGTGTGAGACAGTGATCCATAGCAGCTGTTTTGCTTGCACTGACCCAAGGGGAGATAAACATGACCTCCCTGGGTCAGCTGTCCATCCACATAATGCCAGTTTACACACATGAGTATCTGAAAAATTTCTGTGAGATGAAGTACCTGTAATGCACTAGGCTGTCAGTGCACCCAAGTTCATGACATTAAACAAGAAGTTCACATAAAACAATAACAGAATCTAGAACAAGATTCAAAAGATGACAATGATAAAAACAGATGTGCTGAACTACAAGAAGGTAAACAATCATGAAATGAAAACCAGTCTCACAGATTAACTACTGTGCAACTTCATAGTTCCAAATAAATTGGAGCCCATTGCTCTATCTTCATCTTTCTGTTCTCCACGTGCCTTTCATATCGGTCACATAATGACCAAATTCCCCTTCATTCTAGTAAGTCATTCTCAACATTAACATCACCTCATCTTGCTGCACCAACTCCTTTCTTTCATTTCACAGTTCAATACCTTTTGTTCCATTTCTTCTAATTTATGTTCTCATTATAATCTTCTTTACCAGATACACTCAACAGTAAGAATTCATTACCTTTAAATGCTTCTAACAGCAATCCTATGGATTCCGCATGTGTTAGTACAATGGTCTATCAAAACCTAAATGCGTAAGTGAAGATGTATTTTTAAAAAGAGGAAAAATGCCTGTTCATCTTTCAAATTATATGCTATTTCAGGTCACAAATATTAGCTGCAAACTTCATTTGTAGTCGAATTAGGATGTCTCTTTCAGAGGTTTCTAGAAATGTAGGAAGGCTTCTCTACATACATCAATTGTATGTTTGGTTTTAATGCTTTGATTAACTTGATCTCACATAAGAAAACTGACTCAGAGATAATCCATAATTCATTCCATGAAATGCTGGGAATTTTTTTTTTTTTTTTTTTGTCTTGCCATTTAAAAGGATATGCACTTGGAAACATCATTCTCAACAGAATTATGCGAATTAAACCACAGCCAACAAGCCGTACTGCCAGCAATGAACAATTGTTCACTAGTTATGGTTCACAAAAGTGAACAGTAGGATCCAGGTAGCAGGAGAAACTCCTAAATGTCAGCTGAATAGCAAAATAGTCACCCACCCTGTCTGAATCAACCAAGAGAGCTTTAGAGCTTCATTCTTTTCCATGCTATATATGTGGAAAGCACAATGTGCTTGGGCTTTCATGTATGTGGACACCAAATGAGTGCTTGCTGGGCACCAAAGCTCAGAGCAGCAGCCTAATAATTCACAGCATATTCTTTCCCATTGCATGTAATATATGAAATGATAGGCTGGCCTGCAAAGTCTTAACAAGCATTCCATTCTTCCTGAGAAAAATAAGCTGATCTGGGTGTTTGGATGAAGGTCATTCACTTCTAAAGGATGCACAATCTAGCTGCAGAGCCAGAAAGTGCCTGTATTTTATAAATTACATTATACAGTAGGAAAGGTAAGTCATTCTCTCATCAAGGAACTATTAAAAATGAAAAGATGTTCTGTTGATGTGTAAATGAACATAGTTAGCAAAGGCAATTTTTTATTTTATTTATTACACATAAAAGTAGAATTAATCTTGAGGGTTATCCTGAAGCACTCAAACACATTTTATTAAAGCAGGCAGACTACCACAGGAAAGCAGTGTAGTAAGCTACAATTGCCTTAAAATGTTTTCTTGGAAAGGCATCAGTATTTGAAAGAGCAAACATCTGATTTGGGTGATTCCATTAGCAGCATATTTGATACTTCCGTATGAAATTAATTAATGCCTAACATCTTCTTAGAAAAAAAAACATCTGATTTTTTTTTTTAAGTTATTTAAAAAAATGCACCTTCTAAATTGCCATTTAGACTTCTATTCACTTTTTATTTTGGTTTATTATTGCTATACTCATTATTTCAGGATATACTGAAAACAGTTGTAGGGCATAATTTTAAAAACCTCTTCAAAAGTCCTGAAACCAAGGGTAAAGTTGAAATATTGTAAATTTTTAACAAGAGTAAAAAGTTTTTCCAAATGCTTTGTTTTAAATTAAGATGAAATCACAACATACTGTTCTTTATGAAATGCACATTCAGAGCTTTAGACAATACAGTGCCGAACTGAGAGGAGCGCTGCGTAAGCTGTGTGATAAGGAACACTGGTATACAACTGAAGTACAGATTCTACTCCCCAGCCTCGCCCAGATAAGAATTAGCTGACATTATCACATGACATACTGTGAATTTTGACACAAATTTACATATCCAAAACAGCAAAAGAAGGTGCTGATAACTGATTAGATCTGAGCTCAGTCCCAGTAACATTCAAATTACTTTCAGTCCTTTACTACCGTATATGCAAGTGCAGATGCTGAATATGTTAAATGTAGCCAAATGGCAACCCTTGTATTGATTTCACTCCCAGAAAAAGCAGCTGGGAAGGCTGTTTCTCATTAAGATAGAGAAAGTCCCATGATGGTTATTCTTTTATTCTCTGCAATTTATTTTTTTAATACTGAAGTGCAACATAGTGGAAAAAGCAAGCTTCCCAACTTTACAAAAAACACACTTCTGCTTGATATCAAAGAAAAAGTATGGGATGGAGCAGCCTTGCCCTTTCCAGCAACATAGCTCTATGGTGGGACATACATAAAGCACATTCACAAAACAGACTGAAGAAAAAGCACTGATTTCTGAAATAGATTGAATAGTCTGAAACAGGAATGCAACATTCTCTTTCTAGGCAGCACAGCAGCAGAAGCCTTGCCACAGGCAGGACAGATGGCTGCGCATCCACCTGGTGGCTGAAATAATTATATCACCAAAATATTTGAGTTACAAAGGACAGCACCATGCAAAACACAGTAAATAAAATGTACCATCTTGCAATTCTATCAAAATATTTTTTTGTAGGCACTTTAGCTGAAATGAAGGCTTAGATTAATGCATATCCAGTGTTGGTAATTACCAGCTGGCTATTACAAGAGACATGTAAGAAATATTTCAGTAAATTCAGGACTCATCTCCCCCTTTTGTTTACCATCATTCCTTAGCATTCTTCAAATTTGTAATTCTGTAAAATGGAATTCAATCTTTACTGTTGGCTATGACTGATATACAAAACACATCTCTAATGTACCATGTTCTGTTTTCCCATTATTTATAATGGTCTTTGAGAGTAACAATCCTTTGTACCTGTGTATGTTGTAGCCAGGACTGAATAGAATTTCAAAGTAAAAATCAGAACTGTCTCAAGAATTAAGTGGGTCAAGGGAGGAAAATCTCACAAGATATGGAAGAACAAACAGAAAAAAAAAAATCAATAAAGTAATGTAAGAAAAACCTCAGCTGTTCAAACTGTGTGGTTTGGAGAGTTCTCAAGCAATGTCTTTATAGTAAAACATTGGGCCTGCTTCAAACTGTTTTTAATATAGGCATGTTAAATGACTGCAGTATCCTAAACCAGAGCCACCGTGTACTGTCATCTGACATCAGGTCTTGCAAGAACATTTACCATTCCATTTTCTTATAGTTTCCCTACAGTTATTATAATCAACAGTTTGGACATAGATAGAAAGACAATAAAAACTTTCTTCTTTAAAAAAGTACAGCATTTCTGCTTTTACATACTTGCTATAGTGTTTTAAGAAAACTGCAGCTGTTAAAATGCCACATGAATACAACAGGGCTTCATAAAATCACTGCCCTTAAATACCTGTCCATAGAGAGGTGTGACACAGAGCTATAATTTTTGTTTTCATTCTTTTCATTCCTGTCAGTTACAAATGAACTCACAGATATTTTGTAATACCTCTGATGGAATAGGTCATTCTGGTGATTCCTTTCACTTCAAAGAGCAATTGCACTGTATGCAAAACACAGACACTAGGAATAAAAATGATCAAAACTTGACATTATCTTTCTATGCTGTTCCTGTTAGTTAAAGAAAGCCATTATCACTTCTGTTTACTCTTGCACATTGACTTAGGATTGTACCAAAATATTAATGTCAACTTCTCTTTTCTAGTTCCAGCTGAAATCTTGTTTATAGATCGTCTGGTAGAAACTCTAAAATGCAACTTGGGAAACACAAGCCATTAAAAAGCTGCTCTTCATGACTCATTTAGAGCAGCAATATGACATTAAAAGCAGTTAAGTGCCTGACAAATTAAGGGTGTACAAGAAAATTGCTTCAGCCAGTTACTACTTAAAAGGCAGAGCTTTATAAAAATATAAACTTGATTAAAAGCAAACATACACTTTGCATCTCTACGATAGCTGAAATGTAAAATTCATATAAACTGAAGACAGTAAATAAGTTTATTTTCCTAAAACCTATCTGGTATTTCCCTTTAAGATTGGACAAAATTCTCATGAATCCACTCAGTTCTACTGGAAAAACAGTCATGTGTATGGAGATCTCACACAGAAGGTATTCCAGTCCCATATTCATAACATGTTACCTCTGCTGAACTGCTTCTTAAATTACACCAAATAATAAATTAATTCTTCATGTCCAGTGTGTCAGTAAAAGTATGCTAGAGTAATAGAGGATAATTCCAGCTTGCAACTGTAGGAAAACGTACGTGAACACATCACTGGGAGGACAGGTGGTGAACATAAAGTAAATCCTCTGGTTGTCCTCAGATTAATTATTAAAACCATTAAAGCAATATTTCCCAAAAACATCTAGAGAATCATAGAATGGTTTTGGTCAGAAAACACCCTAAAGATCATCTAGTTCCAATACTCCTGCCAGGGGTAGGGACATTTGCCTGTAAGTGACTGTTGAGAGGTAGGAAAAGGGGAAAGGAAAGGAAAAGGAAGAAAAAGAACAAAAAGGAAAGGGAGACAAGAGAATCTTATGAGAAGAGCATGTTAAGTACTGCACATTCACTGTTACTGCAGAAGACTTGTAACTTCCACGTTGGTCTAAATGACATAAGCAAGCAGCTGTGCAGGACACTGATTAAAGTGGCGCTAAAGTTTCCAGTATTTATATTATTTTGTATTTTTTCTTTTCATTTTTCAGAGATGTTTCAGAATTGAATTAATGAAACACAGAGAGAATGTTATTAAATATTATTAACTAAATAGTATGTAAGTAAATATTTAGTATCTTCATCAATGGTTTGTATCTTAAAATCACGTCTCTTGTGGGATTCATCTTTATAGTGAATACTACAAAACTCAGCATTTGTCATCACTTAACTAGTCTTACTTATGACTACAATGGTTTCTTGCTGTAGATGATAAAAAAAGTCTTTAACATTCTTTCATAACAGATGGTTTTAAATCACATTTGATTTTGTTATGGTTTTGTCACTTACATTTCTACAAAGCAGAAAAAAGAAAGAAAAACAACCAAATCAGCAGCTTCTTTCAACCACAAGAAAGATTTCTCATTTCTTAACCTTCGTCACTATCTACTGCATTCCCACAGCTTTACCCCAAGCCCTGCTTCCACTTCCAATGTTGATCGCAGAATTCAGTACCGTAACACAGATATCAGATGAAATGCCATTCAGAATGGGGAGGGAGCCATGATTAAAATTGTCACTTTTAATAGAATATTTCCACAACATAATGTGAGAACGAAGAATTTTGCCTCTTTCTCTTCAGCACACTACAGTGAATTTCACACTGAAATCACTCGAAACATCAGAAAATATGTTATTCTAAATCCTTCTCCTGTTTGCTAAAAGGAACAAATCTCAACACATAATTGCACATCTACTTTTCTTCATGTTGCAAAAAAGAGTCAACAGTTTAATATATATTATTTGTGTTCATTTTTATTTTCATTTCAAAACCTTCTGTTTTCTCAGAGTGATTTTTAATGTTCTTCCACTATTTTTAGAATAACAGTTATTTTCATTCAATGGTTCTCAGTACTCACTAAAGTGAGTTATTACCTTGGCAGCCTAGATGTTTCATTTAGATAAAACATTCAAGTTTTGTATGCACTTCCAGAAGCTTACACATACTCCATAATGTATCTCCACATTTAATCCACAAAGGACATGCTAGTGCCAACATGCAGACATGAACAGCCCACTGTGAAATCATATACAACTATAGCCAAGCATTAAGCAGAAAACAATTGACAGATGCTATTTTCTTCCATCAGTAGTAAAACTCTCAGTAGCTTCAATTACAGAAGCATAGCTAGAAAAAGCATACAATTACAGAAGCATAGCTAGAAAAAAAAAGACCAGAGCAGTATATCAACAGCACGCCATAAGTACATTTCATCTCCCTACTGATTTTGCCTTGAAAAATTGAAGTGTATCTGTGATCTGAGCCTACTGTAAACCAATGCAGTCTTTTATCCCTAGTCAAAGTGTGAGTGTTATTCAAATGCAGCTGTTAAAATACAAGTCATCATTTGAAAATGAAAATTTATACAATTGATTAAAAAAAAAAAAACAACCAACAACCAGCCAAGTAATGTGCAAGTTATAGCTGTTATGTCCAAGATTCAGCTTAAGGAAATATGCCATATTTCAGTCCAATATAGATGTCTATTTAATGCTTATTATAATTCCATGCTAACAACATTCTCAGAATTGCCAGAATGATGAAATAAGGCATGGGATACAATGCAGTTTCTAAACAACATTAGTGCTTCTCCTTTTTCCTACACATCATGCAGTCTCTCTCGCAGTCACACAGCAGGTATCATGAGTAAGTATCATAGACTCTGAATAAATTTTTCATAAATAACTACAAAAATACAAGGCAAGAGAAAACCAGATGCAACATGTATGGGGACATCTAGGCTTTCAATACTTTCTCTCTCCAAAAATTAACATAAAGACTTGCTCAGTACCCTATACATCCAGTTTCTTAGTGTCCTTGATAATTTGTAATTTTATTGACAAAATATCATTTAAACCCTCAGCTTTGCTCAAAATGAAATCTTGCATGCCTTTCCTTCTGCCTTCTACTGCAAGAACTCTTGTAACAGCAGCAGTCTTGGAAGCAGTAATGTTAAAAGCACAAGCCTGACAGCTCTGTAAGTGTAGGTGCCTGTCACATGCAATGTCACAGTCCACTCATCCACAAAGACACAGCCTAAAATTATTATTTTTAAAAAATTGTTTGGTGTTATAAACATTTTTTATGCAAAAGGAAACATAATTTTATAAACTTATAGTTACAAGCTGGTTAAAACAATTTTTTATAGGACAAACCTGTTCTCAAATCCACTTGAAAAAGGCGGAGTTCCAACAAAAAGACACTTTCCCTTCTGTTTTTGTGAGCCTGCAATTGGTTTTCCCTTTCCTTCTTTGTAGCCACAGGAATGAAAAGATAAAGTAATTTGATATTAGGTTGACACCCTTTAAGAGCTCTGATTTTTTTCATTCAATGTCACAGTGGAAAGTTAAACGTAATTTAATAGCCAAATTGTTCAGTATTAGTACTAAGGTACAGTGATTTTGACCTCAATCATTTGTTCACAAAGCAGGTAGCAGTAAGAGTCCTAGCACTGATGGAAGGGCACAAAGGTCACCCTGGTCATCTAAGAAAAATATTGTACCTAAGAAAGAGTGCTATGTGCTGTGCAAAGCCCTTCAGCCCCCACAGCTGAGAATTTTTAATCTCAATTCCCTAGAAAAATACTGACCAATAAAGCCAGCAAGCTATCTGATATGTCATTTACCACTGGTACCTTTCATCACAGCCTCAGTAAAAATGTTTGAAGGAATGTTCTAAGTAATGCAAGTGGAAAGTGTTAACAGCAAAGAGAAAACTTTAAATATACAGGAAAGATCAAAAACTACAGCATCAGGAACCCGATTTAGGCCAACACATCCTTAAGTCTTATATTTTTTCTGAAGGACATATGTGTAAACACCAAAAGGAACAATTACTATCTATATTATAGTAGACACTGATTTTGGTCATAGTAGAAGGAAAAACACTACTACATTTGAATCCGTAATTAAAAATATAGGAATAATATAATTAATAATGTAATTAAAAAATAGGAATAAATGCTCATTTTAAACCAGCCATAAATGGAAACAGAGTTAAATATTGGTGTAGTACCTTGCCAGAATATCACCATGACTGTGCTGCACCTTACTGTGTAGTACCTTGTACAATAGCTTATTCTTTAGCAATTGAGCATCATGAGTATATTTCAATACTGATACAACTTTGTACCGAGGCTCTAAAGCTCACTCTTAGTTATTTAATTACTATTTTTTTTCTAGTTTCCTGGGTTTTCAGACTAGGTTTCTTGAAAGTGGGCTATGAGGACATTTCAAGTATAAATGGCATGCATAAGTCTGGTATCCAAGTTCTGTTACAATGCACATGTAAGTACCTAGATTTATGGGTCATCTAAAGCCAAGTACCATTTTAGCTACTTAAAATCAAAGGAGCAAAATTTCACTTTCAAAAGTTCTAGATGTTTGCACCTCCTATTGAACTTAATGAAAGCATTGGATGACACTTGGGTTGCTTATGTAGGTATCTGAATTTCCTTTAATTTTGATAATAATGAATTTCAACTTACAAAAAAAAAAAAAAAGGGAATCAAGAGGGTCAAACAAAGGGAGAAAAGAAAAAACTAGAATTATTGTACAGGATTTTGTCATAACCAGGCTTTCCCATGCATTTGGCAAATGCACAGTAATTATGATTCCCTGCTCAGGGAACCATATAGCCTAAAGTCATGAAAGATTTGCTTTTCACAGTGGGCTGTCCCAATAAGTTTTGATGAACTAATAAAACCTCTCTGCGCTTTTTCTTAAAAAAAAAAAAAAAAAAAAAAAATGTTTCCTATGGGCAGCTGTGAGGGCCAGGGAACAGAAAGATTTATGCTAATCAGAACTCTAATCTTCACCACCCTTAAGTAAGGATTTACATGAAATCCTCTATCTAATACTTTAATTCTAAGCCAAGAAGAACAAATTCTGACCCATGGCATCTATGACAAAAACTTAATCCATTTGAAGACCAGAATTTGTCATACCTACAAACACTAACCAAGTTATGGTGTGAAACATAAAAACTTTCATTAAATATCATTCTTCAACAGAACGTTTAACAAGTCTGTCTGGGGATCTTCAATTAAAGATTTTTACTTGTCTAATGTATTTTGAAAAGCACCTACCAAATCTATTGGTTTCAGTAGCCCAGGAAGTCAGAAAAAATACTGACCCACAAGTTCAGCTCTCCCACAAAGACATAAACACACTCCTTGAAGAGATAATTCTCTTGCCACATCCACCATGGCATCAGCATAGGGTAGTGCATAATGGAGCCATAAAAAGCGAATCTGGAGGGGAACCCAGCATTGCCACGCAAACCAATCATTGGTGTCTCAGAAACTATACATTGCTGAGGCAGAAGACATCTGGTATATTCTAAGTTTTCTTGTCCTTCTTCACCCAATGAATCCCATACAAAATGTTTTAATGATGATTCTTATGTGAATGCTTAGGCAAGGGACTGAAGCTCCCCTTTTCTTGGAGAAAAAAAAAAAATGAGGAACAAATAATGACAGCTGATTGACTTAAGGAGTTGATCAAGCAGAAATATCTGCAGAACAGTGGAGACTTCAGAGCAATCTTTTGAGCAGCCCTCTATGCGAAGGTGAGGTGCAAGCCCCAGTATACAGCTACACAACGCATTCAAAGAATCCAACTATAATTCTGGGCCTTTTGTTTCTGCTAAGAAGATGTCCTGGTTTTGTCTGGGACAGAATTGATCTACACAGTGCTGGTATGATGCTATGTTTTGACTTCAGGAGAAAACCAATGCTGATAACACATGGATGTTTTAGTTGTTCCTGAGAGGTGCTGTATGATGCCAAGGACATCTCAGTTTATCAGCTTCTCAAACTGTTCTACCAGCAAGCAAGCTGGAGGGCACAAGGATCTGGGAGGGGACAGAACTAGGAGAGCTGATCTAAACTGTTCAAAGCAATATTCCATACTATGTGACATCATGCAAAAAAAATAACAACTATGAAATGAGGTGAGTTGGTTGTGAAAGGCAGCCACTGCGTGGGGACTGGCTGGGCATCAGACAGCAGGTGATGTGAGCAACTGCTTTTGGCATCAGAGAGTTTGTGTATGTGTATATATTAAATATTTCAATTGTTCTCACCATATTTTTTCCATATTTTAATTTCATTAACCTTTGCAAAAGTCCAAATTTCAATAAAATTTTAAAAAGGCATTTAGATAGTGAATATTTATAGGATAGGAAAACCAATTTCCTACCTTGCTGTAAAGAATTATTATTTTAATTAAAAATTAATTGGCTTGGTTGAAGCAGTATATAAAACCATATTTTTATTTTCTTCATCAAATGCATCAGTGAATAAGAACTCTATCTTCACAATCAAGCCTTTTGTAAAGTAAGTGCTACATGTAGAGGGGAAAATTGTCATTTCCAGCAGGTGAGCTGCCTACAGAGTATCTTATACACAAAAAGCCTTCTTAATTGCTTCTCTTTTGCACTTGTCTAAAATGCACAATCACTGGGGAAACAAAAACAAAAAAAAATCTGAGGTAGATAACAACAGGTGGGCTCAGCATAGTGCCACTGACAGGAATGTTTCCAAATCCAACATTTATGGCACTTAATTCTTTGGATACACATTACCTAGCATCTGTACTGCAAACCAAGAAAGCATTCTGGAAATAAGCACATTCTTTTACATTGTGTCAGAGTTCACAATATTTATTTTGTACAGTCCAATCGTCTGTTTCCTCAAACACATTATTAATGCTTCCTAAGAGCTGCCTAGAAACCCAGCTGGTAGCCAGAGCAACATTAAAGCCTGGTAGAAGCACTCAAGAAACAGCTGAGAAAACAACTATAGAATCAGAAAACAGTATTACCATCGAAAAAGCACAGCTGAGATTTCAAATCTTTCCTGGTTCATAGAATTGCATGAGAAGTTTAGATTTTAGTAATATCATGCCAGTTCCCTGAAATCCTTAAGCTAATGCTTGTGCAGATCAGCCCAAAATTCTCAGCTGGAATTTTCCCACATGATGGGAAAGTCTATAAAGACTTGGAGGATTAAGCACATAAATTTTTAATCATTCTGTATCAGGCAAAGTCCATGCTGTAATTTACTTTGCATCCAACATGCAATTCCCACACTCCTTATAGAGCCTTTTCCCTCTAACTATTTTTTTTTAAATTTTCTCTAACATTAAAAAAAAGACTTCCATAATGTAACATCCCACCATGCTGTCTGCACTTAACAGTGTGCCATCCACACTGCTCTGTACAAGTAATAAACACACAGTATTCATAAGCTTTCAAACTGCTACTCAGAAAACTTTCAATAGCTGATGTTTTTCCTTGCTTCTGCATTCATATTTAGTAAGATTAAAGAAAACTACAAAAAATTGTCAGTGCAGATTATAAGGAAAGAAGATAGCAATACAACTGTAGTCAGCTAAATACTGGAATGGAAACCTGAATCCAAAAGTCTCTATAAGATCAACATCCTATTCTAAGCCTGTATCCTATGAAGTGAGAGCATTCTCTATCACCAATTTTTACTTCAGAGTAAATGATTTTAGAGAGTAGGGGCTATTTATTACAAGTATTCCCTGTGTATATACTGAGTTTATGTGTACAAGGCTATGTTTGACTAACATTCAAACTAATCGGAGGCATCAACGAGAAGATGTTGACTCCTGCTGCACACTTGAATACATAATCCACAATTCCTGCCTGTAAACTAATTGTCTTTTTATATGATGATTCTTTTTTCCTCCTGTCACTGAATTGACAAATTTTCAGACTATGGTCTGTTCACTACATGCACTTAAGCATATTGAAGTAAACATGGTCAACACACACGTACCACTTGGGGTACTCAGATGCAATGCAAATGCACCGCTTTCTTTGTGGGCAAGCTGTCAGCAAAGCAGTGAGACTTTGCTGCAAAGTAAGCTTAAAGCCTAAGGCTCAAAAACACATTAATGTATATTAAAGTGGTTCTAACATATGTCAACTGTTAAAAAAGTTTGTGTCGTTGATTTTTACTATTAACTGAATTCTTAGTTTTGCTGTTCTAGTTATTCCCATGCCCCAGCAAGAGAACAGAACTCAGGAGATAGCGAGAAACTTTATAATCTCTTTTAAACTAAATGTGCTAATTCTCAGAAAAAAAAAAAAAAAAAAAAGTACAGCTAGTAGCTAGTCACAGTAGTAAAAAGATAATCCCCCTTGTAAAGATGAGAGAAGAAAGTTCTCCATTTGCACTGTAAGGCTAATGGAAAAGCAGCTCTTTTTTTTATCTAAGGCATTGCTTAAGGAACACAGAAAAACTAGAAATGTAAAAATCACCAGTGAGAGGAAGAGTGTGAGTAGTGCTAAAATTAAAGGGAGACTCGACAAATAAATAGAGCAAGTAAGATTTTGTTTGCAAGAGGTCAGAAAGCAGATAAGATTAGAAACCCCTGGGTAACCACATACCATCAGACAGCAGCGGTCGTTGCTGTACAGACAACACACAGGTCTTTATCTGTAACTCAGGAGGGATTTTAAGTAACTCATTACTTCATTTCTGGTAGGAAGGTAAAAATATGTTCAAAACAAACATTATCTGTGTAAAGTTTTCATAGTCATTTCTACCAAACTTCTCAAATAAGTTATTGCTCTGTAGCTCCCACTTCTCCAAGCAAAAGGTTGAACAGTGCTAAGATGCAAGTTAAAACAAGTAGATGGCCAAATTATTTTAAGAGCTAAGCTGTGACAGTTAAATTAGAGCTCTGCTTTAATTCCATTAATACTCATGGTGGCTGCACCTGTTAGCAAAGTAGCAACCGGATCTCTAACAAAGGTGGCACTGCTTAACCAACAGCCTGACAAAGCAAGGGGGAGGGAAATAAGCAGCCCTACTGAAGAACAAGCAATAAAGTAAAATGTGTTTTGAAGAAAGTGAACTGAAATGAAAATCACACAACTAAAGAATGTCTCACAGCACTTTATTGGATCAAATGTCGCTGTCATTTGGTCTCTAATTCTTGGTGAGAATGTTTCCAAATTTTGGAGGAATAAAAATAGGTTCAATGCATAAGCCTTGTGTAAAGTAACAAATCTGTTACTTGTAAGCAGAGGGAGGGAAGAGTTAATGTTTGGTGATACTATTATATTGGTATTCATACGCTGTCATATTGATATTGTTACTGGGCACAGATTCCACAGCTCATGTGATTTGTGCCTGTGACTGTAATGCACCGTCACTGCCAGGTTTATTAAACATCACAGGAATTTGTGAGACCACACATGCAAAAATGAAAGAGCAATAAACCAGGAGGACTCCAAAAAATAAACTGACTAATTAAACAAAATAAAAAACCAACCACAACAAAAAACCAACAAGAATCAATTATTTGGAATGTACATGTAGGAGCATTAAGAAAAGAAATTAAAATATATCAACCACTCATTTCATACGAAAGCATCTCAAGTTGGGTAGAGTACAGCAGCATTGCATTCTATCACTGAAGCACACAATTATTGGCTACAATTCTCAGAGTCAATTTTTCCCTTTTTTTGCCATGGTTACAAAAAAGTGTACAGTGTACAAGTTACAGTGCTGTAGTGCAGCAACAGGTGTGCCTACTCAGTGCAGTACATAACCTTAAAAGTGTTTCCTCTGAGCCACTAACTTGAATGGAACTGCAAGAAATCACTCCTACCACTCAAATAAAAATATTATATTCCTAGGCTGCGTATACAGCACTCCATTTTCTAAAGCTTGCATGTAATTCCACTGTTTGTGCTGTGAGTATCTTATAGCCAACTTGTACATACAAACACACTCAAGAAAAATGCCATACCTCTGTACTTGGTGTTTGAAGCAAAGCCATTCATCATTAAGCCCACTGATGGTAGCTGAACAAGGATACCAGGCAATATTTTGCAACTGCCTTTCAACAGATACAGATTGCCCGTATTATATAAATTCTAAAATTCCTGTCACCCTATCCAGGGTTGACATAAGCAGTTGAAATTCATTAATTATATATTTAGGAAATTAATCAGTGGTCCATGTGTGTGTAAGGAATTAATTTGTCCCATTCTGATTTTAATACTGTTCTTTATCATTAAAGGTAAAAAAAAAAAAGTCAGCTCTGGAATAAACATTATTTCATATTTCACTGTCTTATTTATTTATTGTACTGATGAAGAAGCTGATCTAGAGCACAAAAATCCTAATGTAAACAAAATATTACTTTTTTTTTGTTAAAAAAGTAACAAATCAGCCTCACAGTCATTTGCACATAATGTGAATGATTAATACTTCATTAGTTGTGAAAAGCACCAATGCCCTTGCTATGACAAGGCCCTTACTGACATTCTCATGCAAACTTCACAGTCAGACTGAATGCAAGTCTGAATGGAATTGCAAGCTGAAGAAAAATAAAAACTTGCTTTTTTCTTATTTTCCCCCTTTGCGAGTTTTAAAATTCAATTTTGAAAGAAAGAAAATACACTGCATACCTTTTCTACTTATAAAATTTGATCTTACAAAAACCTGAGGCTTAAAAAGCAGAAATACTCAGGGATACTACAGTCCACCTTGTTTGATCTAAGAGCTGCTTCGTATACTATTATGCAGCATTCAAGATGAACAAATCAACAGTTCCAGGAATAGTGCATTGAACAGACACTGCAGCTCTGAAACATATCTTCCATCTCGCTGGCCTCCTGATGGCACCTGCAAGGAGGTTAGAGACAGAGCCAAGCCCTTCATACCTGTGTATGGCAGGGGAGCAAGAGTCAGAGGGTAAGCTGAAACATACTCGGGCTGTTTGTAAGGAAGGACATTCCCACTGTGAGGCAGCCAGGCAGCAGAGCAGGTCCCTCAAGGAAGGTATGTGCCATCTCCATCCTTGGAGGCTTTCAAGATAAAACAGAGCCCTGAGGAACCGACAATGAGATGACAGCTAACTGCACTGATCAGTAGGCTGGACTACACAGCTCTACTGTCTTTGCAATAAGATGCTGTGATGAAAACACCATTTCTTTGCAGATGTGAAGATTGTACCAAAGTTTTCTTTTCCATTTTTTGTAATTCAAAAGACAAAAGCTCTCCTGATTTTCACACAAGTACAAAACATACCAGATTCCATAACCAATAACACAGAAACAAACTATAATTAGCAATAGTTTGGGTTACTTATGCTACCCCAGACCAAATGACTAAACGCTATTTACATATAGCTCATTCAAAGCTATTCTTAACAAATTCAGGGTGAGGCTTGAGCTATAATAAAAAAAAAATAACCATTCTGCTTTGTGCACCTCCATATTACTATTACCAGTCTGAGCTAAAATCAGTCACGTGATTTATCTACACATTCATTACCTTTGCTTCAGTGCCAGCTTTATTTGACAGAATCCAAGAGCATTGACTGCATTTGTTTTCCACTGCAAACATATACTATTTAGGGATTGATCAAGTCTATTTTTGTCATGGAGCAACATAATTACCCTAGAATTGTATTAGAATCTCCAGCAGGTAACTGGCACATCCTTGTACCCACAGTACATGGTCATTTTAACATAGAAAAGATTTTTCTTCTTAAATATACATTTCTGCCAAAGACAGCCTACTATTTATTTGCCTAGAATTCTTCAGTGTGCACTCTACATCATCTTGATCACATGCATGAGCTACTGCACTGAAACTTCAAAATCCCAAGAGACAAGAGGACAGAAGATTGACTACGGAAGCTAGTACCCTTGCAAGCGCAGCAAACCACAGAATTACTATTTTTTCCCATTCAGGCTTGTAAGGCTTGGCTATGCAAACACGGGAGTAGATGTTCATTCCTAACGGTACTGCATGGGCTGCTGTAAAATATGCTCTAGAGGAAGAGCAGCGAAGCGGACGTGCTATAAGAAAATCTCAGGTATTGTATAATTGATATCTCTCTAGAGCTACCACATGTTAATGGGTAGTATAGAAAAGCACAGAAATACCAGCTCTCTTCTGAATATTTCATCAGGGACATCCATCTCAGAGTTCTTACCAACTTTGGGACAATTGTGTTAAATTCATTTATAAAGTAAACTCTGTGAAATGTATTTCAGATGAATCACTCTGCCAGGCTACCTAAATTTAAAAAAAAAACCAAAAAAAAACAGGCAGAATGGTGCAAACTGAGTCTAAAAGCACTAGCCATACCAATAGGTAGTGCCCTTCTGCTTGGCTGACAAGCATGCAGACACTTGTCCATTGAAAAGGGACCATTTCCCCTACAGTTTTTGTTACTTATTTCACCTCAGTGAAATAAAATAATGAAAGAGATTAAGCTAATCTGATGCAATAGGAAGCAAAACCAAAGGTAGCCTCTTAGCCTGGAAAATTTTTAAAAGTGGGTTCTGATCTTTGTGGGAGGCCATAGTAATCACCACCATTCAGATTTTTTTGTTTGTTTTTTAAATTTTTTGCATTGTTAACTATTACCTCAGGAAAATGCAATTGATTGCAAGGTCTTTCTCTTGCCCATCCCATGTAGACATAAAGCTAACCAGTGCACTAACTTCTAGCAGGTGATCCCTTTTAGTCTCTACACAGAGCAATGGCTACTAAACTAACACATTATCTTGTTCAGTGAGCAAGGCCGCCTCTTAGCAATTTATAAGATGAAGAAAAATTTCTATTATGACAAAGCATTATCAAGACATCGGAGTGGAAAACATCCAGCTTTACTATAGTATTTTAATGAAACACAAGTCCAGATGCTATACAACTGAAAGAATATGGACAGAATAGGACAATCCTATAGGGTTAAAATATTGCTTCATTCCTGCAAAACCATATTTTGGACCTTTTCATGGGATATATATGCTGGGTTCTAACTGCTTATATTCAGGATTCTAGTAGATGAAAAAAAAATAAGCAATCACTTCACAAGCTCCCACAGCAATCATATGTGTTGGAATTTGTGAGCAAAATACAGTCAAAAACAGCATCTCTCTATTTCCATCTTCAAAAGGAAAAAAGACATTTCTACATTTCTGGACAAGTTTTGATAAAAGACCTGTAGCAAAACAACATTACTGATTAATGCTCTGCTAAAAATGTATTTTTCAGAGGACTGTTATTGACATAAGCCTTACAAAGAAAGAGCTTTAAAGCACAAAGAGAGAAGTGAAAGAGTCCATCTTGTTTGTTTGGAAGACAGATGGGCTCCTTTTCAGTAATAATGCAAAGAGATCAGCACGAATCTCAGTATGCTGCTGAACTGAAAAACATGCATGCCCTGTTCAGGCAGCCATGCTTTTTCCTACAATAGCCATTCCCGTTGATATAAAACTGAGTCTCCAAGAGTTAACTAGTACTGATCTTCATAATAACACCATCAGTAACAACAGACAAATTCATAATCTAATGAATCTCTTATCGTCGTTAGACAGGGCCTGGCATCCACTCTGTAACAGTACAATGCCCTAGAACTTCCTATCAATTTATTCTCTTTATTACTATATAAAAAATTAAATAGTCTATCTTCTATTTACCACGTCTTCTGGGAAAGGCTTACGGCTATTACTGCTCCCTGCATTCAGTCCATGTCTATGGGAAAGGAGCACAACCTGTATGGGCAGGCTACAACATATTTAAGATTTTGCATTCCATCTCATACCAACTCCATACCACTGTGGTAATCTGAACACATTTTGCACAAGAGGGGAACATATGGGCCACTTCTGTTTTGTTCATTCTTTTTTCCAAAAGCATCTCCTAGGGAGAACAGCTTTGTGCACATGGCTGTTCAAAACAGTCCATCCCAACAAGAAAACATAATAACAAGTGAAGAACTGCTTACTGCTGTGTAGAAAAGATTTTAAATGGAGACTCTTTCAATGGAAACAATAAAGAGAACTGAAGATCTCCAAACTGACAAAAGCATAGCCAGAAAATTACTGAATTTAAGAAAACATTTCTCAGAATTAGGAATGAATTGGCAGGTGTCAAAAGGGAAAAAAAATGCAATGTTGCATATTGCATCTGCTTATGACAGATGGTTTGAAAACGATTAATGAGGTGAGTGCTGAATTTCTAGGTTGCAGTTAATACTTAACCTCCAGCCAGCAGACACCGCTAAGATTTTTACACCTGAGTTAATAAAGAGGTCTGTCTAATTGAACTGTTGAAAAAACTGTGCTAATTGGAAGAGTATCTTCCAAAGGAAAAAAAAATGTAGATTAAAAAGAAGTACAGAGACCTTGTCACAACACTGGTATGGAACTGGTTTTATGGATAAAGAGATTCTCTAAGAAAGAAAAGACAAATTCAATCTTTTTCTTTTCTTTAAAAAGCTATGATTAGGGAAGACACACAGACTAGATGAGCTTATTTTATGCCAGTCAAATGAAGGAAAAGAGAAAGTTCAGTAAGAGGAACAATTTTACTTCACTTCTACACAATTTTAGACAACTCTGGACAATGGGAATAAAAAAAATTCTCTTACAAGTAAAAAAGAAAGAAAGACTCAAAATAACAAGAAAGCTTCCTCTGCAATAATTAAACTTCTCATTGCACTTAGGACATCACAGAAGTTACTTATGTGATGTAAGTAGCAGACACGGCATATTGTCACCCCTGGTTTAACACATGAAAGAAATCCATTCCAGACAAACAGATCACATGTTACAGGATTAATTTTTGTTTGTTTGTTCCAAAAAATCTTCACTATTACTATGCTTTGTGTAGCAATAAAATGGCTTCTTCAGTGCTAACAAAGTACAAACATACAAGCTCATCACCTCACTGTTATAGAGTATTTTTGTTCTTAGTGATATAAAGTTTAAAAGAAGACAGCATAACCAAATCAGGGATTGCTTGTGGTAGCATCAACTGATAATGCTTTCTGACCACAAAAATTGCCCTGCAACTTTCCATAAGTCATTTTACACTGATACTTTTCAGCAGGAAATTCTGTTATTTTAAAGAAATCTGGAGTTGCATTCAGTCTTCAGTCTGCCTGTGGACTGCAAGTTCCTTCACAAAGAACTCAAGGCTATGTTAAGGTACAGGCTTTGCAAACCAACAGTTTCAGAGATCAGCATCCAGTACTGGGCATCTCTTTTTACCTGGGAGCCCTCACACCAAGTACATACCCTTATAGACTACCAAATGAAGAATGACAGAGATGCATTTTTTCCACATTTTTGTGCCTAATATCTAGCTTTATGGATATCCAGAGTAGACATCCAGCAAAGTGCTTTCTGCCCCCTTGAAGATAAGGCTCCTCATAGCACACTCATTCATCCAACATTGTTAGCCCAACAGAAATGCTATGTCAACTTCTTTGCCTAGAGAACAGAAGGCAATGGCTGTTTCTAAGGCTTATAAAATACACTACACATCTGACTTTCTATCTATCTTTTGTTCTGTATCCTGTATTTGTAAAAACAATCACTCTTTCCTTAGCATGGTGATTGCATTTGTTCTTATGGGATTGCTTTCTTTACTTCTTAGATCTGCATTTTGCCAAGACCATCCTAAACACTAAATCCTTCCTCCAACAACCTTGAAGTCTTTCTCAACACGATGTTGTCTGTAGGCTTAATACGCATATTATCTTTTTCACTGCCCAAATATATCTAACTCTGTTCTTAGTGCAAAAGCATCAAGAAAAGCACAAAAAAGCACTGAAAGAACAAGAGCAGGATCCACACACCTTTTCAATATCTTTCATTTAGCTAAGAAGTTACAGAGGAAGAACAAGCATCACTTTACAGTAAGCTGATCCTTTCAGACAATAAACTAAATCTGAAAAATTGTAAGCAAGATCTAAAGTGAACATTTGTACCTAGAACAATTTATATTGGGCTTATACATGTACAGTTCCTGGTTAAACACATCAGGGCAGTTACTGATCTTCATTGTCACTTATATTTTGAAGTAAATGTTAGAAGTGCACTGTACAACAATGTCTACAATATAATACAGTTATATAATATATATAATAATACAGTTATATAATATATATATTGCATATAATGTATATAATAAATATTTAATACCCTAACAAAAATAGTTATTAGAAAATTCCTTTCCATAGTCTTTCTCCCTATTTATTTCCTGGAATATAGATGAAATCATTCTAAGATGTTCACCTGCCTCATTGAATACCCCACATTTCTCCAGCAAAATAGAGAAAAGAATGCCTGATCATACAGTACTACTGTAGCTTCTTCCACAGAATCTGGTTCCCAGAGAGCCTGTATATACAACAACTAACTCTATGGCATACACTCAACTGTGAGGAGTGGAGGAAGGTATTCATTATTCTCCAATAACCTAAGAAGAAAGAGACCAAGAAAGAAATGATATAAAATGCAAATAAAATAAGGAGATGGTAAAGAAGAAAAAAAAAAAGTGTATTTACAGTATTAAAGAGAAAATCTTACCACTTTGTTGTTTAGTTAGCAGTACATTCAGGGACAAGTAAGAGAATCATACTGTGGCAACCACAGATAGGAAAAAAGAAAAGCAAATCAAAAAGCAAAACAAAAAGCATTCATTTAGATCTAACCTTCAAAAAGCTGTCTATAAACAGCTAAAATCAATACAGTTATTCTTGGAAGGGCCTTTTCATCTTTTGCAGTGTATGTGAGAACTAATGAGCAATGCGCCACACCCATGTGCAACCAATTCTGTCACTTACTGCAAATCAATGTAGAGCTTAATATTGTAATCACCTGTTACAGAGTAATGAGAGGTAGTCAGTAGCTGTGTGCAGTATAAGCCAGTCTTTGCACCCAGCTTATAAAAAGCCCCTGAAGACTTTGCTATTGTTCGGTTTTGTTTGTTTGCTTGTTTTGCAAGAAGGGGTAAGAAACCCCTTAATAGTACACAAATGCTGCTGAGTAATTAGTGAGAAAATTAAAGACTGATACTTCAATTCAAACTGTAGTGCATATGCCTGTTCATCTCTTTGTACTTCTTCTATAGAAGTATACCACAGAAATTGTTCTATATTGTATTTCTGTAGCTCTAGGATAAGAAAAATTATTGGTAATACACATACAATTTATATTAAAAACCCATACCATATATTTTTGTATTTTACTTTTTTATTTTATTTTTGTATTTATATTTATATTACATATATTTTAATATAAATAAAAATATTATTTCATTCTTTCAGTCATTCTTTGATGACTGGCAGTATCTACAGCATTTAGCAAAATATATGTGTTCTGCTTCACCATACCCCAGGTAAAGCAATTAAGCAAACTGGAATACACTGTGATTATCCAACATGGTACTTAGAATTCTGCTCTCATAAATGTGATGAGACCCCTAATGACTTCAAGCAGTAGGGGAGGGGGAGTAGAGGGATGAGAGCTGGAAGCTGCTTTCATCATGAAAACTGACAGCTCTTCGTTCTAATTTCACCCCAAACTGCCATAGAGATGAATATTTTCTTTCAAAAATCACATTTTTATAAGAGATTACATTTTCCTCTAGAAGCAGAACTGCTCCATTCAAAAGATATGCCCATTTGTTGTTGTCAGATTCCGCCTACCTGGGCTGAGAGCCTACTGTAGCTTTGCAGATCTGTGACCTGCACTTCACTCCCTCCAGGCACTATAAATAATTTCCATGGAAACAGCACTGAAGAAGATATCTGCAAGCCGAGAGGATATCTATAGCCTTTCTGTTAGATTTATGTCTTTTCTTTTTCTTCTGTTTTCTCAGTAACAGCAGCATTAAACATTTATTTTATAAAATACTTAACACACAATTAAAGTTATAGAAGAAAGGGAAGATAAAAAAAACCTGAAGGAGATTCCAACCACATGACATATATGCATTTATCCGTAGATTATCTTCATACTCAGCACTCCCACTCCCCCTAAGGAAAGAGTACACTGCATCTACATTGCACCTTTTCACCCAAGAAAAAATTCTCCCTCAGCCATCGGGGCCCTTAGCTGGAGCTAAATGTATGTATATTTAATGAAGCATCTACATTCACGCCTTGATGAGGCTGAGAAGAAAAGCAGACATGTGTGGAATCAACTCTGAAGAGCTCTGAAATCAGTCCATATCAGAGCCCCAGGGGAGGACCCGGTCACTGTGGCTGCACTGCAGCCAAGCCAAGTAAGCAATGCAGGGCTGCACCTCAGTCTATCACACACAGAGAAACAGCTAACTTCGTAGCCATTACTTTCAGCACATCAAAGATAGTGCTTAAAGAGTGGATATTACTAAGATAAAGTAAAGATAATATGGAACTCTACCACGCCCTGTTCCCTCATGACCCCCTATTTAACAAGAGTCTATGGACCTGGAGCTGTGTTGTTCTCCAGCCTTCTACTTATACGTAGCCACAAAAGGACTGTGGCTTTGGACCCTCTCTGCAAACTCCATGGCTGGTATTGCCTGAATGGCCCACTGAAGCTGCAGATGACTAAGAGTCATTTGCAATTCTAAGAGTCTCCTTACCCCAAGATCCATCTATACATACAGGGAGAAAGAGAGACTGCACCTTCCCTCCTCTGCTGGGCTTGTCCGACCTGCCTGTAGCTCAGCGAACAAACGAAGTGAGTCAAGGCTTGTGCTCGAACTCAAACAAAAACACAAAAGGAGAAGTAACTGTAATCACTTTGTTGTGTTTGTGTTGGCATTGGTGGACTTTTCTTTTCAGCGTAATAACAGTTGCCACTGAATGTAACAATGAATTGCTATACTCATTGTTATCTGCCTTGAAGGATTTTTTTTTTTTTTTGAGCTCCTTCTTCCCTCCTAATTTATCTTCACATATGCTTTGAGAGCTGACCCAAGGGTTTGCTTTTTTTCATTAAAATACAGCAGAGATTGCACTTAATCTTCTACATTTTTGTCAGTATTTCAATCTTTTTTTTTCTTTTTTTTTTCTTTTTTTTTCTTTTTATGATCCAAAATATAACTCTCATGCCAGGAAGAATTCAGACAGTTCACAATAGTATCAACATTAGCATTATAAATAATGACTTGGGCATCCTTAAGTCACCATTCAAAACAAATACAACTTCCCTGATAAGGGACTGCTTCTAATAAATAAGCCATTATCTACACTCATATTTCAAGGCTTCTGCATGCAGTATAACTTTTAGAAAAACATCTGAGAAGCCAAGACTGTCTGGAGTTGTTTTGTTGTTGTTGTTGTTGTTGTTTGTTTGTTTGTTTGTTTTTACCCGAAGAAGTTCAGAAAAATACCCCATGGAATGTCGACTGTCCCCCGAGCTATGGAAATTCAGTTTGCTGTTCACCTGACATGTCTGACAGCTTTTTGGCTCCAACAGTCAAAAGAGTATCAAGATCAGAAAATGATTTCTTGTTCTCAAATGAAGATATCCTGAAGGGGGCCATTTTTTGTAGCCTTTTCATAGATCCTAACTGCCAAAATTCACACTGTAACTACTCCAGATACTACCAAAGTATTTAACATTATATATAATGCTTCTCTGTGCCTTATCACTCTGAGTATTGTGCAATAATTATCCATCTTCCTTCACAGAGTTATTAAGAAGGTTATTTAATTAATGTTTCTAGCACCCTTGAGATTCTCAGATGAAGAAACAGTACGTCTATGTAGGGCTTTGAGGAAACTTTGAATCAACTGTCATAATTACAAATAAATCAAGGACAAATTTTATAGTATTTCACTCAGTTTTTCCTCTGTTAACTACTTTCTTCCTACAGCTGACCATTTACTGCCAACTAAGGTGGAATTCCACATTATGCCTTGCTTTAGGAAAAAAAGATCCCACAAACTACATCCATAACGTATTAATTGTATCTAAGGAACACTGGTGAGTCAGACCGTGTTTTCGCAGTCACACCTGTGCAACAAGATGGACTCAGAGCTACACCTCCTTCATGCCTGAAAGCAGTCATGGCAGAACACCAAAAGATGCGTGCAGCATAATGGCTCCTTTGCTTCTGACACCAACATCACATCTTCTTGGTGTCACTGGGAACAACCCACAGCTGCGTATATTAAATTCCCCCAATCTTCCCATCACTGTTGTTAGGTAGATTAACTTCCAATCCTTCATTTTTCCTGTCAATTATTTTTAATAACAAAATAATATTTAAAAAAAATATGTATATAAATTGTGTCCTTTTATATAAACGATAGACATTTTTAAAAAACCAAGAATATGTGGATTATGAAACAAACAAAAAAAGCATTTGAACTGTACTACATTGTAAATACCAAACATGTGCCGGTTTCTTTCTGGTAGCTTTCACTGTAAAGGACCCTTTTACTTTGTCTGAGGTTAATAACTGAACATTCACAAGTGACATCCATTTAGGGCCCATAATAATTATCTAAGAAATCTTTTAAGTATTGTAGAATAAATAAATTTCAAAATCAAATTCAGCACTAAAGATCATAACATTGGATTTGTGAGAGTTTACAGATTGTTAGGGAGAAAAAGTAACATTTCTAACATGCTGAATACTTCATATTATCTAAGAAGCTTAAATAGCTTAATAATCTGCAATTAACTTAAGAATGAGGTTTGTTTTATTTTATTTTGAAGTCCAAAAGGATAAAATATTTCCTTTTCTATCTATTTATAGAACTAGAAGATTTTCAGCTCACTAAATCTAAGCATAAGTTATCTTCCTTTTTACTACCGGGCTACAGTTGTTTGATACAAGTTACTGTTTTTCTGCATTTAAATACAAGAGTTTTCTGAAGAAGTTTTGGCACAGTAGTACAAATATTGCTTCGATCACTTGATGTCAGAAACCTTTTTTTATATGTAATTATAGATAATTTATACATATATAAACTATCATAGAATCACAGACCATCTTCCTCCACCTTGCTTTGCTGATACATGCAGAAATGCATCACTTAAGCTTGGGACAACCTTTGGCAAGGCTAAGCACCCAATTTAAAGTTACCAAAGTGAAGAAGTAGGATGTTTTCTGGTTCCTGTACAACTCTACAATGAATGAAAGGCTACCTATTCTCACCACAGTTACCAGGATCTGGTAACTTTGGTAGCATACATGTGATATGGCTGCAAGCAATAATATACAACTACCCACAGATAGCTGCTACATCTTCACATCTCACACATAGATTTGGAGTGGCCTGGGAACTACTTGGTATAATTCTGCTCTTGGGTGATTCACCTCCTCTTACATATACTACATTCTGTAGTGCAATTACTGAAAAGACTTTCACAATCTTACTGCTAGAGTTGAGTGCTCAGATCATCTGGGATTAGGCTATAATTAATTATGAACAGCATTTCTTCCAAGCGTTCATTTCTGCATGAACAAACCTAATTTTTGCTCTTCACAGGTACCTGTATTATGGTTGGGCTAAACTGTCTTCAGCCAGTGGTCCCTTCCATCATTGCACAGTGGGTCACAACAACCTCAGAAAGTAGGCTGCTGTCTGCATTTATTCCTAGACAAGAGTAGCACTTAAGATGTCAGAGCCCTCCTGTAATTGGGCATGGCATAAGCCTTAGGCTTCTGTGACTGTGTTCTTACAAAGGACAATATAGTGCTGCAGTCTTGCATTGAAGTGCCTAGGATAATCCCTAAAATGTGCTCAGGAAAAATAAGAGCTAAAATGCTACAGAAGGGATTTAAAGTAGCAGTTTCTTGCAATATGGAAAAAAAAATCAGATTTATGATATAGCTTTACATAACATTAAAATGCTTATGCTTGTGAGGAGGGAGTATCTTAGAAGCAGTAATACACATACATTCACTGAAGCAGAATCCAAGCATTGCTTACAGAACAAAACAGAACAAAAAAAAAAGGGGGGGGGGGGGGGGGGGGGGCTTACTTCTTTCACTCAGCTAGCCATACTGCTGCAGGGACTGTGGTTTTCCAGAAACCAAAGGAAACAAATATGAAAAGCAGGGCTATTGCTTTTTTACCCCTTAATTTTTGTCTCGTCCTGCCCCCTGGTGGGAGCACCGGCCAGGCGTTTGTTGATTTCACAGAGGAATATTTCTACAATGCTGCCCTAAAATATTCAGCATTGCTTAGAGAGATATTTTCACCTCTTCCACACATTCAGCCTATTTAGACTTTTTTTTTTTAATCATATCTGAACTGCAGACTCAAGTTTTTCACCTCATTCTACCTCAAAACACTGCTGCATACACTCAAAATCTCCTTCAGACAGCAAGTTCACACCCCGGTGTGGCAGGCAGCCACTTTCATCTTGCCCAGAACTTTGAGTGCTGCAGACCCTCATGGCTGTGGGCAGAGCATTTTGCACTTGCCTGTGCTACACCCACACTGGAGATGAGGACAACCATCCAACCCTACTTGGTTCACAGGTGGTTTTACATGGAAAACACCAGCACTGCAGTCTGTGAACACATCTGGGCCTTGAGGCAACAATGCTTGCTTGCTTCATCACAGGTAGGTCATCAAAGAAAAAAAAAGTTCTTCCCTTGGCATTCTTAGGTGGCCTATTAGGGTGGCCTGGTTCTCAGCTGGTACAGAGAAGCGTAATTGGCACTACCTTCAACTTAACTGCCTTTTACTCACCATGAATCTTGCTGTGTATAACAGCTTTGGGCAAAGGGAGATTAGACATCTTATTGCAGTTACATAACAATTTGCCTACACTGTGAATTTGCAACTTGCAATCAGACAGGTCTCCCCTGCAGAGGCACACCCACGTGTGTGTGAAAACACCCCAGGCTGCACAGTGCAGTTACATCACATCTCTGATCAAAAATGCAGCAAGGAGGGGCAGTCTGCAGATGAAGATAATCTATCAGCTGGAAACTAAAACCAGAATATTTAGAGAACAATTTCTTATGATTGTGTGTTACCACAGGACAACTTTTCTATATTTATCCACCTAACCCAGACTAATTTGTGCTCAGACATTTAGGGACTACCTGTCTTTATGAGCCCCATGCACTGAGGTACATAGGATCGTCTTTACAGGGCTGTTTGAGGGCTTATTTTAATAACACCTGAACCACACAATTAAAACCTGATGAGATATGAATTTGGTTAAGTTCTGATAAATTGCCAAAAGTGCAAGTAGTTACTGTAACATCTAATTTAAAAGAATAAAGAAGAAAAAGAAAAGAAAAAAAAAGAGAGAGAGAGAGAGCTCTCACTGTTTTTCTTGTAACACGGGAGGATACTAGTTCATCTCCACTCCCCGTAATCGATTTAGCCCCTAATTCATACACATTTATACTCCAAATAGTTCAGAATAGGCCCTGATTCTGCCATCCAGATTTGTGTCAAACAAGACATACTCAAGGGAATAATAAATTTTATTTTTAATAATGAAATAAATCAATAGGGAGCTTTGCAAGGAAAAAACATCTCCTATTTTCTGTGGTACTCCAGATTATAAAGTATTTGCATGCCTAAAATGGCTAGGTTGGGACACCCGGCCCATGACCTGCCTTCCTAACATGTTCAAGGAAGATACAGGCAGCCACATGCTGCCTACTCACCCATCACCCGGCCACAGCCATCTTCTTCTGAGCCACAAAATGGAGGCCTGGATGCCCAGCCTTAGTGCTACGTGCTGCAGGCCCTGCCCCTACCCCAGCTCTGCCCCCCTGCTCTGACCTTGCTGCTTCCCACACTTCTTTCCCCACGTGCGCGGCACTCAGCACCAGCACTGCCTCTGACAGGCGGCGCTCTGCCCGGCAGGGGGCGCTGTGGCACCAGGAGGGACCGGCTGCGGCTGCAGAAAGCTCTCTAGAACCGGCCAGAACCTTCTAGAACCGATAGAACGTTCCGGAACCAGGCATCACTGTGGCCAGCACCTGACCGCAGAGCCTGGTCCAAAAACACCTAATAAAGAGAAAACTCGGGACAAAGGGCATTGCTATGGGATCCAAAGAAATGCACTGCACTACTGTAATGGCTAGAGTTTGCTATTCCTCCAAGACCAAAAGTAAATTTTTATTATGATTGATACATAAGGTCCACAAAGGGTCAGTAAATCCTTTACTATTATATTTAGAAGCCCACAGAACTTCAAAACCAACAGGCACTCACTTTTGACTTGAAGGATTCAAGCCGTGGATCAGCCATCTCTCCCTTTGCTAATCCATTCCAGTCATTAATAAAGTCTGACTTACAAACACCAGAACATCAAAGACCCACACCAGTACATTCACGTGAGTTGCCTTCTTTACTGCAGAAGGATTGCAGATCAGAAGCATTCCTATCAGAGCTGCAGAGATACAGTCCAGCTTCCTAGCACTCAGCAATATAGAAGGAAGTGTTTCTGCCTGGGCAGGGGTGGCAGATTTGGGAGACTGCTTTGGAAATCAGGGTAATTTCCTATCAGAGCTGAGTTGACAGGGAGCCCAGTTT
Organism: Gallus gallus; assembly: GCF_016699485.2. Lineage (NCBI taxonomy): Eukaryota > Metazoa > Chordata > Aves > Galliformes > Phasianidae > Gallus > Gallus gallus. The sequence goes on along the minus strand of NC_052539.1, from coordinate 11,929,085 downwards.
CCTTTTCCTACCTTCCCCACGATTATTGTATATCACTTCTTACCAGTACAGAAAGTCCCTTCTGCTGCTGCTGTTTGGTAAATTTGTGCTTTCATTTATCATTAGATTTCCACAACTTATTTGCTTGAAAATCTAGACTTTCACTAAAGTAATGAGGTGACTTCTATACCTGTTTTCAGTTATTTAAAAAAAAAAAAAAAAAGTTTTTAGGAAATAACCTATACAAATACATCTGGGTGTTTTTTGGTTGGTTGATTGGTTGTTTTTTTTGTTTGTTTGTTTGTTTGTTTTTTTTAGGAAATATGTTATAAACTAGAGTTATATTATTATTCTTTTATCACTGCGACTTCTCCAAGGAAAAAAGATTGTTACTTGTACTACAGTAGTGATTATATCTCCCTGACAGTGTCTGACTGTGCTAGGCAGACGCAGTAAATGCGTGAAATAAAATTACTTCCTGCCTCAAAGAGGTTACACTTCAAGCATACATGACAACAGATGGAGAAAACCCTGGAGAATTAATATTGCATGCACCAGAAGAGACTGTTCTCACCACGCTTGATTTAGGCTGTACACTCTTGCTACTTATATTGAGAGTCCTTGGTCCAATATCAGATCTTGATGGAATTAGATTTTCTTTCAAATTCTGCAGATTGAGTACTTCCTCCCACGCATTTCACTATACTGCTGTCAAGGTTCATTCTCACTGGCATTGTTTATGTTGAAAATGTTTTCAGATTATGGGAGGCTACAATGGAAAGGAACACTAACACAAATTTGGCATGCTTTTCTGTAAGCAGCAAAAACAAACTCTGCCTGCATTGCTGGCATGACAATCAGCATATCTCCCTTGTAAAAATATTTGTTTCCTCGACTAAAGCAGCACAGAACATAGCTGCACCAACAGTCATCGTTTATTTTTGCATCTACAAAACGCTGGTCAGCAACAGAAGAAAAAAAGAGAACTTAGTAAAGTCCATTTTGTTCTGCTTGAATATGCAGTGTCTCGAGTGTTACTGCAGCAAACCACTGACCTGAAAATCCAGATGGTTTGTTAACAGTACTCTTACAAGTGATTTTCACTCTGACCAAGACAATTTATAATCTGTTATGCTTGTCTCTACTGAGAAATGCTTCTGGCATATCTCAAACACATCACAGAGTGGTTTTCATTTTTGAGAAGGTTTGCTTCTTCTTACATCTGATTTATTTGGACTTCTACTGAAGAACTAATCAAACCAAAAGAATTTTCTGTAGTAGCCTGTGTGTGGACCAGATGCGCTTCTGTTGATTTTGCTGAGAGATTTCTCCCAGTGGATTTGAACTGAGAACATGAACAGGCCATATGGTAGTAAAGATAATTTACATAGAACTTTTTATCAGCAAATATCACAAAGCACCTTGCAAATCACCTGCCATACAGGAAGAGTTTCACTCAGAACTGAAATACCTCTGGGGTAAAACTTGGCAAATATAACAGCCCACAATAATGCTATGAAACAACTTGCAAAGCTGTGAAGAATATAATCATAGCAAATTGAAACTGTGAAAGGAATATAGGTTGACATATAGTCACAAATCAGTTTTAAACTGAACAATTTGACCCTTTATGGGAAGCAGTAGTTTATCAAAGCTAGTTTCTTCCTCTTGATAAATGCATTACTTAAAATGATCTGCAAATATAAAACACTGAAAACATAACATGAATGTAAAACTTAACATTAGTCTTGCAGACTTACTGCTCATATAAATAATAAATGTATATGTATAATTTTAATATCATTGTCCAAAAAAGTAATGTGGCCAAGAAAAGCTATACTATTTCTTATATTTAGTATTGGGAAGTAGTTTGAGAGGTTCTGGACAGTTTCTGTTACTGTCATGCACATCACTACACATTAGAATTATCACGATAGCAGTTATTTCAAATAAAGTATTCTTTCTGTCCATCCTGAGAAGAACAGAAGAGAAATAATGCAAGACAGAGTGCAACGTACATCAGAATTGGCAATGAAAATAGTACCTAATTTTCAAACGAAACAATGTAAAATTGCTAAGGTCTATTACACAAAAATGTCACTTTCTTTGGTTACCATTCTACCACTTTCAGATTGATGCTTTGTTTTAGCCTAGAATCTCTGTCTTATCTCCTGTAGATGTATTCATGTTATATCTACATGCTGTAAGACAACAATTCTAAACACTATGCAAAAAAAAAAAAAAAGTAGAGATAATAGGCATATAACTGAATTTATGCTGTATATTTATAGAACCTGCAGAAGAACTTGCTACAAAATCATTCACTGCACTTAAAATGAAACAATATTTGTAGTTTCATTTAAAGGGATTTTGTGATGAAGGTTTCCAAGGAACCCAAGGATTTCAGCTGCCATCTCCTGCTTTTTGATTTTGTCTTTTGAGGAACTGCTGTTCTCCGTGTGCAGAAATCCAGACCTGGTCACACAGTCACACAATGTAACAATGCTCTTAGTACTGTGATTAGCTTCGCAAACTAGCCACGGTGGTCCTCCTCCTCCTAGAAAGCAGGAAGGTGTAAAAACAGTATTACAGCTTCTGTAGTAAACCATCAGTAGGTGTTGTCCTCAATCTACAGTCACTAGTTACCTTTTGTAGCCAAGAGCGCAACATTTTCAGCACGGTAATGTGTCAGCTGCAACACTTCTTATTGAACCAGATACAAATTAGGAGCAAAGTGTTTTCTTGGAGATGTTCAATTGCTTAAAATTAACTGTGGTGAGATACAATGTTGGGATTAACTGTTTGCTCTGAAGGAAAAACAGCAGAGACTGCACAACACAAACACCAATGCTTTGCTGTCTTGAAAATTATGGGTTAGAAGAGATCGCAAGGATGTCATGAATACAAACACACATCTCCGGAAGGGACAGCACAGCTATATGTTGAGGTTCTGCGTGCTTACCCCTGACATGTGCCTAATTACCATTCTTGGAAAATGTGCGCTAACAGCGTCACTCCACAATTATGATGCCCATTTTCATGGTTCTGTTTTGCTCACTCTCTTGATTGTAGTACTTGCAATCAGAGATACAGAATAGCACAAATACAGAACACTCAACCTCCTGGAGCAATTAAAAAAATATATATTTTTTTCATTTTATTTTTTAAGTAAGAGTCACATTCAACAAAAAGGATGTGAAAAGTTATTATTAAGCTACATTTTAAAATGTTTAATGGTACCACATGCTGACTCAGAAATTCCTCTCCTTGAAGCATATACAAAGTACAGGGTCTAATTGTAAATGCTTTATTACTGTGCTGATAAATGTACCACATCATTCATTCTTTTCCAGAAAAAATTCACACAAGCCCTTTTTTTAATACATTTTAAATATAAAATACCAATGTATCTATTAGGAGAGCAATCTTAGCTGCTGCAGTAAAAATAAAAATAATTACACTATTTTTTAATCTTAAAAGTCCTGTGTGGACATTAAGCAATTTGTCTCTATTGGCAAGGTCTGGTTTTGGTTTGCACTGGAGAACACATAGTAGCAGGTATCTTACTCTTTTTTTTTTTTTTTCAATAAGGTATTTTCTCCTTCCTGTTTTATTACATGTATGCTAGATGAGAGCTTAGCTTCTCCGTCAGTAGAGATTGCAAACATCATTCACTGTTGCTACTGCATGGTTTGAGTTTGATTTTATCAGCCAGAGGAATCCATCAGACATCTGTTATGTGTTAGATCTCTCAGAACTGAAGAGTTAACTTTCTCTGATACTTGTTCTCTTCCACTGAGCTGCACTGTGTAGGTTTCACAAGAGTCAGTTCAGCTCTAGAAACTAGGGCGCCAAACTGCACAGTGACTGAGATCTGTAGAGCCAGAGCCAATCACTGCAGCAGTTTGAGAGTCAACTATTCCAGAAAACACTTGAACTTGTGAGGGGAACAGTGCCAATGAACTTTAAATGAAAACCAATGAAGCAGCTCAGCTTCCAGAACCTGTCTCAAAGTCAAAAATTGCCATCACACAGGGGTACAACTCCACTTCCAAATTCTCCTAGCACAGAGGTAAGGCATATACAAAACAGCTGTAAATATGCTGTAACCTTGTGTTGCTGCACTAACTCATAACATTACATATCTTGAAAATACTCTGCTACATGCTTGCATTCCCTGAGACTGTGTGCCTATCTCTGCAGAAGCAATTTTGAAGGTTTGTGTTAAACTGCAACTACCTGCTTTGGTGGCCAATACAAACCAGAAGAACTAGAGCAAACAGCCCCTGCACAGTGATCATCCTGTCCTCTGCCAGTACAACCAAACAGTGCTCCAGTAAGACAGTCTGGGTTTTTTCCACAATTCTCTATCAGAGGACCAAAGCAGGTGTTGGTTTCTTAGGTGACTGAGTCAACCATATATAGTCAATCAGATATTGGTTGTTAAGCTTTTCATTTGAAAACTAACGTGTATCTGGCTTGTATTTCTCATTATACCTAGATACGTATTCTAAATTCTATCCTGGAGACTGCAGTGGTTACAGATTAATTTTGCTGACAAGAATCAGAAAGGGAGGCATGTACGCAGTAGGATTTTCTAGAAGAATTTACATTGCTAAGGAAAAAATACACAGTTTCTGAGTCCAAAAGAGTCAAGCAGAACTGTTTATCACTGACGCCACACAGAAAAGTCTTCTGAGCTGATTTATTGCATAGCTTATGAAAGATCAGCACATGAACACAGAACACAAGAACTGTCTTCTTTTCTCCTTCCCAGAGTCATAAACCTATATCTCAAAAGCCACTGCTGAAGTGAGGGATGAGATGGAAAGGTTGAACTCCGACTCCATTTTCAAGGGCGGTTCTGTTGCTACTTAACCCAGGATTTTTCTGTCTTCTGTTGCATTCTATGCTGCCATCACCTGGTTCCTTTCATAAAATCTGACATTTTATAACTCTTATCTCTACACCTGCTTTTTTCCTTGGGCAAAAATATCCAGTGCTTTTCCTGAAGATATTTCACAATTAGGATTTGTCTTTGTCCAAGCAACAAGCCATTCTTTCCATCTACCACACTTCCATTATATTTACCCAGCCTGCTGGTAAGACAGACAGCTCCCTTTGCCTAACTAGCACTCAGCATAGAGAGGAGATGTTGACTGATGGGTCTCTTCATACGTACATCAACTGTTCTGATGCCAGTGCCTCTCAATCATCCACCAAAGATTTCCCATTAACAAGCTAGTTATCTCTGGCATGCCAGCCCCCAGTGTCCTGACTGCCATCCTTGAGGAATGCAGATATCTGCATGTTGCACTTAGATCAGGGCCATCCCCGATTTGTGTATAGACTGGGTGAGCAGCCCTTCAGAGAAGAACCTGGGGGTCCTGATGGACAAAAAGCTGGACATGAGCCATCAGTGTATGTTCTTATTATATAAAGGCTGAGAGAGTTGGGCTTGTTTAGCTCGGAGAAGAGAAGGCTCCGGGGAGATCTCACTGTGGTCTTCCAGTACTTGAAGTGATCTTAAAAGCAAAAGGGGTTCTGACCTTTTACATGGTAAAAATGTATCATGATAAAAAGGTATCATGATAGCAATAAGAGAGGGGGAAATGGCTTAAAACAAATAGAGGAAATTTAGGTTAGATGTCAGGAATAAATACTCAGAGGGTAGTGAGGCACTGGAACAGACTGCCCAGAGAAGGTGTGGAATTTTTCCAGTCAGCTTACAGTTGGTCCAAAGCCACACTGCTTCAAAGAGGTCACAACCTTCACCTCCTTCCCTTTCAACTGGCAACCAAAGCATTGTATAGATTCAAGAAGCATTGATCAGTCTGGAAGTTCTCAGATGGCTGTTTAAAACTCTCAGTGAACATGAAAGCACTAACATTAAAGCAAACATGGGAGAGGAGAATACACAATGAACTTTGCTTCCTTTCTGGATTATAGTACACCACTGCAGGCCCTCTGGAAGGTTTTTTCTCTTTCAGCATTTCCAGTGCCTGGGCTTTGTGTCTAATCTCTGCTCTTCATAGGAACACTCTGGCCTCTGCCCATGTCAGACAAAGGTCTACTCAGCAGAACGTGCTCAGCTGCTCCCAGAAATGTTGCTGCTTTGTCTACCTGCCAAAGAATTCACCCAACCTGTTACACAGGTAGCAAGGACAGGAAAGCAGGGTTGCCTGCTGACTAGCTATACTCCACCTGACAGTGCAGAACAGAAAGCTACCATGCTACATAATATGCTTCTGTTGTACATGAACTGCAAACCAATAAACACAACACATAGCCTCTGCCACACAACATACACTCACAGAAATCAACCGGGCTAATGCTTGCAGTTCTTTACAGGGTGCTAATTGATCACCATAGGAAGATAACAGCATGGTGTAACTGGGAGACTTTCCAATATGCTTTTCTTCATCCTTTTTCTTGAACTGTTGCCCAGCAGAGGTAGGTTGGATAAGGCTCTTTTGGAGCTTTGTATACACATTTTTTTCAGAGTACGGGAATTACTGCATACAGGGTAAAGTTTCAGGCCTGTAAATTAGAATTAACAAGTCTTGGGGCAAACCAGAAAAAAAAAAAAAAAAAAAAAAAAAAAAAAGAGGCATATTTATATACAGGCACTAAGGAGAGACAAACCTATCTCAAGACAAAACAAGAACAGAAGAGGAGGAGGAAGACTTGATCTTAAAAATCTAAATAATTTCTGCTTGTGTTTAATTCCTGCAACTGGATCCTGAAGAATTCTTTAGAATCAAAACTGATAAGAAATAGAAACTTATTTAATGAACAAAATAAAACCTTGGCTAATACTGGATATGCAGGAATCACCAGGTATTCTGCCTGAGTACTAACTTCAAATGACTGTTCTGAAATTTTCACTCTCTATTTGCTATTCATTTTTGTATTGACAGACCAGAGGAAGGGAAAACAGGCTGGAAGACATGAGAGCTGAATCTAATCTCCATTTTGAATTCCAATCTGAAATAGACCTGAATCAATCATGTCTTGAGCACTGCTGTGTGCCTCCCCTAAAATGCTCCAATGGCCTAAATATTAGATGAATGCCTCTCTTGTACATCCTGGCAGAACTGGACTGAGGTTTTCAGATCAGTTTAGGAACTGGCAGAAATGGAACTGGGTTCTCAAAGCTTGAAAGTCCCAGTCCTAAAGAAGCAACAAAAAGAGCAAATGTGCAGTTCTGACATTATATACTTAAATAAGCACAGATAAATATTGGAGACTTTAGGAAATACCTTACATTCAGATGTTCAGGTGTTTGCAGAGGAAAAGCAGGCAGGTTCTGTATCAGCTGTATATATCATCTCTAGTATTTATTTCGATCACAGCCAACTCTCCTAGCCTTAACCTACAAAGCTTACGAGGAGCTTAGGACATAGTGAAGCAAACAATGCAGAGATCAGTTGTGCCACATATTCCTTTACTTGTGGGTTAAAGAAAACAAAGGATGCTTCACTTCATTTTTCAAGCAGTCTGTTCGTGTTTCTGGAGAGCGCTGATGCTCTGTGATATCTGAGGAAGATAGCATTAGGACTGTATACACTGTATTCCTTCTTGCTTTCTTAATAAAAGAATAATGAGCTCAGTGGTGCAGAAGCAACACAACATGCTGCTATGAAGGAGACCTCAAAGCCCACTCAGCCACTTCACTGGTGTATATTAAAATTAATGAGTTTCTGCTACAGAAGGAAAGGGGTGTCCTTACATGGGAATGAGATCTATGATCTATGTATTGTAGCACAACTGCTGAGTAGCATAGAAATCTGTACAGCTCAGTCTCAAAGAATAAATCTATTTTAATAGAAGTGAGGACAGACTGAAGATTCTATGTATTAAAAGAGGAGGTAGAAGAACTTTCCATTTGCATATTAAACACCTTCCTATCAGTAAAGAGTGCAGTGCCACTATAGCTCTCTTTTCCATCCCATTCATATAGCTAACAGAGCAAAAAATTTGCAGTATTGAATGCCAGTCTGCACCTGAGGCTGCTAACTCAGCCAATGTGGCCACAATTTAATGGATCTCAATTACAAAGCCCTTATTTTTGTGTATGGGAGCATCTATGTGGAGATCATCACATTTCATTAATAATTTTGATTAACACATCCTTCACAGTGGTTTTGAGCTTTTAATGCTTCCCAATTAATGAAGCAAACTTTTGAAGAAGCTGTTATCTTGGTACATAATACAGTTACGAAATAGTGCTCTTTCACTTAGCTCAGTGTTATCTGAAATTTTTCAAGGCTTCATCCATCTGCAAAAAGGAGTTAATAATACACTGCTACACTAACATCTCCTTGAGGCTTATTACCTGCCTCAGAGTTCCAGCAAGGAACAAAATGACTAAAATGTCAAGAAGCTGAATTTCAGGGAGACTGGCATCCGACAGATCTTTTATTTAGAGCACTGTGGTCCTGACTGTTGTTAGAGGACTCCCTACCAATAGGCTGATACCATTTCAGAGGGAGAACTTGCAGCCTTCTTACTGAGGACTCCCTACTCTCTTTGACTCATGCATTTGAACAGCTAATATAGCGTCCTTTGAGGGGCGCTGAACCAACATCAGACACTGTGGGGCAGATCTCAGAAACCAGGTGCTTCTGCTGTGCCTTGGTTTGAGCACTTTTGCAGTCTCCTAAGCTAAGGCAAATAAAGAAGCAGTCACTTTTGTGAAATATTTGGAGAAAAAGAAAAATTCCTCTGAGTTGAGCACGGAGCCTGTCCTCTAACCATTCAAACCTGGAGACTTGGGCCTTTCAGTTCCAGAGTACAAAAAGCCAGTGAAATTCAATTCTACACAGTTAGGATGTTTTGTATCTACACAGCACATCAAAAATTTGGCAAGTTTGGATCAAACTATTTTTTTTGAACAGATCTTCTGGCTGGAGAATGCTTTTACTATAGGTACTCTGCCTAAATATTTGCCTCAAACCTTAAGGAACATCAATTTCTTCCTGTAAGTGATAAAGATACATTAACCTCAAATTTCTAAGCTAGATTCAACCATAGGATAGAATTCCAAGTGCAAAATCATGGTAAAAATTAGAAAACCTGGACCACCTCAATCCTGCTCTGAAATGTCCTGTAGGCAACAAATATTACCATCTTGTTTGGGATAAAATATCTTGAGCAATTCAGAGTTTACATTTTTGCCGATTCTGTTTCAGAGTTCATTACAACCCACAGGAACTTTAGTTGACCTTTTATAGAGGGAAAATAAATTAAAAATAAAATAAACATGAAGAAGCATCAACAACTGGATCTGCAAATGTGGGCAACTTTCAAATATATCTTTTTTTCCCTCCTCTGGCTGTGATTTGTACCTGGAATCTTTGCCATGTCACTGACTTTGAACTCAGTGTTTTCACAATTTATCTGTCTCAGTCTACAAACTGCTTCTGTTGTAATTTAATCAGGTTCAGCCTATTAACAGTATGATGTAAAGGCCAATTATTTTGCTTATCTCATTAAAATCCAGAAATCTGCTACACTGCCATGGCATTAAACTCCAGTCCATGTAGGGGCACTTCATTAGGACTGCATTAGTTCATCATTACTGAAGTTTATTTTTCATTTAGACATGTTAGCATTCTCAAGAAGATACCACATGAAGGAACGTGACATTCAAAGGTCAGCCTCTATAACATCTTTTAGGAGGAAGCTTTTGGGAACGTAAGAAGGAAAATGAAAATGTATCCCAGAAGATTCCAGAAATGGTTATTAACATGTCATAAGAATACTTCTGTCATTTCCCTGTTGCTTGCTGGCAAACATCTTTTTGTGTCTAACTCTGCTCCCCTACTTTCTGGATGGACAAGCCTGAAGTTAAGCCCCAGATCAAGTACCTAGGAAATTTTGGAAAAATCTGATCCCAAAATCAGTTGATTCCATCTTCTCTAGTTCAGGTAATTCAAAACCCCAACACTGAGCATGCTGCTGTGTATTTGGTAAAACCTCCAAGTTGGATCTGGCAAAGAACAGATTTTCTTTCTCCTTCTCTCCAAAAAAGAAAACATGCCACTGGATGTGTGAGGTCACAAAAAGAAAACAAACAAAAATGTACTACAAGTAAAAAACAAACAAACAACACAGCAGCAAGGACTGCGCTCCACTAGAAACAGATCTGTAAAATGGAAGAGTTGGCGCTGACTATCTGATGTCCTTGCTGTACACGTTTTTGGGGGTTACATCAAACAAGAGCTTATCAGGTCCTATTATGGACTCAATGCACTTGGTGAACATCAAATGTGGTCCTGGGACACGGTGTTCTCTTCAGATTCATCTGAAAGAGGTCCAGTGAAAGAACACCAAGACTTCTCCACGATGTAAATCAAAGCATATCTGGGACAATAACAGGACAAGCAGATTGGCTTCAAAAGCACATTCTTGATCCAAACTGGAACACTAATCTAAGCTCACTAGAAGAACTGTATGAGATCATAACAGCTGAACATACAGAGGAATAAAATATTTCACACCGTGCCCAGAAATATACATCTGAAAGTGGTATCAGAATGAATCTTCCAAGGTGAGATGAAGCTATGTGAAATACAAACTAGATGGGCAGGGAAATTTTTAAATTAGATGTAATGGAATAAGGCAATTTGAAGCAGTTTTACTCCCTCTAAGAATAAAATTTGCCTTCAAATTTTAGTTAAACAAGAACAGTCATGAGGCATAAATCACAAAGCTGTGCACTCAGAGTGTGTTAGCCTACATGTGCCATCTAGAAACCAGCACTCCCTTTCTCCTGGTGTCTTTGTCCAGTGTTACTTGAACTACAGAAAAAAAAATAAGGTTTGTTTTTGTTTGTTTGTTTGTTTTTTACAGGCTGAAGATCTTAATTACTCTCAGCTTGTCCAGGCTTTGTCACACGGAGTCAACCAGAGGTATTTTGTTGTGCATAGAGAGAGAAATAAGACTCTTCTGTTATTTAGACAGAAATGAAAACAGAACTTCAATGTAATCTGTTTTCAGCATTCCATAATAGGATGGAAAATATTAGCCATTGTATATATTTGTATGTAGAATCATAGAATTATTAAGGCTGGAAAAGACCTCTAAGATTATCTAGTCCAACCATTCACCTACCACCAATGTTGCCTGCTAAACCACATCCCTTAGTACCACATCTACACATTTCCTGAACACCTCCAGAGAGGTTGACTCAGCCACCTTCCTGGGCAGCCCATTCCAGTGCCTGACCCCATTCTTTTGGAAATTTTTTTCCTAATATTCAACCAGAACCTCCCCTGGCACAATTTGAAGCCACTGCCTCTTGTCCTAACTTGTCCTGTCACCAGCTTCACTGCCCTTCTCTGGACAAACTCCAGGGCCTCCATGTCTTTCTGTAGCAAGGGGCCCACGGTTCTCAAGGTGCAGCCTCACCAGAGCTGAATACAGAGGGATGATCACTTCCCTGCTCCTGCTGGCAACACTACTTCTGATACAAGCCAAGATGCCATTGGCATTCTCAGCTGCCTGGGCACACTGCTGGCTCACGTTCAGACAAGTACTGACCAACACCCTGTTCTTTTCCTCTGCACAGTCTTCCAAACACTCTGTCCCAAGCCTATAGTGTTGCCCAGGGTTGTGACTAAAGTCCCATTGGCCTCAGCCCAGTAATCCAGCCTGTCCAGTTCACATGTTTGTTTGGAAATATTTACACACTTAAGAAGAGCACAACTAGATTTGTACTGTTGCAAATCAGATTTAATCAGAGCAGTGCATCAGTCTCAGATGAAAGCCTGGCACTACTTCTTGTAGGAAAATGACACATAGAAAATGACACAGGGAGGGTGGGTCACTTTCACACACTACAAAATTAAACGAGATATTATTAAAGATAAATATAAATTAATAACAAGAATACTAATCTGAGAGATGATGCAGTGCAAGATGAGTCATTCTTTATCCATTTGAGTGGCTCAGTTCTGAATGATCAAGAATAATATTTCCAAATTTGTATTGATTTTCAGTCAGGACATGCATTTGCATTTTAACATCATTGTAACATTCCCCAGTTTCAAAGGGTCTATGTAGATACAGCTTTTGACTGAGCCAGATACCATTTTATGCTGACAGATAGAATCCCACATATATATTTTCAGAGATATCACAACAGATAGGAAAGAAAAATACTCCAAACCAAGCTACTTTGTTTCTATCACGGTGAGAAGCACAAGTATTTCAATGAATTCGGACTCTTACACGGCTCCAGGCATAACTGCGCGCTGAGGCAATAGCAGTTAACAATTAAGCCCGCCGGCTCCCCGCAGTGCCCAAGGACACGGGCACGCGCCCCGTGGGGCACGGCGACCGCGCAGCGCAGAGCGCCGCGGGACACCGGAGCGCCGCCAGGGGGAGCCGGCGCCGCGCTGCGAAGCAAGGGGTTCCTGTGAGGCGTGGTGAGTGCCGCAGCCACGCGTCAAACGTAAAGAATCCTTTTTAAAGCAAGGTCTCGTTAAGGGACGCTGTTCTGCGCCGGAGTTCAGAGATTTACACTGCAGATTTCCCAGCCCTTGGAACTTTCACAGCAGGCGGCAGAGGTCACTCGATACCGGCCCATGCCCAGCCTGCCTGCATCCTTAGCTCCTAGTGCTAACTAAAGCACTTTCCCCGAGTTTTCAAACTGTCTAACATACAACACGAATATTTGAGACCGCATATTCTTTGGGGCAAATGCTTCACAGACTGATGCAAACATTCTGTTTTGGAGGTACATGGTGAACCTTCCCAGTCTGAGCTGTGGCCCCAGGAGCCAGGTGTGGCATCCTGGCAAATGTGGATGCAAATTTCCTTCCATTCTTCACATATCACAAGAGCTGTAAATCAACACGTCATGAAAGTTGACACAGGAAAATCGAAGTGTTGCCATGAAATTATTGCCTTTAAAGCAACTTCGCATGAAATGAAACATAGTGATTCCACATCCAATATAGCATACTCATCATACCTAAAAGAAAATTTAACATTCCTGAACATAGACATCCAATTTTAGAATGCATTCACTCTGATTTTTCTAGAAAACTGTCAACATATATAGTTCTTGATATGAAAGTTTATCACTTGCATTCAAAGCAACTTTTATCACCTGCCTAACAACCAGCAACTACAGCAAGTCATCATGCTTTACCTCACCCACTAATTTAGTTAGGCTTTGTCCAGAACAAAGGGCCCCAATAAATGCCAAAGTAAGGGCTGCACCTGCTTACAAATCACACAGACCCAAGTTTCTTATGCAGCAAGTTAAATATTTACTAGAATATAACCAGCAAGCAAATCAGTAGGTCTCTTGGATAATAAACTGATTTTTAGAGGAAGTATCTTTAGCAAGTATTTCTCAGACCCACCACTGCCATTACTAAAAATCTCTCTTTCCATCTGCTTTTCTTCACAAAATGGTCAGACTTTGTCTGGATGCATGCATAAATAAAGCACCATAATGTAGCACCACGTGGATTTATCTCAGACTGTACATCTTTTGGTTCTCTGCCATCTGCAAAGTGGTAGTGAGAAACGTGACATCCAAATACAGGCTGATGCTTTTGTTTCTGAACACAAAAGATACAAAAGGTAAGATCCCCACTTCTTAAAATACTTAAAATATACCGCTCTTAGGAAACATGACAATCAAAATCTGTCTTTCTCTGCTGTATTTTGATTCTGCTCTTTATCGTGCTTTTCTCTTTCTTATGAAAAAAGAATCCTGGTTCATACATGAACAATTATGGTGCGAATTTGGATTTTGAGTTGTTATTCTTTTGGATGTGGGAGGACAGGACAAGAACAAATTGGATTAATCCAGAACAGCTTTAATGTGTTTGTGGAAGTTCACAGTAGACAGAATTTACTCGAAAGTTAGAACTAAACAAATCTTAAAATATTGGTGTGACTGTAACTGTTCTCGGAAGATGAGCAAAGCAGGAGGAGAGGATGGAAAGACAGGTGGCAAACAAAAGCCAGGAATGTCGAAACATAGCTAAATGTAATCCAATTGCTCTAAACCTACTTCTGTTTTCTGTTTGTCAAATCATACAGAATAATTTCAGACAGAAGAATGTGCAGCCTCTCAGGAAAGAATGATAACCTTAGTCATTCTTGCCTGTTTTATGGTAAATTATAGTCTCTGATGTCAATAGTTTTGGTAGAGAGATTTGCACATTTTATATAAATAAGCAGATGAATTATGAACCAGTTTAGAATTCAACAAATTCTTCACTTTTTTTTCCTCACTAGTTTAACTTTATTATTAGTATTGCTGTTATTGGTTTTTATTTCATTTAAATAATGCATATTGCATAATATATGGAGTTTTTCCTTGATATGCTCAGGTACATAGCTAATTAATATGTTCCTACATAGATTGCTATGGGTTATATCTACTTTAGGAATGCAGACTCTCAGTCCTGTTATCAACACATCATGCATAACATAAGAGAAACTGAGATTACTCCACAAAGGGATCCAAGCACAGAATGCAAACAAATGCAGGAATGAAAAAGGAAAATCAAAGTCCATAAATACAAAGTATGAATTATCAGCACACTTTGTCAAACCCTGAATTAGTGGTAGGTATATCACAATTTTTGCTCAAGAAATGGACATCTGCATTATCTTATATCAGTGAAGATATAGTTGTGCATACAGTTGTAGCAAAATATGCAAAGTTATAAAAGGGTTAAAATTATGAATTAGAATTTTAAAACACATTTATAGAAGTCATTAACATAAATTAGTCTAAAATAAAATCATGTATTTTTAGAAATGATGCAGAAAGGAGCAGATAAATAGAGGAAGATAAATCCCTAATCTGTTCACATCTCTTCAAAAACAAGGAAGAATTCCACAATAAATAGAAAAACAAGTATATAAAAGAAGACTTCTACTCTCACTAACTATACAGTCTGTTGCTACAGGAGGCTGCTGAAATCTATGACTCCATACTAAGAAAGGGACAAAGTAGTTATTACCAGAATTTTCAGGTATAATTAAGACATCAGTTTTGTGTAATAATTATTTAAAGTTTCAGAATTCAAGCCAATCACTAATTGCTGCAGATGAGGCTAAACCTCCTGAGAGAAGGAGAAAGGGCAGATTATTCCATATCTGCCTCCTGTGAGGCTGACAGGGCTTTGTCAGAAATATCAGTGCTGGACTGTGTGTCATTGCCAAAGGCTTAATAGACATCCTAGTACCAGCTTGGTTCTCTTCTAGGATGGCATTTCATTTTTTTCTAGATTTGACAGTAATCGGCAGTTGAATTAGAGTTAGTACTGAATGCTCACATTAGAAATATAAAGACCATACATGTTAACATGAAAATGCAACGCAATGCTTGTGTTCGTGCTGAAAAAGACATTTAATATATTTGCAAAGTCCGCGGAGTCTAATTTGCCTACACATTAGAGTCGTTCTAACCTACATTAAAAAAAAAACAAAAAAAAAAACACCAAGGGTATTGTTTTGTCAACAGGAAAATTAGCACAGCAGAAAAGAGGCTCTGTAATCAGCAGAGGGAGTCAGCCACTTTCAGAGGAATTCATCAGTTTCAAAACAGTGAAAGTGCTCTCCAGAGGTTCCCATCTCTACTTACTGCATGCAGCAGCAATCCAAAATCTAACTTAAATCCATTATAAACTACAGACATTTTCTTATTGAATTGGTGGAATGGCACTCTCCAACAAAATCCTAATCGACATTGGTTCATAATTAGTTTAATCTCAGAATGGCCACCTCAACGAAGAACTGGTCTGCTGACTTCATCTGAGAAGTTTTGGGCAGATGCCACTGAACACATAGCGAAGATTTTTGCTGATCACAGTTGTGTAAACATCATCCACTTAAAAAAATGAAAATATATCTAACTTCAGGCAACTTCTGCCTTCAGAGAAGGCTGAAATCAAATTCCAGAAGCTTCAGTCTAACAAGCTGCCACTGGTACCCATCCTTTCCTAAAGAAAGAATGCCTGAAGTTGTTCCTGGTCCTGATGGCTAAAAGTCATGACAAACTCATCTCAGAAATCTAAGATCTACAAAAATTTAGAGGCTTTCCAGTTTTTCAGCAGTGATCTAGTGTCACTCCTTGTCTAATTTGCATCAGAAAAATGTTTTTTAAAATCACATCTAGAATTATCTCCTGTGAGCTACAATATTCATTGGCAAGCCCTGACTCCCATGAAGGTTAGTCTCAGACTTGCCCTCTAAAGCTAATGGTTTCTCACATAAATTGCAACACTTTAACACAAAGCCGATTCACAGTGATTTTGTATCAGAAAAGGGAATGTTCAGCAGAATCAGAAAGGGAAGATATTCCATGTAACAATCTCCAAGAGCCACTAAAACACTCCATAACAATGAAAGACTACTAATACACGCCTGAGGGATTTAATTTCATTTTGAAGTTCTGAAAGTTTAACTGCTACTCGCATGTCAAAACAGACAGACATTTACAGCAACAGGAGTCCCTGTGTGACTGTATCATAAGTACACAGAACGTGGCTATATAGAGCAAAAGTCAGATAGCAAAGAGCAGAGCTGTGATTGCCTGGCACTATCCATATCACCTTCAGTATTCAGGCTAGGACTTGTGTAATCAGTCACAAATACTGCACAACTGATAACAAAGCTTATCTGTGCACAAAGCAGCAAGATCCTTCGTTAATATAAGTATTAGGAAGCCACAGAGAAAAGGTGTAACAGGTCATACCATGAAATCTTAAGGTAGAAGTGTTCAAGAGAGGAAGGCTGGGCACTAAGGGAAGTCTGGACTGACAGAGAGTGACAGTAATAACAGCCTGTTTGACTGTAGTCTATCAATGTACACAATTTCCAGCAGCGTTACATAGCAGCAGCATTGCTGGTGATCATAGTTCAACACGTATCCAGCTGTTTCCAGGTGGTATTTTCTGTATAAAAATCCACAGGGTTACTTCTTGGAGGCATTTGAATCAAAGTAAACTGATCTGCGCAATGCATGCTCAGAACTACAGATTCAAGAAATCTTCATTTGTTCAAAGACGCTTCACGTTTTGGAATTCCAAGCAGAATTCACAATCTGGAATGGAAATTTATTTTCAGATTCTCCACCACTGTACATTTCCACACAGTTCTGTGAACAATGTCATTCCTAGTGAACACCATGAAGGTGTAGTAACCTTCAGTTATCCTTTTGGAGAGGTTTCCTTTACTCTACTATAGTCAACACAGTTCTTTTATTCTATTTCATACTGGTTGTGTACACTCTAAAATAACTTTCCATAGTGAATGCTAAATAGATTACATGAATCAAGTTTCTCAAAAGCTAGATAGCAAGCATTAAGTATGAAAAGAAAAGCTTTGATCAGTAGCACCTATCTATTAACCACTAGCTAGGAGGATTCAATCATCCCACTTCATATGCTGACTGAGAGGCATTGCAACAGCATCAGATTACCCAACTCTGATAAAGAAACATTCCTAGCACAGGAAGGTCTCTTGCTTAAATAGATGATAATGTTTAGTCCAACATTTAAAGGGTATAGAGTAGTGCAAAGAAGTTCAGAAGTATTAGATCATGGATTCATTGTGGTATACATTGAACTAAAACTCGGTGATGCTATGCTAATATCCTAATTCTTTAAATTCTTATCATTTCCTACTTTAGACAAACAAGGCATTAAAAAAAAACAAAAAACAAAACAACAACAACAAAAAAACCTCAGTAAAGACTTCTGGACAAGTTAAATAATGAAGCAAGAGGTGAAATTTTTCCTGGTTTATTTTATAACTTTGTACTTTAGCCTGTAATGAAATCCCCGAAATGAGCATACCATAGCAATTTTCAGGCAATTAACAAGTACAGAAAAGATTTTAGAGGGATCATTGACAAAGCACTTGACAGGCCTTCCAGCTAATGTTCTTAATGAGAACAAATAGGTAGAACTGAACTTCTCAGAAATCTGTGCTGAGGGCCAGGTATCACGTGGTGGATGACTGATCACTCACTAATCCTGCAAAGCAACTATTTCTGGCAATGACATAGACCATACTAATATGCAAATAAAGGTAAATGAACCTGTACTTCATGCTGGTTTCCTTTACTCGTTCTTTTCTGGCAGTTGTTACATAAATGTTACAGAAATGTGTGACTAACTTTGTGATATATAACCATAAGCTGAAATATAAAGCGTTTGTTCAGCTGATATTTCTTTTTTCTACTCTGGTTTTAAGAACAAAGAGAGATCATATTGTCATAATTTAATACATAACTATGAAATCTGGTCTATCTAAAGCTTGTTACACAAGATTGTAACATTTCTGTGTGTCCGCTTTTAGCATTATTTCTGTGGTTCTGTATTTTCAAACTGAGGCATTTCTGAACCTGCAAAATTGCTTTAACTGTAAAGTTATTCCATACAATAGAACACCTGAGAAATTACTCAAGAGATCCTTAATATAACATATAATATATCTGCTACACTGTGGTTGTAGTCTGTAGGAAAAAGATGAAGTCAGCAGATATGCTGTTTTGAGAGCCATGAAAATATTGTCTAGAAAAAAAAAAAAGCCAGATTTGTAGCACCACGAATCCCTGGCCCAGAAAGTACACACGACCTCTCTTTTGGTAGGTTACAGATAGCTCTGGCACTGCATCCATAATACCTAAGCATTACCATTCATAGTACAAGACCAGTCGAGTGTACATCAGGACACAGGCTCAGAGAACTTTGCACTTTAACAGCTCCACACGGAGATGGATATGTGGCTCCTATGCCCGGTTCTAAATATCTGCTGATGACAGCAGCGGAATTTGGGTGTGCATCCATTTATCTTCCATTCCTCTATCTAGAATGTGATAAGGCCAAGACAACACAATTCAGGCTACAGTCAAGCTTCTTTCCTTTTCAAAAGGCCATCTCCTGTGAGAATAAAATCTCAAGAAGAAAAATGAGAGAATAACTTTCTTCATTATTAGATGTTTAGGGTACTCATCCTCCATTACATTCCCAATCCTTTTTCAAGCTCACAGCTATTTCAAGTACATGCTTAAGATCTGGACATAAGCAGTGCATTGCTTCTATATTTGTGTTAAGATCTTATTTCTTTGTATACAAAGATTACAAATGTTTTCCATTTTCAAATAGATGACAGTATAACATGCTTCATTCAGAAGAAAGTTTCCATTAGTCCGGAAATAGCTGATGTTGGCAAAGCTAGCTGAGCGAACAGAGAGCTGGAAAACATAGCACTATTATATGAAAAAACAAAGTGGGAAAACTAGCAAAGATTTTTCTCCAAGCTTGAGTTCGTCCATCAGAGTTTCAGTGTGATGGCCTTATGTAAGTATTCACCTGCTACATGGACTGGAATTCCAAGTATTTGCAAATTGCTGTGGATTGTAAGCGATGTCAGTCCTATTGGAAGTACACAGTGCTGAAGTCACAGTATTGGGCATTATCAGATAAAAAAGTTTAACTGAAAATTGAGAAAAGACAAAAACAACCCTGTGCAAATGCAGCTTTTGAACAGGTAGGAGGGTAACTCATAATGAACAATGTAAAACCAAGCTAAACACTGCATTCAATTAGAGAAAAGTTCTCAAACAGAGGTTCTCTTGAAAGATTCAGTACAAACATTATACTAGGAAGTTCAGAGCCTGATACAACTATAACTCTTCAGACTTCAAAGCTACCCAAAGAATTAATTTTGTCCTGTTTTGGTAATAGCTGACTAGCCAAACAATGAAAGCTGAAAGACTCTCCCCTGATGCAACGAATACAGTGCTCCCAGCTGACTGCAGAATAGCCTGACTGATGTGTATCTTAACTATCATTTGACCACATGCTTCTGTTAGAAATTAAAAATTTCTCTTTTCTAAAAAACTGCTTGGCAGATAATTTCCCTGCAGAGTAATTCAATGTAGCAAAGCACATTAATGCAGCTTGTCTTGTACTTGAGCAGGAACAGATATATTCCTTTACAGATTTAACTCTTAGCTATCATTTCCC
Organism: Gallus gallus; assembly: GCF_016699485.2. Taxonomy (NCBI): domain Eukaryota; kingdom Metazoa; phylum Chordata; class Aves; order Galliformes; family Phasianidae; genus Gallus; species Gallus gallus. Next base: position 11,909,091 of record NC_052539.1, on the reverse strand, counting down.
ATAAACATTCTCTGTTTCAAGACATTAAGTTTGACCTTGAATCTGTCCAGACATAGCTTGTAATTATGTGTTTTGAGCTACAAGCAGTTCATTTCTTGGTGCTCTTTGCCACCTCAGCCCCTACACAGCTGAGACCACCATGCCCTAGGATTGCTGAGTAGAGTCCAAAAAGAGTCAGCAAATTCTTTATGAGATTCCTTATACTGGGACTGAGAAATAAGAAAGTTTTCTGATTAATCTGTATATATCAAGGTGTACTTTTACATAGTAAAACAAAACCTAAAACATACCTACAAACTTATTACTTAAGAACTGTAATTTATTGGTGCTTATACTAATAAGGAATAACTGCTATTTTGGAACGTGTACTTCAATCTATGCAGACCTGAGCATAGTTCATCCTCTAAGTGAGATTTTTGGTTGATGTTCAAGAATTTTTCTTTCAAAACAAATATGTTTTTTCCAAGAAGTTTACAGAGTACACAGAAATGACCTTCTTTGAGGTGAAAATTAAAGTGCAGTAGAAACTGTTTCTTCCCCATATACAAGGAGCTTTTCAAGGGCTCCTAGATGGAGGATAGATAAAGGTTGTTTACTGTTCCTAGCATCCATCAAAGTAACAGAAAATGATACTAAATCTTCCTTACAAAGTCAATGCTGAGGAGGATGAAGTTGCTATGTGTGATATTAGAAAGATACTCACAAGAAAAGTTATTTTAGAAAACTAACCCCAGGAGACTATGAATGAGCTAAAACCTAACTTACCCATGCCACTGAAAATCACTACTAGTTTTCAAGTCAATTTTGAACATTAAAAGAGTAATGTTCTTTTTGCTGGCTCCCTTGGTGCAGATGAAGTGCTAAACTGTTTAGCTTTCCCCTCCTGCAAACCAAGTTTGCTATATCCCAGGGGATGTAAAAAAAAAAAAAAGAAAAAGAAAAAGAGAGAGAGAAATTAAATTGCACAGCCAGGCCTTTCTTTAATGACTTTGATCTCTCAAAATAATTAAAGCTACTTTTTCCCGTCAAGAGCAAACTCTGTTCTGTGACTCAGGGGATTAAAGCTCACTGAAATCTCATGGTGGTCAACAGCATCCATTGCTCCTCACAAATAGCAGGTCTGATTCTGTACATTATTTACAGCGCACGTAATCATGAAGAGGGGGAGTTAGGCTATATCTGAACAGGTGATTAGACACAGAGGATCAGGCTCCGTATAATGAGGATCAGGTTCCATATAACGAAGCCCTAGCCACCATGATTTGTTAATACTAATTTCGCTGTGCGGCAGGCTTGAAGGATCAGGATCAGTAACTGCAATGTGTGTTAGCACTCACATGGTTCTCAGAGCCATGCTTTACAAGCACTTAAGGACCCTTCCTTAGAAACATTAGTTTCATCCAGTACAGAAACACACAAGAGGAATTGTTAGTACACTCAGGAAGAAGCATTATCACGTCAGGACCTCAGAAGAGGGAGAACCCTCTCTTAAAACCCCAGTTCAAACAGTATCTTTCTGTTCTCACTAAAATTCATGCAACCTGATGATTGTGTCATTATGTTGTTTCCATTCTTAAACTTGTGCCATCCACCATTCGAACACAACCCATCCCTCTTCAAAGGCAATACATACTCTGCAAGGATCTGACAAAACATGTAGAATCTACTCATCCACTTCAGACAGCTGACATGTACAAGACCTAGCAGGTTTATCCTTGGAGCAAGGCCAATTTTTTTTCTTTCCTTTTTTGAAAGTTCACCCTTTACTCTAGCTGAGTAATACTAGATGCTATTGGTCACCCTTCCTCTGCTCTTACTTCTCCTACAAACAATAGTTGGTGGAGGTTTACTGTGCTATTATTCTCGCTGATGCCACACCAACTCCTGTTCTGTGTTCATCCTGTAACTCAATTTATGCGTCAGAGTGAGGTATCAGCTGAGCAAGCCCTGCCTCATTCCTAGTGTGGGAACAGAACTGCTGATCAAAGAACTTTCATGTTGTTATAATGTATCTATTCTTGGCCAGACAAAAGACCAACCTATACCTCATAAATGCTGCTTCTTCAGAAACTTTCTCACACATCAGTCAACTTTTTCATAGAGTTCACCACAAACTGATTCTGACAATCTCATTCCTGTTTTATATGTTCTGGAGGTTACCTCTGTAATAATATTAGTTACAAAATTTCAAGCATGATCTATTTCAATATTTCAAGGCTTATTAAGACACATTCATAAGTCAATCACTAATGTGAAAAGGTATTAAATATAAATGAAATCAGAGTAATCAACAGGAAGTAGTGGGCTTCCTATATATTTTATCTGTTGTTTATATTTTTCCTCTGGTCTGTGATACCCTTTTCTGGGGTTACTTATCCTTCATTCTCACTCACTGTTAAGTACCACAGCCCAGCCAAGTCGCCCAACACCAGAAGTTTTTCTGTCAATCCCTATTCTGGGATTGTTCAGAAGGAATTTCAATTTACTCACACGTAGTGTTTGTTCGAGACAACGAACCTTCATGCCCTATCTCTCCCCTTATATTTTGTAACCCCTTAGGCAGTGTTCTGTGCCCTTTCTCAATAGGGAAAACAGTTTCAGGAAAATACTAAGTGCTATAAAATAAGTTATTGTCTAGAATAAGCAGACATTGGAGCTTAAAACAAAAGTTTTAAAATGAGTTATACAGTTATAGTTAAAGGGAAGGGAGTGGAAGGCTAAGTCCAAGTAGCTCCAGATGATCTTTGATCACACTGAGCATTGAATCATATAATGTTATTTAAGGTAGATTAAATACTTGTTTTCTAACCGCACACTTTTCCCAGCACAGATAAAGTCTCTAAAATTATTGGAAAAGATAGCACATGCACAACATCACCAATTCAGAGATAAATCTTTATGAAGACCCCTTTATTTTCTAATTGTTAAGATCATTGCAGATACTACTGCCTATCCGAGGGTTCACAAAATATCCAGTATCTTAAAAAAGACTGCACAAACTGTGTTCTGTCAGTGGTCAGTACTTGGATGGAGGAGAGGGTAGTTACAGAGATGTGCCTAAGAAAAAATCCTAATATACACTTTGCTGATATGCACAGGCAACTAGAGAGGTGTTTTTATCTCTTCTACTCAACATAAAGTTACTTGAGATCTGTATACACCATACAATAATATTACCACTGACTACCATTTATCAAGACAGAGAGAATTAAATATCTGACTAGGAGCTCAGAAATCATAGATTCACATTTTTCTTTTCAAAAGCCATGTGCTGAACCTGATGCCCCCACGCAATGCTTTTGTAAGGAGCAGTTGTGCCTGCTGCAGTGAACAGCCATGTCACAGGAATTAAACTGAGGCAGTGACACTGATGCAACTTAGCCAAGATGGAACTTCTGCCAAGTGAGAAGTGCTGTCCCTTCCAGGCAATTCTTCATGCCATTGGGCTGACCTCTAAGAAAACCCTGAGTGCTATAGGAGGCTGAGGATTTAGCAGAAGCCCTGCTTACTGGGTTGCATCTTCTGCTCTGTCTCAGAACAGCCAGGGACTCATGCAGAAGTTATGACAGAGAAGAAATGCTGTGGCATCACTCATCTCAACCTGCAGTCTCTCGGGGTGAAAAATGCCACTCCTCACCACCAAACTAAGCACTGTCATCTGCTAGTGCATAATGAGCCCCGTTACTGAATTAGAAGGGCACAAAGACAAGATCTGAACTGTAGTCCTCTATGAAGACAGTCTACTGTACACAGTCTCAGCACACAAAGAATGAAGAAGTCAGCCAAGCCATACTGAGACATTTTTTGAGAGGTACTAAATCACGACAGGACCTTCCCTTGGCAAACTGACAGGGGCAGGTTGTATTTAGCAAATGCAGCTACTCCCAGAAAAAGAATATCATAGAAAGATTAGCATAGGAGACTGTTCAAGGGCACATCACATTTGCTAATGATGACTACAGTCCATTAGCCTGCTGCTGGGTCTAAGCCATCTTTTCATGAATTATTTTGGATAAGTTATAAAGACCAGAAAGGCACAGGAGCCTATTGCAGTGGAAATAAAAGAGACATTCTTTGAAACATAAGCAGCTCATATTCCATGGTAAGCACTTGTTTAAGACTTCCAGGGCTTTCAACAGGAATCAAGCAGTTATTTCAGTTCACTTCTGGGCTGGGCTAGCATTTATTTTGGTAGCAAAACTTTAGCAGTATGTCACTACAGCCATTGTCAGTTGCAATCCCTATTTCATGGGAGTATCTGGAAGATAAAAGTGCAATTTAAAGGGATTTTTTCAACATCTGTTTTACCAAATGAGTAAATATTATTTTAGCTAGATTCTGAATAATTCAGATTTCATTCAAATTGCTGTGCTCCAGCTAGGCTTATGATAAGATAATGAAAAGACTCACTGTCCTTACACTTTCATTTCATTACTAATACCACCAAAGTGACAAAACCAGTCTGCATTTAAAAAAAAATCCATAGTCCTATATTATAAAGACAGTTGTGCAAGTTTCAGTGAAGAAAGATGAAAGCAAGTTCATTCAGTAGCCATCACAAAAAAATCACGTTCTGTAAATATGGTCTTTAACCTATGCAGTGGGATTGTAGATGCCAAAATATTCTCATTTGACTGCCAAAAAACACCACCTGCCTGTGACAACTAGCAAATTCTGATGTACTACAATTTTTCAAAATTCTTATGGCAGTAGGAAAGGTCAGAGGAAAACTGAAAAAAAAAATCATAAGGAGTCTTTTAAAATTGTTCTGTAAATAGCATTTGCAATTATACAGTAAGACATTTGTTTCTAAATAACTTGAATAACTATACGTGGTAGATTAAGGACTGAATACAATTATTTTGTTTAAGTAGAAGTCAAATTTACTTTAAGGTATAAACCTGTTGTTAAAGGTACAAATTTTATACCAATTTAGTTTAAGGGAAGAGTCTCCTACTCCTACCTGCACTCTTGCCTGTGTATGTCAGTCCCTAAACAGATTTATTCTCAAAGAAAAATGAGTCAATGCTTCATTAAAACCAGAAAGAGGTGGCTGAGTACCTAAGGAAAGCTTGGTTGTTCTCAAAACCTGAAAACTTCTCTAGCGAATTTGTAGAACAGTGTTTCAGTAGGCTGGGGTGGCAGAATGGATGAGGACATAGGATTAGCATCTCCACATCAGAGGTTTTTGGAATTCTTATTTAATGGCCAAAACAGTATTGAAGAGCACAAGCAAGTTTGGCTGACACTATATTAGCCCATTTTCATACCATCTAATTCATCGTCTTCCAGACCATGATAAGAAATTTTCCAGTTTCTGCCACAGATTTCATAATTTTACGTTACACGTTCCACAGTATTTCCCTAAAGACTGCTGCAGTAGACTGTGCACAGATATTCTTACACTAACCGCTCAGCATTCCTAATAAAAATATATTCTCACATACAAAAATTTCACCTTTCAACATTCACTCACCATATTCCGTTACCATTTTGCTAAAGTAGGAAGATCTTTTACTTCAGATTTCCATTTCTTATAAAGTGTTTCTGAAGAACCCCTTGAACTCCTTTTGCAGATCATGGTTTCTAACTATTAAATGTTTCTATCATTCCAGTTTAGCATCCTCTTGGAAAAACTGTCAGCAAAACAAGCATTTCAGCTACATGCTTGCTATTAAAATTAATATTTGTCTGATTACCCAGCATGACTTAGTATCAATATTTTTCAGGACAATGCCTTAATCTTATGAATTTTGGCTTTCCTGAACATATGACCCTCCATGTGAGAGTACTGAAATGACTGTTGTTTATGAGAACACAGCCTGCTAGTGTTCCAGATCATGCCATGACAGTGAACTGTCATCTCTGCTTTTTACCAGTCTCTGTGTTCTTGGATTGTCTTTATGTAAGCTTGGCTCTTATATATCAACTCTATTTGCTTTCCCAGAAGAAACATCAAATAAGCATGACTAATTATTTTCCCTTTATTAGTACTCACTAGATCACCTTCCTTTAATAGAAGTTGAAACCTTGTAGCAGCCTACTCAACACTTTCCCTGTAAAAGATTTCAGAATGACAAGCCAAAAATTCTCTGGATTATATTATTTCTCTCTTCTAATACCATCATATATCTCACTGAATAATCTTAAGCTATACTATACACTGCAGTTTAAATCAATAACTTTTTGTGAATGACTGCATTTCTACTTATTGGCCTAACAAAAGGCCGCACCTCAAGTACTGTGTCCAGTTTTGGGCCCCTCGCTGTAAGAAAGACATCGAGGTCCTGGAGCATGTCCAGAGGAGGGCAACAAAGCTGGTGAGGGGTCTGGAGCACAGACCCTATGAGGAGCGGCTGAAAGAGCTGGGATTGTTCAGTCTAGAGAAGAGGAGGCTCAGGGGAGACCTTATTGCTCTCTATAACTACCTGAAGGGAGGTTGTAGTGAGCTGGGGGTCGGCCTCTTCTCTCGTGTGACTAGTGATAGGACTAGAGGGAATGGCTTCAAGCTGCGCCAGGGAAGATTCAGGCTGGATGTTAGGAAATACTACTTCTCTGAAAGGGTGGTGAGGCACTGGAATGGGCTGCCCAGAGAGGTGGTGGAGTCACCGACCCTGGTGGTGTTCAGAAAGTGTGTGGACGTTGTGTTGAGGGACATGGTTTAGTGAGAACCATTGGTGAAAGGCGAATGGTTGGACTGGATGATCCTGTGGGTCTTTTTCAACCTTAGCAATTCTACGATTCTATGATTATTCCTCTCCATTCAAGAGTAAATGATATCTGCAAAGGAAAGAAACCACAGCCAGGACTTCAGGATTCTGTGAAAGAGGCTATTAATGTCTTCAAACACAACGAGAGTTCAACAACACAGTCTGTTAGAAGTCACTAGAAATGCTGTTAAGCTTTAACATGATGAAGTTGATGTATGAACTGCATCTTTCCTGTGCAGCATCACTCATTTTTCATTTACTGTAGGACTTTGAACACTAATTCTGATCCCTCATGGTGTTGGGAAAAAAAATATCACTCAACTCTTCTTCAGAATGATGTCAAATTATTCTTCTGCATCAGAATTTTCTATTGCAAAAGGCTTTTCTACAACAGTGAAGATAAGATGATAGCATTTTTTTAATTCTTACTGAATGAACAAAAAAGAATTTACAATGATGACATCATTTTCCCATCCAATATTTTAATCCTAAAGCAAGAATTGTTGATCAAGATACCTAAATAGGAAGATATTACCAACCGAATCAGATGTTTTTAGATATAGTTTCTTTCATTCAGTTTCTATTTCTAAAAATGCCCCATGGATTAAAAAACTGAGGAGTACAGAAGTCCACTACTTAAAATTTGTTCTAGCACACATCATCTTCCTACTGCATAATGGCACATAAAATCTCAACCACTGAATACTTCCCTGTTGTATTAGCTCTAGGGTCTACTGGGTTTGAATTATAATAACCACAAGATAGTATTGTCATTTATGTGATATATTACATACATGTTAATTCAAAAAAACAAAGAAATCTTTAGTTTGTTACAAGAAGACACATGCAGAATTTGTCATTTCTGAATCGCACAGTGGTCCATGGCAAAATTACGTTTGTCCCACACGGAAATTCTCAGAGAAAAAAGTAACACAAAACACTTCTGTTTAAGAATTTTCATGGTATGTGGAAGAATAAAGATCTTCAGCTATTCCCACATAATGATTTATTGTTAATACGACTTGCAAACCAGAATTTGAAAGGGGGAAATAAAGTCTGATTAGACCACTGTGTTTTTAAATAAACAGATTTACAGAAAGTCTCTGGCATCTGCCTCAAACTTTTAGCACAACGAGATTAACCCAGGCAGACTACCAATTTAACCTATAGGTAAATGAGTATACATGGCAGACCTGCAACTATTTAGTCATCATTGCACATTCACACAGAAAGACATGGCTCTTTATTCATGAGTTTCATTACCCAGGAGGATCCACTTATTCAGAATGACTAAATGGCAAAATAATTAATCAAATTACATACAAACCAAATAATTAAAATAATTCTTATCCACTTTCATGCCTCAAACTGAACATAGCTAGGTACTAGAAGTAACTGTAAATTAGAGTGGGTGATATCGTCTCACTAGCTAGGAATATTCCTGTAAACCAGATCACATTTTGCTGGCTAATCAGTCAAGCAAGTAAATTAAAGGTGAAATCAGATCTGAGAGGTTAATCTAGATAATGATATTGTAGGATTCATACGCAGGATGAAAATAGGAATATAAGGAAGAAAGAAAGAAATACCAGAAAGTGGATCTGAAAGCATTGATTTAGCACAGAAGGATTTGTGGCATTCCCTAATATATTTGCTTTTCATAACAAATGTTTTTGACTGCAGATATCTTTTACCTACAGGAATTAGAAAACCACAAGTGTATCAGTACTTCAAAGAATAAGCTTATTAGAGAGTTTAAAGTAATATTCCAGAATAGAAACAAGAGTTTAGTCAAGATACTGTGCTGATTCAGTTTTCTCCTTTGATAGCACTGTGTGACCAGAATGAAATCCTCACTGCTTCATTTGTATTTATATTTTAAAGTCTGTCCTATATATCTAGTATTATTCATGTTGCTTTCAAAACTGCCATTTAGTTTTACTCACTAAAAGCATCCAACACCACAAGCGTTAAATAACCATTATTCAGAAGACAACCTAAAGGGCAGGTATGCAAGGAATACTTTCAGGATGTCCTATGAGTGCTTAAAGCTGTTCTGAGGGTTTCACAACTGCTTAAGTGAGGGACACTTGAGGCAGAGGATTCAAACTGCAGTGAGTCTGACAGCAGCCCCTAAGTACAGGTGGTGCACACTGAGATCTGCCACCCTGGAAAACAGTGCCCTTCCCACTGAACACTGACAGAGGTAGACAGATTTGCTGAGGGTTTATAGGATTAATAAAGGACAGGTAAAATACCGAGCATTAGTATAATGTCTAAGTGGGGAGGAGGAAGAGGCTCACACTAGGCTTTTTGGAGAATAGGCACTGTCAGGTCAGTGAAAGTACCACATAGCAGCTCAGGAGATGATGTCAGTTTTGCTAAAGCTGCAATAATAATAAGATAATTGAGCTAAAAGAATGCAGTCAGAGAAATTAGAGCTTGGAAGAAGAGTTGTTTTCAATCCTCTAGCGGGAGCCACTGAGCAGACACATTCCACCATAAGCATCATCAATTACAATTGCTATTTTGCTGATGGTAGCACACAACAGACAGTGTTAGCTCAGCCATCACCAACCCAGTTAGTACAGGGATGTAGCACTCACACAGCTCTGAAAATTCCCAGTACACATCTTCAGGTGTTCAGTACTGATACTGATACAGCGTTCAGATACTGTCAGTATCTGAGCGCTGCCAAATTCAGCTGAACGTAGTTAAATACTTATTCATAACACACACAAATTGCTAATTTGCTCAATAACACACTTCTCTAGAATTCACATGTTTTAAAAGTTGTGTTTTATATTTTTAACCTAGTTTCAGAAAGTCGGTGAACTACCACCTCTGCTAGCAAGGAAAACTTGATTCTGAAGTCCTCTGAGGTCAAATGAATACAAAACCATTTACTGCCTCTGTCAAGAAGAGGTATTACTCCTTGAAATCCCTCTTAACTGCAAAAGCTGTTTAACTTGCATTGGTGGCAGGATATTCTTTAAAAAAAATACATAAATTCATTTTTATTTTTTCCAACTACTTTTACACAACTAACATTCAGAATAGGAATTTGAAATAGCCTCAATATTTATTGAGACACTTACAGAATTATGAAATGAATGAGGGGGTGAGTGATGATGAAAGACACATGCCTTCATGATAAGGCATGAAGTTCTCTAGATATGACCAGATATGAAGTGAAACAGCAGAAGAGCTTTTTTATTTTCTGAAATATTCTTTCATACAACCTGCAGCTAGATTATTTCTTGTATTATTCATGGATCATAATAAAATGTTAACCTTTGATCTGCCAAAAGCACTGAAAAGCCTTTTCAGCCTTCAAAAAGGAAAAAAAGAGCTACAACATTCCCACATTGTGTTAAGATTAATTTGCATATAACAATGAAGCTTATCTAACAACTTACCATCATTTCCTTTTCTTCCTACTCCTCCCACCTCTTTCCACCCCCCTCTATGTTCTCAATAGCCAAACAGTTCCACCCTCTAACCCTCTTCCTTTGCCATATTTTGTCACTCATCAGATTTCTCTGGGCAATGATGCGACTCACCAGCTCATTAATAGCCACTTTCTTTGCTTGGTTAGGTCCCCATCAGCTTAGTGAGCTGATAGCTAAGTAAGCTGCAGGAATAAATGTCCAGGGGAGAGAGGTTGTGAGAGAGAGAAGCAAGATGCTTTCTCTTAGCACCACACAGTCATTATATCTGTTCAGACTTCTCATGTAATTTTACCCTAAGGAACTACAAAGCAAGCGCTATAATATTACTCAGGCTATCCACTTCAGATTCAGGTGAAAAGAAGTAACATACTGTCATCTTTCCAATAAGAAAACATAGCTATGAAAAAAGGTTTATAATCCTGGCAATCAAAATGCATCTCAGAAGAAAAAAAGAAAATCCTATTACACCAATGATTTTTTTTTTTCTCTCATTAATAATTATCACTCTGAGATAAGGGGTTAACTGAAGGTACTATTATCTGAATGCTGAAAAATCTAACATGGTGACATACTCTCCCAAGCACACAGATGACTATTCAGCTTCAGCTCCTGGCACTGCATCAGTCGGTATTCCACTTGATGGGCTCCAGCCATTCAGTCAAAATTCCAGTGTTATTCAGACGAACTACCAGCACTATGAAGGAACAGGGAACAGCTGAAGTTGACAGTCTTAATGACTGATAAGTTTCAAGATTTCTCAGCCACTGCTACCAAATAGCAAACCACTCAGCTTGAAATAGGTCCACTCCACTGAAGAAAGGAGGCCCACATTTGCAACAAGAGTTATCTCCCACAAATAATCTTATCAGCTTTGCTAACAATATAATTTTGCATAGTCTTATCATGTTTATTTCCACATTAATATTTGGAAGGGCTTACACAAAACAAATTGTATGAGGATACTTTTTGCCCACCCACAGTGCAGGATAGAGAATATCTGAAAGTACAGGAAGGATTGCTAGTCCGAAGTCATTATGTTTTCACAAAAGTTTCAAGTTTCAGATAAATAGCTAAGCATACATGCTTATTATACATGTCAGCGTAAGAGGTCTCAATCCCTAGAATAAGTCGTAAGACAGGCCTGAGATCTGCAAGATGGCTGAGTTCATCCAGCACCTTATTGCTGCTGAGAGTAACATGTCTGTCCTTCTCTCCCAGCCCACCTCCAGTCAGAATCCCATTCCCTCTTAGCCCTTAATGCTACCGTCCCTCTTCGTTCTCAGGGAGCCTATTCAGCCTGCTGGCATAGTGGACTTTCAAAGATTTGGGTTTTTAGCTGTGGTGGTGCCTTGTCTTAATTATTTTCCTTACAGACTAGTGAATTTAATTAGTTCACAAACGAGGAAGGAAAGCGGCTGGAAAACATGGCTGGAAGTGTGGGTGGAGGAAGAGCCTCCTCCTGCTGAGGATCCATCAGACAAGGTAAATCCAGTCCTGCAGAACACCAAAGCTCCAGCATGCAGAGTAGACCTTGCTACAGGCAGAAGCTGGTTATGCAGCTTCTCAGGGGAGTAGAGCTTTGCCCACACCTCTGGAGATGAAAATCAACTGGTGTAACACACAGCTTCCATTCTGCAGCTAACAAGAGGCCAGTCATTAGGAGTGCTTGCTGAATAGCCTCACCATCATTAGTTTTGTCCCGGAGCCTTCTGGTTTCCCCCAGCTAAGGAATTCTTACTTCAGCTCCATATTCTATAGCAAATCACATGTATAAATTCAGGACTTCCACCAGCAGCACTTCTACTCAGAGCACAATACTTGTAAACACAGTGTTTATGTACAAGGCACTAATTTTACTCTGCTCTCCTATTATTCCAAACACCATTTACAGTTGTTTGTGCTCTCCAAGAGCATCAGCAAACAAGAAACAGAAGACTATGTTATGTAGTTTACATTACAACAAACAGCAACAGTGTGAGTTCTGTTACTTTCTCCGGGATTTGACCCTGGTCATGAGGTATTTGATTTCCTGTAATGAAACAACTTAACTGTACAACTAAAGCTAACTTTCATAGCCCTGCTAAAAATTCCCCACACAGTTGTCTGGGTAGGATTTAAAATTCTGCACTATTCTTAGACATGCATATCTGCAGCAGCTGGAAAACGCTACGTTGCAATCAATGCATTCCACAATGTTTAAGGCTGCAACCCTGAGTATTTCAAATTGTGGTTTTATTTATTTTCATTAAGTATATAATTACAAATACACTATCACTTAGGTAAGCACTTGAACCATTCTACTAAGAATCTCACATTCATTGTCACTACAGTAATTAAACTATTCACTGAATTGCGATATTTAAATGAGAAACAACACAGTTTGCTAAAGCTGCTTTGGAAAGCCTCCCACATTCTGAATTTCATTAAACACTTCTAAAATACATAAAACCAAGAGCAACAAGTGTCTGTGAATGTGAAATAGACTACCAAAGCATGTTTAATTTACTAAAAAACTATTGACAGACTGACAAATTTCACTGTGTAATTTTTTAAAAAAATGGAACAAGATGAATCAAATTTAGCACAATAGCATTTCTAGATCAACTTAACTGTGCATATAATGTGCATTACACACCTGATGTGAAAGAGACAGTAGAGCCCATGCTGTCTTCCAAGAACTTCTCTTTAATACTGGAAGATAACCAACAAGGAGATTTATTGTAAGATGTAATAAAAATAATCAACGTTTTGAAAACAATTGAAGGCAATGACCAACAGCTGTTTCTCTAGTTTGATTTTTAAAGACATATATTCATGGTTATGAATAGCAACAGGAAGGGAGTTGTACCAACAGAAACACAATACTTCAAGGCTTTTCGTCGCAGAGATTCAGGGTGTGTGTCTGCTCAAACAAGTAAAGATGGTAGAATTTAGTTTCATAAAACTGTAAGAACTGGGATACTAGGGTATTTTTTGCTCCAGTGAGAGGAAGTAAGAAATACATTACAGAAGACGACCTGTCTGGTAGGCAATAATATTTTTCAAGTGTTGCTTTGCCAAGAGTGGCCTTCAAGGCAAAAATTTAACCTCTGCCAGATCTCAAGAGGAATTATGTTATGAAGTTTCTCTAGAATCCTCGAAATGTACACTATTTATTTTTATATGATTTCTAATATTGTGTATTTAAATAGAAGGACATATGTATGGGCTTTTTTTCCTATTCATTTTCACCTCAATTTACCACATGCCTCCAATATATAAACAAATACAATCTGGATTTTAACTAAAATATTAAAGAAAATCTCATTAATTCTCATTCACTCAGTAATGTCAAAGCAATCCTACATGCTAAACAGGCTGCTAGATTTAAGATGTAGAGACCTACAGAATCTGACAGAGTTGTAGATATTTTAGCCAAGGAAGGAAAACAGTGAGAAAAGTCCCTCATGGAACATGCTATGTATGACTAACATGGTAGTTACACATAGCCCTACCTGCAATATTTACATCTATATATATATTCCCATAAAGATACTGAGTATCTTTACGAATTGCTGATATCCATGTATGCCCACATGTATTTAGATATGAAATACTACATTCTGGGATAGTTTTCAACTTTCTTTATATCTCTAAATTCTTCTCATTTTAAAACTTTTTAGATATTATTCCATGAAAAACCTATCAGTTTAGCTTAACATTTACAATTTTATGGATGTTTGACAAAATTAGTTATAATGTAAAAGAGTTCAGTTTAAAGTAAAACAGAAGTAATGCAATGGGTGCTGCTACTGAAGTCCCTCAACTTCATGTTGGTCAGATGGGTAAGTTTTCCATCAGTAAGAAGTACAGTTACAATTTCTAGCCAAAAAAAAAAAAAATAGGACCACAATGAACTCAGCAGAATTTGTCTGGACAAACACTTTCCTCCTTATTGTGCAATATTAACACACTGCTGACTGAACCAACTGGATGTACTTTGCAGACTAATGGTGTAAACTGCCTTCAGCACTGAAGACATTAAACCAGCATTTGAGTAAAACAAACGAACCTCATTGCTTTTGGAAATGCTATGAAATAGCATAAAGCCAATAAGAAAGCCTCTAACAAAAATTCCAGATAAAATTGCTGAAATAAGTCAGCTGTGCATTTATGCCTACTTCATCAAGAATAAGCACAAGGTTTCAAATTTTCAGTTTTTCTAATTCTTGTTGGGATATTATTCACCTTTAAAAAGCAAAATCTTGATTCAGAATGTTAGGGACCACACCTCAATCAATTGAGGTATCTTCAAACACTAGGGCTTTGGGTTAATTTACAGAAGACTAAGGCATTTTCAATGAGGGACCTTCCATAAAATTAATGCTCTCTCCATCCCTCTGCTGTCAGAAATTCAAGGCTACATGCACAGCAACACTGCATTTGCTCACTGTAAGAATACAAAATTCACTCCATTGCTGTATAAGAGAGACCTTTCTATTCCTAAAAAGAAAAAGGAACTACAGAAGCAGCTCTACAAAAGCAACTCATCAAGAAGCAAAACAGTTTAAGATGTGCAAAAAGGTGAATCGTGAAATTAGCAACCAATCTTTCAAAAAAATACAGGTTTATCTTTCCAACAGGTAACAATCTACTCTATGCTATTCACTTCAAAGTCACTTCTTTGCATGTATTTTCCAAAAGGTGTGAGAAAGCTTCTCTTTACCTTTAACAGGATATTTGTTTTTAGAAGGAACTGTTTTATAATAACCTATAACTAATTCATCATACAGTTGTTACCTTATGTTAATGATTATTTTTCCTCCAAAGAAAATAATAGTATTACAATCAATAGTAGAATTAAGGATGGTTTTGTTCTTAGGGTACAGCCTACAGAGGGACAGCTGCAATAGTTCTGAAGAGAAGGGATTTCTCTGTGCCAGTATTCAGTCTTTGCTCTAGAAATGAACGCTATAATCTGCATTTCCCACTGAGATAATGCTTCTGTAGCCCTACTTCTGGATTTTTGATATTCCATTCTCCTACATTTCATCCCACTTATCTGTTTTATTTCATAATTCAACCGCTTCACCACATGCTTTGCCTTCTCACTATTAATCCTGTATTAGGCATCCAGTACAAAATGAAAGTGAACAAGGGAAGAAGTGAAGCCACAAAAATACAACCTGTATCATACAGCCATACAACAAACACCTTCTGTGCAACTCAGATAATCAAAGAAAAATACAGTTGCCAGTTACAGAAACACAGGTTATTGAATCTTGCCTACTGAAAATACAGCTGTTAGGATTTGATCTTCTGACAACATGACCCTGTGGATACTCCCATTGGTGAAGCAGGCTTAAGGGGCAGACAGAGTGACAGCTGGTCCATCTCTTCTCTTGCACATAAATCCCATTTCAAATAGGATTAAGATAACTGGAAAACAACCTACTGAGTGAACAACAGAGCCTACCAAGGAAGAGAATATATATGACTTAAAACATTTTAAGCGGGCTTTAAATAAATACATTCAGGTTTATTAAAAAATCTAGGTTTCAATTTAGGGAATGACATTAAATACTTTTCTGGTCTGTAAATACGTAATATCCATAAGTAAGGTGTTTTTTTTTTAACACTTAAATTAGTTTTGGAGCATAAGATTAATAAGATTCTTTAGATCATAGAAATTCAAAGCAATGTAATCCCATTTATTTTAAATTTGAACCTGTAAAACTGGTCTCATTTCTTCATGCACTGATAACTGAATCCCATTTATATCAGAACAGATAATATACTTCTCTATTTCTAATGTAATCATTTGCTGCTTTAACTATGCTTAAACACTTTGAAATCCATATAAGCACTTCAATATTAAGATGAACTTTAAAGAACACAAAGAAGAAATGAAGTCTATACTCATTTAGGAAAGATTAAACAGAAAGCCTCTACCAGCTTCTGTAGCAAGAGTATCTTTAATTCAGTAGAGTGGTTGAATTTATTCTCATATCCATGAACTAAATACATTTAAATTTCCATGTAATCTAGCTCCTGATATACCTCAATACACTTGCCTTTGAACTTCTCATTTGCTTTTATGTGGTAATTTTTTTTAAATTTTGGGTACTGACCAAGTGAAACATTAATATTTACAAAAAATAATAATGTTCATTGGAGAATTAATCATGAGGTCTTGCATGTTTGAACAAAACCTCAGGGAGGATCACAGCAGAAACAAAACATTAACACATCCTTAGTTTCTTTGTGGAGAGGGGGAGTCTGCTCAGGTACGTGGACTGGGTGTGGCATAATAGAAAGGTGGAAATGGAAATTATTCATGTTGGATTATGAATATTTAACTTCAAGTGTTTAAACTCATAGCATCTTAGAATTTGTTAGTAATGACCCTGATTTGCCAAGATTGACATGTGAAGTAAAACACCTCATCCAATCCTGCTGAGATCAGTCATCTCAATGTATTAGTAGAAAGAAAAAAAAAACAAAACATGCTGACTCTCATATGCTGGTTTCCTTGCACCCTTGCAAAGACTTGAGTTACATGATACTGAGAATAAGAGAGTCCAGATTCACATTATGACTTCATGCTGTTTGAATTTATCTTTAGATAAATCGTCAAAATTTTTTCCACAACTGGATTTCACCAGAGGCGGTTCCACTTGTTTTGCAAGTTCCCAAGCTGATGTTGGAAGGCTGACTCCCACTCACGGAATTGGAAATGTCAGAATGCACACCTTCCTTTAAGGAGCATAATGCAGTTTTCAGCAGAAGTGCACAGCAAAAAAAATCCCACAAAACTTCAAGTCAGCAGAATGGAAATTCAGCGTGAGGGTCATTCTGCGGTCACCTAACACAGCACTGTCATTTTAGACACTAAAATGATGATCCTGAAATCCTTACTTAGACAAAGCTTCCACTGAGTCTGAGATAATCTGAGCAATTACTGCTCAGCTAATACTAACATTCAACAATACGACTGTTTAAAATTCATTTCATTTAGGTTAGTATCTCTAAAACATTCTTCCAGCTCTGAATACAGCTTCTCTAAAAATCCACCTTGGAAATCAAGTTAAAGGTGCTATCTCTACAAACCCCATGCCAGCTACACTGCTAGCATTACAGCAGGTTAAAACATCACAGGTAAAACAAGCTTCACAAGAAATAAAAATACTTAAGTTCAAAGTATCTGCTCACCACTAAAGGCATGCAGAAAGGAAAGAAAGAAATAGAAACATAATAATACTTCTACCATGGCCCTGACAGATTCTGTTTTGGGAATTTAACAGTTAAAGAAGCAATGGCATGCTAACAGAGCACATTAAAACAAAGAGCTGGCAGCCTCTGAAGGAAAAGGGCCTGTGCTCCACTGTTCCAACTTGTCAGTCGACTCATGCCAGCACTCTCCACGTCTGCCTTTTCCACACACCCTCATTGCATGTGTCTGTCTGGATTGATCTGCTCGTCTGTTCAGGGACTCTCCCGACAACTCAAAAATTCTGCCTTCCCTCTGCTCTGGAACTGGATTAAATCACCTCAGCTGTTTTTTGCAGCCCCAGCAAGAGGCTTTAGCTTATGGTCTCATTCTGTTTTTCTCCACTACTTGTCTGTTTTTGATTTCTAGAATGGAGGAAACTGAATTGCTGAAGGAAAGACTCCAGGCCATAACAGTAAGTGCTTATAGTTATAACTTGCATTAAAAAATCAGCTTAGAAATAATGTATTAATGAGTTACTGTGCATTTCCCAAAGAATGCCTCATCTCAGGAGGAAAAAAGACTTACATTTGCTGGAAATTGTTTCATTTTGATCCTGGTTAATAAGCTATTGATCTAAGACAGCTAAGTTACCTGCACTGCTCTTACTACTGATTGTGTTACGCTTTCAAATTCAATTTAAAGCAGTGAAAGTATGTGAAAGTACACAAGCTGCTACTGGACAGTCTAAAATATGTATTACTATCATCACAATCGAATGTTTGCTTGAAGGACAGCAGGTCAAAACGCAGATAGAGAATTCCAGAACAACTCAGTTTCATCTCTCTATTTTGTGAAACAGAAAAAGATTTTCCTTTTGGCATTGTGGAGTTCAACAAAACTGATGAACTGATGCTCTACCTTAAAATAATCACTGTCAAAAAAAAAAAACAAAAAACCCAAGACGCTCAAATTAAGCAAATTCCCACCTGTCATTTTCCCAAAGGGGGAAAAATAAGGGCTGAGTGAAATTAAAACTGAAGACTTAAGTAAAACTTCTCTGTTTCTGAAGGTGAATCTACTTCAAGACTGTGTTTTAAAAAAAACTATTGAGTTATTTAAAATGTATATATACAATTTGACTCTATGAAAACAAATGGCAAAATCCAAATTCTCCTCTGATTTCATCTCCACTCCAAACTATTCAGTTGCCGAAGTATTAAACAGAATTTGACCTCTTGGGATAAGAGGAAAACTGCAGAAGGATCAACCACTGTTGTCACAGGAACTCTTAAAAAATAGTACTAACTGGAGCAAAAGTATTTTCCACACTTGTAGCATGTTAGAGTAGCATTTGCTTCACAAGTAATATCTGAATAAATGGTGAACAGTGTTTAAAAACAAAACTTATTAGAACTGAAAGGTGTGAGAAAATATCTACAGGAGTAGAATGAGATTTGGGACTGTTTTTAATAGATAACAATTGACAAAAGCCAGTAGGTCCATTTATCATATTTACTGATTGAAACCCACAATAAGATCATGTGAAATGTTTGGGGGTGTTTGGTTGGAGAATTTTGTTTGTTTACTCTAGTGGTGTTTAAACCCAACTCATAAGCTGGACTTTGTCTCTAGTGTATGGGCTCAAAAGATAATAAATGTTTTAGACCTGCAGAGAAGAAATCCAGGCCTTGCAGTATTTTAATACCTCCTGGTATCTGTCAGGACAAAAGGGGCAGCACTCCTCTCTTCCAAGGATTTCTGTGTACATAACAAGGTTAGCATCCTTTGGCTGCAACTTTGCTACCAGAGGAATACTGAATAATATATATATTTAGAAGCCTGTGGCAGCTTCCAGTGTCTTACAGGAATTCATGCTTGGATTCTGGCCACAACTTCATTTATTACACCTGCTGCAAAAACTATCTGCTCTCTAATTTGGTATATGTTTCAATTAAATGTTTTGAATTGATGGACAACTCAGGGTATTTGCTTTAGTATACTGCAGAAATGAAAGAACTTAGATAAAGTGAAGTTATCATCAGCTATGAGAATCAACAGTTTGAGTTGTGTAAGAAAATATGCTTTCAGTGCATGTTATTCCATGGCTTTAGGAAGGTTTATCCCAAACAACCTGTCTTAAAATCTGAAGTGCTACCTAAAAGATGTTCACTGTATAAGATCTAAAAGAGGATAGCAAGAGGAACTTGGGTACACATACCAGTAGACAACACTTGCACTAAAAGCTAATTGGTTTCTGTTGTGAAGTATGACTTGTTTACAGCACGACTCTCACAGCCGCTAGGGGGTTTCAAGTTCTTTCATATCTTCTGTGTGTAGCACAGCAACAGGCAAAACCCCACTGTTTCAATATTTTGATGCTCTCCTGCTCTGAAAAGAAACACTTTCTCTATGTAGCTTCTATGTGCTCTCTTCATGGAGAGACTGTCATATCTTAAAACAAAAACTATAGTGTAGTACTATACTGTAGCAAACACATCAAGGAAAACCAAAGAGGAACCCTAGGCTCAATCCTCTCTCAAATACTCCTTTCTACAGTAAAAATTAATAATAATAGAAACACCTAAATATTTTAATTTCAATATTTCTGCAGTCTTATGCTACTAGACAAGTATGTCCATACCTCCAGGTAAGACCTCTCAATAACCAAGCATCACTTCTCGAAAGCAACATGAAGGCAAACGTGTTGCTAGAACATGAGCTACTCTATTGGCTTTAACAGCATATGGCATCTGCCATGGGATCAAGCACACCAACATAGGCATAGCCATGGAAGGGTGCCACAAACTTGCAGATTTGACACACAAGATAGCTAGAAAGACATTGGTCTGTAGATGTGTTCCCATTCCTTCCAGATATGGCCACTTTGAAACATGATTCTTTATGATCAAAAGTGAAGAAGTCCTACATGTTTCAGTAGGAATGAAAATTAGGACAGAAGATCAAGTTTTAACTTACACTGATGTGCAACAGAAGGAAAGTGATGAAGCTGCCTTTTCTAAATCTTGGCCACATTAACCCAAGAGCATGAGAAAACTTCCATGCAGGAGCACAGTGTGGAGTTCAGAGGAAGCATGGATCCCTTAGGTACCTAGGGGCAAACATCTATTGCACTGCATGAATAGTCAAAACTTTGTACAGCAAGATGTCATTTGTAGACTAAGTTTCACAGAGCGTACTGCAGGAAGCGTTATGCAACGTTCTAAAATTTATTCTGGCAACACAGGGTTTGCCTACTCTACATCTTTTGAATTTAGCTTCTGGCATTGGATCTTCAGCTTTCTTTGACTAACTATACAAAAGACAACCTATTTCAACCTATTTTGTATGGATAATTGTGTAGGACGAGCTTACTACCAACTAGGAAAATTAAAATACAGCTAGAACACCAAAGGACAGAAGTAGAAAAGTTCAGGAGAAAAAATATAGATTGGAAAAGTAGTACATCATTCTAGCAAGAAGAACAAACAAAAGAACACCTTACTGAACAGATTTCTAATTTTACACTCACTTATAATGGAGATACTTGTGCCTTCAAAATAACTTCTTCCAGTGCAGTATTTTTATGTATTACTTTTCATTTCAAACTGATGACTCTTAGCACACATCTCCACTGGTATTTATTGAACATTTAAATTAACTTGGAATGTTTTTAATACAATAAATCAAGTATGAGTTCATTCTCTGGCTAGAAACCTTATCCTTCACTTTTCTTGTATATTGTATCACCGTGTAAACACAAGCTCTTGTCATGCTTCACTCAGCTAATGATCAGTTATTTAAAGGCCAATTATACACTGAGATCAGGAATATTTCCTAACTAAGGAAAGGGGTGAAGGTCAAAGAACAGATGATGTAGCTCCAAAATATCAGCTCTTGGATAAATTGTCTCTTAAGAGGGATGCATTAGTCTTTATTCTCATCATTCCCTCAAAAAGCCACACTGTTTTTAGCACTAAGTAATCTGTTCTGTTCTCTTAAACTGTAGGACAAAAGAAGACTGCAAGAAGAAATTGCACAGAAACGTCGAAAAATAGAAGAGGAAAAACTAAAACACCAGCATTTAAAGGTAAGTTGTTGAATTTATATAATTAAAGACATCTTCAAGTTATTCAACTTGAATAAGAGTTTTGGAATGCAAATTTTCATGCATTTAAATCATGCTTTTACTATCAAATTTTCAGGGCTTTCTGAAATCTTTGCAAGACTCCATTTGACTCTAATAAGCATCAAGCTTTGGTGATAAATAAATAAAAAAAATCATTCTTAAAAGCTAATGCTATTTAATCACTTTTATGGCATAAAACAAGATGTGAGCCAGAAAACTCACAGCTGAAAATTAAGCCTCACTTTTCAGACTGGATATTTTCACTCCCTAATTCCACTACAACAATCTCACTTAGTACAGAAGATGGCACAATCAGGAGGTATTATTTTATTTTCAGGTAGAGCAGGAAGGAAAAAAATTTCTATTTTTGTTTCTAGAAATATGCAAGATATGGTATTTTACATGCACTCTTATATAGGAGCAGATAAAGTTTTTCAAGAAAGACATGGAATGCAGTATTTAGGGTGTGGCACAATATCTCACTGAGCATATTTAAAACACAATCCCCTTCAAAACAGACACCTGCTCCTAGGTTTCATCTACCCTCTCTTTTGTGTCAAGCCAAGTTATGCTATGTTAGTTTACTGGGACAGGCAAGCCAATGAAAAAGTCCTCCATGCTTAAGGGCTTTTTTGCAAGATACTGACCATGAGGACAGACATAATCATATAGCATATTACCTAAATGAGAAAGGAATATCTTCCAAATCTCATAACTAATAACAAACAAGTGACTGTCTTCCTCCACACGTATAGAGTGCTGCAATTTATGTTTCAGGTTTGACTTATTAATTGAAAATGACTCTTTCTCCATTCTTTTAAGAAGGGTGAACACATCTGTCATAGACATCCTGCTATTCCTCACTGCTGTTGTTTACAGAATACAAGAACAATGACCTTATTCCCGCTGTTATACAGATCACAGAATCATAGAATGGCCGGGGCTGAAAAGGACCACAATGATCATCTAGTTTCAACCCCCCTGCTACATGCAGGGTCAACCACTAGATGAGGCAGCGCAGAGCTACATCCAGCCTTCAGGGAGTCATTTGCTTCTCCCAGCAAACTGTAAGATAAACTGCCATACCAATGTGAGAGTAAAGCCTGCAAATTCAAAACACCTGTGCCTTCCAGGGGGCACAGCTGAAATCTTTCAGGGTTGGTTCAACCTTGTCAAGAATTAATCACAGTGGACTTAAACCAGCAGCACATGTAAGACATTGTTCACAGAATTTGCAGACATTAGTCACATGAGCTGTGACAATGAACCACAGAAGAGAAGGATCACTTTCCAGAATTCTGAATGTTTCCATGGTCTTTTCAGATCAGAGTGTATAAGCATCTTTTTCCTTGAAAGTAACAAGACCTGTATGAAATGTGCTTTCATATTAGAGCTATAACATGGTAAAACACACACAGCCTAGTACTGCACTGAAGATGCTTTACAGCAGAAGGAAATGCTGACAGCAGAAAAATAAAAATCTGACAACACCACTGTGCCAGTGCCTCTGCAGAGCAGCCCTCTCTGACAAACACCTAGAAGTTCTATGTTGCTTAAAGGGTGTTTCTGCAACATAATGTGTCGCTCTTCCAGAAGCAGCTAAGAAAACTTGTGGGATTACATGATATGTAGTTGTGAGCAGCAGCAAACTATTCTAAGAAAATGCAAACGTAACACCATTTGTTATGTCTGTATGTAGGGAGTTTGTTTTCTTGTGTCCAACCTGAAATACACATGATGTTTTTCTTGATTTGATTTCAATGAATGTTAGTACCAGCCTTGCTGCAGTTTTCACAAGGAATCAGAGATTTATTTTTTGAGTCAGCAGTGCAAAACTGTCAGTTTCAAGCAGGATTAAAAACTCACATTTCCAAGAGTACCTCATATCACTAAAATCTATACTCTGATTCGGATATAATAAATGCGCTCCCTCTGAATTGAGAGAGCAGTATTTTGCGATCAATAAGAATTATGCCAACACCAAATTACAAGAACCTATCAGATCAGGTAAAACCACCCTATTAAAATATTCACTATTATTTCATCTGAGCCTAAAATACCTTTGCCATGAAGTCGGAAAAGGCTGCCAAGGAAACCCAGAATCAAGGCTCAAGACTGAATTCTGGAGCAGCCTCTGCTTCCTGCAAATATCCTAGGATTCAGTGTTGAGACAATACTGTCCTGCAGGGCTAGTGTGACTGTAAACATTGCTGCAAAATAATACTACCAAGGAGTGCCACAGAGCTCCCAATGAGCCTGTTAATACCCGCAGTTTCTATCAGAACTGTTGTGTCATGCATGAAGCCAGTTGAAAATATGCATTTAACTGCAGACAGGTTCTATATGCATCCTCCACCACCAGCTGGCCCTCAGTGATAACCTCACATGAAACCTCACAGCAAAAAGACAAGTAAGAAATGTTCTAAATAATTCAGTGTGCAGGAGGCAGGTAGGGACCCCAGCAACTCCTCCAAGTAGCTCTGAGCACAACACAGACTTCTTGCCAATGCTGGGCACTACTTTTCCTCAAAGCTGCAGTAGTCAAAATCCAATTTAATCTTCAGCCTTATCCTACAATTAACAAAGCTGTATAAAGAGAAAAAAAGGAAAAAAAAACTAAAACATGGCTATCAAACAACTCAAGGAATCTAAATTGCAAAGAGAAATCAGAGTTAATTAAAAGCCTTATGTACCTACTTTTTCCCTCTTATTGAAGAGGTTTTACTGAAGAGCTCTGGCTCTTCTTCCCCAAGGCAGACCTGGATTTATATTCTCAAGTTAAACTGAAGGATGGGAAAAGAGAGCAAGAAAGTTTGCACGGCTTACCATCTCTAGCCTACCAATTTGAAATTTATCTCCATTAATATTTTTCTCACCAAAAATAACTGAACTACCTAATTACTTCCACATGCAACTGTTGTGAAGTGACTATAAGAATCAGTGTGTATAGCCAGATTTTTCAGAATGTTAAGACAGATCTACTTAACTAGACTATACACACACATGACACTTGCCTACAAGCCACTACCATACAAAAAATCTCCACAGGCACTAAACAGGTCAGAATGTAGATATGTGACCCCTGGATTGACCCTAGAGTAGGGGTTCTAAACTTGTAGGAGGTCTGCTGGCACATTAACCAGATATCAACATCACAGGCTTCACATTTTCAGTCCCACCCATACCTTCTCATCGGATGAAATACTTAATTACCCAAGTTCTCTGTAAACTCAGGAGATACCATTGCATCACTAACTCCCTAAAGATCTCTTCTCCCCACCACATACAATCTCATTTACAGAAGCTTTTCATCTTTTATTCACTTCTCCCAGCATTTACGTAGCGCCATCAGCCAAAGAGCCAGGTGACTTCTGACTGAAGCCCTTTGCATGAGTCCATAGTATGTATGCTTTGACCCAAATGTTCTGCCTTACTAAGTGGTGCTCTTACCTTCAGAAATATTAATCTGTTACAGGTAGCAACTGACATGCTCCACCTTTTCATTGGATGGACAAATAAAATGTGACGATGTTCTTCCTGAATTTGTTTTTAAGTCAATCTTGAAATGTGGTGTTTTTAGGTTTTTCTTGTGTTTTTTTCCCCAGTGGCACTTGCCCCATCATCCCTTGCCTTATGCTAGCCACAGCACAAATACACACCTATGACAGCAAGGCAAATACAATAAAAACTGGGCTAGTCAGAAATTTAAAGTACAACTCTCTCTATTTTTCCCCATCAGAAAAAGGCCTTACGAGAAAAATGGCTCTTGGATGGCTTCAGTTCTCTCACTCCAAAAGAGCAGGAAGAAATGCAAAAGCAAAATCAAGAGGACCAACAGCAAACTCGTGAGCTGGAAGATGACATTTTCAGGTAGGGCAGTACTGCTGCCCCTCTGTCTGAGTCAAAATGGCCTTTCCTTAAAAATCTCCTTGTGAAAGATTACAGTGTCAGTGAGGACTAAATAGAAGTGGTTCGATGCATAGCATAAAGCAATCCGCTCTATTTTCTGGTCAGCTAAAGTTAGAGCACACAAAATGCAGATTTCTATGCTGTGAATTTTCTTAAACTGCACAATACTTCAAAAAGTATTCCTTTTATGACAAAAGTCGTGTTATACTTGATGGAAGCCAACCACAGAGCGTGGTTTCAACTTTGAGATAGACATTGTCAAATCAAATTTTTGAAATAACAGTAAGTCACATAAAAAGTTCTATTTCAGTAGATCCTGCACAGCTTTTTGTACCTCGCTTCTACGAGAAGTCAGCACTTCTGAACAGTACAGGTTACCTAGCTTGCCTATCACTTGTCTTATTTTTGCATATCTTCCATACAGTTGTGTCCCCACTACAGAAGTCTGTTGCAGTGAAGGCCTTCCTGTAACCTTTATAAAAATACTACTATAAATCTCATTCCATTGTGCTGCCCTCCCACACAGGGCTAAATTTGAATGACACAGGCAGTCCCGCATCTCCTTCCTTTATTTATTATGGATGTAATTGTAGATGCTTTTGAGACAAAGATAGCTTTTCCCAAAAACAGTAAGGCACAATGCACAAACAAGATCCAGGCACACTGATGGGTACTTCCCATTAGCAACCATCGCTAAGTGGAAGTGTTTCTATTGTTTTAGATTCAGAAAAGAATCGTCACCCTCATTTCTCATTATTCTTTCAGTTCATTGGTGCCTTCCTCCTTGCTCTCCTCTCTCCCCACTGTCCTCCTACACAGTCTTCTGGCAAAGTTGTCACCAAGATTATCTCCTCTGGTTATCTCACTCCTAACTTCCCCCCCTTACTCCATCTCTCTAATGCAAATGATAATTTTCATTGCTGACAGGCAGCAGCCTACTTCTGGTTTGTCCTATAATTATGCTGACTTCTTGCTAGAAAGCACTTTTATCAACAGAACAGCTTTTCAGGTACCTCTGCAGAATTTTTCTTGGAGCAGTAGAAAATAAACAATGTGCTCTGAAAACATCTGCATAGGTGTTAATTATGAAGATGTGAGATGTGTCCCCATGACAACGTGATCACCAGGAAAAAGAGCTGCGTGGGGAAGGGCTGGCTTCAGAGTGCCAGGGGAGTTGCACAGAGCAGGCAGCCGCTCCGCACCAACCCACTGGCAATGTAGCGCTTCTCTGAGTACTAGGAGGACAGACTAGATTTTAAAAAACCCTATGACTTCAAGTAAGAGCTGGACATTGCGCTGAAGTCTCCTTTGTGCCCTAATAGTTTTGGTGAGGAGGGTTTCTTGGGTTTTTTTTTTTGTTTTGTTTTTGTTTGTTTTGTTTTTTGAGGTCATGAACCAGATTTAGTGTGCAGATTTGTTGTGGGAAGGATATCAGCAGAACAAAATATAATCTACTCTGCTGCCAATTAATGTGATGACACCTAAGAAAACAAGCAATGCTGCAACGCTAAAGGTCTGTAAATGTTCAATAGTTTTCCTTTTCAGTGGCAGAGACATCTGATACATGCACCTCCTTATGAACAATGAAGTATTTCTTTCATCAGGAAAGGTACTAATCCCCAGCATCCAAGTCTAATTTGTTACCTGACAACATACTTTGGGGGTTCCCTGCACCCAAGTCATTGTAATTGAGGTACCTCCCAGTAATGCTGGCAGCAAGTCCTCCCATCCTATTTCTGGGAAGACTTGGAATGCTGGTTTGAGACTTAAAAACCATCCTATAATACTAGTTAAGAGATTTCAGCAAAAAAGGCTGAAGATCATATGTAGTCATATATAATGCCATTGCAACATCTCTCAGAATCCTGAGTTTCCAGCTATAGTTGAAGAGTCTTTTGATGCTGGTCTTGTAATTGCTATTTTGTCTTTGCCTTCAGTTTGATGCTGATAATTTCTATTTGCACTGTTTCTGGTTTTAATTTCCTACTACACCCATATTAAGCCCTACTTCTCTGAATGTAGCCATATAAGCTTTTCATAGCCTGAGTAGAATTTATCACCCTTACAAATAGTAAACTAGAACTTCAAAACTGAAAATCTCCTTTAATTTGTAGAGGTATGTTAACATCAGAAAAATTTTAGTTTCTCTGTTTTAATTCCAGATTGGAGTTGAGAAGGGGTAATACATTTTTGAAGTTTACCTGAATTAGAAACTTGTAAATACTTTAAAAGGTGGCCATAGGCATTGAAATGAGTCTAAATGCACTTATTCTTTTGGAAGAAGAAATAAGAGCTCCAAGCCACTCATTTTTACTTGATTGCTTACTTAAATGGCATGTATATTTTACATATATATGCACACACAGATGTAAGATTTCAAGGGCTAACTGCAGACTCACTGTGAATGGGAAGGCTGCTTGCTTCATACTGCATCACATGACCAAGAGCACACGTTACACCAAAAAAGTGTAAGGTGAAGTTCCTGTGTATTGGGAAATACACAATTAGCAGAGTGGCATGGTTATACTGGTATTCTACAAGTTGTATAACTAGAAAGATTATCACGGTGAAAAGAGGTTATCAAAAATAAATGCTCACCCGTGTCCTAGGCTTGCAGTAAAAACTTCAAAGAGAGCCATCTCCAGAAAGAGATCCTTCTCCAGTGGCAGTCAGCCCTAAAACAGAGTCTAGGAGAGGTGGAGCCAGGCTCCACTCCTTCTGGTCACACAGCTGTGTGCTGTGCTTCACCTGTGCTCCGGAAGCTGACTCGGTGCTTGCTTCAGGTGATCAATCAGCAGTTCAGGCCATGATTCAACAGTTCTTATACAGATTCCAACCATAAACCAACAATGTAAATAATGATGAAAATGAAATAACTGTACATGCAACTGTACATTAAACATTAAATGTTTGCATATGCTGGCCTTTCTCTTCCTAGTACAAACATTTTTTATTTTTATTTTTCTATAAAAATAAGGTTATTTATTTTACTACACCGACTTAATGAAACTTCTGAATCTTTCATATTATTCTTATAATTGATTGTTTCTCCATGGTTAGCTAAATATTTCCACAACCACCTGCTGTTAATATCAGTATCACCAACTAACTTGTCTTACCTGCGAGCTTCTCCTGGCAAGCTCACCCAGACTGCTTCTTCCTTAAAATGACTCCTACTTCTAGAAACAGCTCAGATTTATTTGGAGTGAAATGCATCAGACAAATGATGAGCATAAAATGGAAAAAAATAACCAAAAGTATAACAGAAAATGACAGTCTTCACTTTTACAGTAAGAAACCTCACAGGTATGACAAAGTGGTATGTAGCAAGTATTTCCTTCTGTCATGAATGTGTTTTGAAATATAGCAAACAAAATAATTAGTGTTAATGCTCACCAGAAAAAAAAAAAAAAGTGCATGAAACAACAGCCAAGACAGAGCACAAGAAAAAAATCTTCGTCCTGGAAATGAGAATACATCTGAGTACAGAAATGCTCTTAATTCCTGACCATGGAATTAACCCTGTAGAAGCACTGCTGAAACAATCAGCAGTAGAAAAGGAGTTAATACCACCATTGCTGAAGTTATAAGA
This sequence comes from Gallus gallus, assembly GCF_016699485.2. NCBI lineage: Eukaryota > Metazoa > Chordata > Aves > Galliformes > Phasianidae > Gallus > Gallus gallus. The sequence continues at coordinate 11,880,110 of NC_052539.1, read as the reverse complement.
ACAGTTTAGATGTTTCTTTTCCTAGCAAGGCCTTTAAACATTTTCATTGTTATATTTACTCTCATTACTAAGTAATCACTATGCCTTTGAGACTTTGACAGCTATTATCCTCATGATGTACAGAGGAGTTTGGCATGGATATTTGATTTTATAAACAAAGAGTGAAAAGAGAACACACCTTGAGTCATGTGGAAACTTTTTTGCACACATGAAATGAAGTCACATCTCTGAATAAAGTCAGAAATTGCTATACCTGTTCACGTATGTACTTGTTGAGCAGTAAAAACAAGATATATTGAGAAGATCAGTGGAATTCTTACTACCACACCTTTGATTATTAAATTTCACTGTTGCTTCAGGTAGATCCTGACCACTCTGATAATTATTCTGTGTTTTTCAATTTCAATATCTTTAAAGATTTTTTTTTTCCCCACTACCCTTACAATAGCCTGTTTCTCTCTTCTGAGAGAATTGCTTGCAGCTGTAGGCATGTTATTCCTAACACAGGCATTTCTGTCACCCTCCTAAATAGACCCCCGTTTTGAAATACTCTTTACTTGGATGTCAAGTAGAGCTAGTGTTTATGTACTAATCAGTTAGTATTTGGGCATTTCAAGATAAGATATTCTATTCTTTGTATCGACAATGAAACCGTGAATAGAGGGTGGCTTGTGTCACCTTACAGAGGAGTAGCTCAGCACTCTGGTTACAGGCAGAAATAGCACTTACACCATCTCTTCTTCTCACCATCTTTGTATGATAGAGTTTACAGTCAGCCATGAGTGCATGGCTCGTGTCAGGGAACACAGTGAATGAAGAATCAGTCCCATTTAATCACTTGATTTTTAGCAAAGAGCATTCATTCTTGACAGAATTAGTCACTAAACAGCATGCTTAGAAATGTACAGAGAGCATTGTGTTACTAAGGACTACTCAACTAATTTGTAATGTGATACCTGAAGGTAGGCTAATGGTAGGTAGACTCCAGAGCTGTTTTAAGCATTTGACTCACCTCAAAACATGCGAGGACTTGCTAAGCTGCATTTTCTCCTTAGTCTGGTATCCTCCAGGGTGGTATCCTGCTATCTTTGTTTCATCCATACACCCTTCTTTCTTCTAGGATGGCAGTGGTGTCAACTGTAGCAGATGAGCCGGTAGCCAGCAGCAGTCAAGTACACACTGTAGAATTTCTTAATTCAGCTACTGATTTGGCAGAGGAACCTCCAATTTAGAATCTCAGCTTTTAAAGCTCCTTGTTTAATCCAGTTCTGTATTACTTACTTTCCCCTCTAAAATAATTTACCTTAATCAAGAAGGAGAAGCATCCAAAGAATTGATTTCATACAGTAACTATGTCATACTTCATTCATCTGCAAGATGCAGCAGCTCCTTCAAGAGATTTTAAACAATAACCAGTGCAGCTGCTAGAACCTTTCAAAACACAAACTGTGATTAACTTCAAAATACTCTGAATCATTTATGACATTTATAGGAAGTTTCTAAAGACTTGAATGCTGGAAAGAGATTTAAGTCTAACTTCTCCACTGTATGAAGTCAAAAGGACTTTGATTTCTTTGAATTAGCATGCATGCAAACAATATCCTCTGAAAATGAACCAAAAAGTTATTTACGTCTTAATACTGTACCATGTTCTCATTGCAATTTTCTATTTGGAGTGAGAGGTATAATTTTTCCTCAGCCCCACTGAGCACTGAATTAGTCTTTATTTTCTCCCCTCAATATATCTTCCCAGGATTTTCTTCTTCCACCTGTGTCTAGCAGCAGTCCAGACTACAGCAAAAGTTAATAACCCTTCAGTTCATTATGCTTCTAGGCTTTTAATGAACAATTTTGGTATTATAATATTGCAATGAAGTCTCTTGTAAAAACACAATTCAAAATATTGAATTCTACTCTATAAGTGCAAAAATATGTCACAGTCATTGCATTAGTTTCTTTCATAGTGATGCAAGGGTGTTTTGTTTTTTTTTCTTAATTTCATCTTGAATGTGCTATTCTTCACACCACAGTTTTAAGGTCTGATACTGTTTTCGTTTAAAAAAAAAAAATCTCACCAGCAGCTGAAAAATCCACATAGTATTCCATTAGTATAGTTTCATAATTTTGAGTTTTAAAAGGCAAGAATCACAATGTTATTCAAACTCTTCAAATAATCACAGAGAAGGTAAATAACGTTTTTCTGCTGGCTTGCATGTAACTATTGTGTCTGCTTTCTGCTTTAAAGGAGGACAGATTCCTATTACTGACATTGACTTTGGTAAGAATCAAAGTAGTCAAAACACAATGCTTTTTTTTTTTTTTTCCTAGCATTTTGGTATACAGTCTATCACATATTTTTAACTTCGGATATGATCATCTTATGATTAATCTTAGCATCTGCGATGTCATTTGCAGTTGCCTTAAGCCTGTACTCATCAACTTCTGACAGATTCAAAATCAATGAGACAAATTATTTCAATCAAATACAAAGCATTCTGAAATGTGCTTTTGTTGTTGTTTTTTTTCCCCCCTTATTTAAAACAAAAACAATGTTTCCAAAAAAAGATAAAAATGAACAAGGAGACTGAAGCTATACAGCAGGAGAGATCTAGTTCAAGTCCAGCTCAGAGCTGAATTAGGGACTTGATTCTGGATCTCCATGGAGAAGCAGCTTACACAATTAGCAGGCTACAAGGCAAGCTTCTATCTAAACCTCAACAAATATGTGCCTCTGCAGCATGGAAGTCTTGACTACAAAAACGAAAAAAATAGGTTATGGGACACCTCCCTAATGTCACTGCCTTAGTCACATAAGAGAAAAGAATTTGACCAAGGTATTTTACCTTAGAGGTGTGCTTGAATAGGCATAGATTTCTCCTTCTCACGTTTACAGAGACAAGATATTTTGTCCCAAACCTTCCTGACTAGAAGCGTTTCATCGAGCATCTTAGTAAGTTAAGAAAATAAAAATATTAGTTAGTAAGAGATACCTTAAAAATTTTACGTAGTGTACAAGAAACTGTATAACATAACTTTAGCAAGTAACAAAATGAGGAGAGAGAAGGGAGCTGTAGCCCCTTCTAATAAAGTGAATGGCCCAAAAGAAATTCCGACTACTGAGCTTTAACCTTTTACATAATGAGAGCTTTTAAAGAAAATAACTCACGGGCCATGTATTCACTGGCAAGATACTCCCCTGATTTGTAATACTAAATCTGACTGATGAATCAAGTTCTGAATGTCATGCTGTTCTAGAGAACTTTGAGTTAGTGTATTTGATATTAAGTTATAGGCTTGTAGTCTTTGTAAAACACAGTCAAACTGACAAGACCTAGCTGCAGTCAACAAAATAAATGAACCATTAAAAATTGTTTCTTAATGCAGGAAATCTCAAATAAATGCACATTTAGAAAGTGGTTATGAGCATCTGATGTGATATGTCAGTGCCTATATGAACTATCTGATTTCTCTTGCAAAAGCATTTGTAATGCTTGTGAGGATATTACTAGAGCAGACGCTGCAGACATGAATCTTCCAAGTTGCTTGTTCTTGGTAAATTAACCCATCGAAACTACTGTTTTGTTGAAAATGAATGTTTTCCAGAGACATAATTTGAGCACTTTCCCAGAGAATCACATACACACAAGAAGTCAATCAACAGTTAGGAAGCACTTGTGTGGCTGCAAATGTCTTAGCTCATAAACCTGAAATGGGACTCTTAAAACTAAGTGCTTTTAAGTTTTTTACACTAGACAAAAGTCTGTGTTGCTGTGAGAAATGCTGCAATAACAACTCTCTCAACTCCCCTCCCTCCAGCTGCATGTCAGTATTATCTTGCATTTCTTCATCTCCAGAATCAACCTTAAGCTTCTCATCAGGCATTGTTACATTCATTTTACCATAGCAAAGAACTGTGTAATCCCAGAACTGATGCTCACATATGCAAAACTGTAGAGACTTGTCTTGCTGTCTTTGAGCTTATTTTCAGAAAGCCCTTTACCACTCTGAGTTTTCATACTAGAAAATTAGTTAAGCGCTGTTTTACCTAATTTAGTTCTACTAAGAGTACTTGTAAATGGTATTTTTTTTAATCAAAGCCCTGATATATCAGCATGATACTTGTTTTCTCTCTCAGAAATATGGATGCAACGTTATTTCAATGAATAAAGGTGGTTTTGGTGGAATTGCAGGTTCTATATTGCCTACAACTTTTCTTTGCATGATCCTCCTGAATTCAGTTTAATTTGTATACTAAAACATAGCATATGAGGTGATCTACTATAGCTCTTTAACTCTTGTCTGACACAGCCGCTACCTGCACCAACAACCCCTGCTGTCGGACCCCGTCCAGGGAGAGAGACACAGACACAGATGCCGTGGAGTCAGCTCTCAATCTATTATCTTGGCTACATAGATTTATAGTCCAGAAGAATCCCGCACACACATACCCATACACCCATCGCGCAACCCCACGTGCCCATGTGCCAACCCTCCCCCTTAAGTCTGCCTAGCACAAGGCACCGTATCACGTTGCATGCGCTGTGACGTGCGGCCATCTCCCCATTCTGTAGCAAATCGTTCAAGATGTTTTTCTACTGTCTTCAGCTTGTTGTGCAGTGGAGTTTCGCTACAGCGTCCTTGACTCATATCTCCAACACTTGTCGACGTTTACAATTAAAGAATTTGCATCTTTTGATACAAGTACACATGCAGAATGAAGAAACAAAGTCATAACCCTCATGTCTGTAACTAGATTTGTTTCCTATATCATAATTACACAGGAGCGAATCAAATTTCTTAAGACAATGGAGAGAGAAAATTTACTTAAAATGAGGAAATCCTGTGTGGGGGGTGAATATTCCTTATTTATTCCCTCATAAAAAATATATAATTTCAGCCACTGCTTTCAGAGCGGGCTTGGAAGGAATCTGTAACACATACTTCTTTTAAAATTGAGAATACTATCTCTTTTTCTGAGGCAGGTGAAATTCTAAGATGATTCTATTTCAGAGTGAGATATACAGCTAGCCTTCCTAATGTCTGCATTCAACATTAACTGAATCTGCGACATTGTTCTCTACCTGGTATGAAATCAAAATGAATTGTAATTGCAGACTGGAGAAGGAAATAGAGGCCCTTGAAAAAGAGGAAATTAAAGTCTCAGCTAAGGAAGAAGCTATTTTAAAGAAACTTAAATCAGTTGAGAAAACAACAGAAGACATAATCAAGGTAAGTACCAAATTACTCAAGACATAGAATGTACTAGACATTCATCATAATTAAGGAAACAAGAACTAGCTAGATCATGCGAGTGGTCATAAACATTTTTCAGAAGCAACAGTAGTTCAAACACAAAGAGGGGTTAAGAAATTATACTGTTCAAGTGCCCATGTTTCCATTTGCTTTTTGGGGCAAGGGGTGGAGGTCAGAAAGTAATTCATATTACTCATTCATAGCACATAACAAGAAAATAGCACTGCCACCAATCAGCAACTGCACAACAAAAGATAGTCGTAATGATGCAGAGACTAACTTTCACTCCTCCAAGCAATGTGACCAGTTAAACCTCATCATACTTTCCCCTCTGAGAGGGGAGAGTGAAACATCACTTAACATTACCATTCACTTTTGTCTAAAGGTCATTTTAATGTTTGAAAATCTCAAAAAAAGTACCGATGAGACTGTTTTATTTATCCAGTTATTCTTAAATATACACATACACTTTAAAAATAAGCAGAGAGTTACAAAACTGGAAAATCAAAACATAGCCTTTGAGAATCATTGAAGACAACTAGTTTGGGCCACAGTGTGCAGCTGTCACACTGATTAACTTTCTAATGCCCTATCTTACTTTTTGTGACTTGAGAACATATTGGGAAAGATGACAGAAAAATTCTTTCCCACATGCCATGCTCCAGCTGAATAGATTCCATCTTTAAGTACCTCTCATCACAGAGACATGCCTTTAAGGTAAGACATCAACTAGGCAGTGTTTTGCTTTACCTCATAGTTTTGAAGTTGACTAATCCACATTTATCATCAATGGTTCTTTTTCCTAGTCTGTGAAGACTGAAAAAGCAGAAGTTGAAGGAGGTACGTTTATTCAAAAAAACAATTAAAAAAAAAAAGGTTCTCATAGAAACCACTAAAAAACAAGTTCATGGTGGATCTCATTGTGGGTCTTCTTTATTCAGAGGCAGCAGACTACATATATGCCAACATACCTGACCTTCCAAAGCATTTCAGACCTTCTGCACTGAGAAGGGCAGGGCACGCTACCACCAATGACGAAGAAAAGAGAAAAGGTACTGTTCACCACTAACTGCAAAGGGTGCCAGTGTTTGCAAAAGCTTCCTAAACCTTGAATCTAATGAGCCTTAAGGAAAGAATAAGTATTATCAATACAGGACAACGCTCTTCTCAGTTAAGCCATATTACATTACCAGTGATGACACCAAAACTGAGAGGTGGGACACTGGTGCACAGCTTGCACCTTTGAAACTGAGATCAGGTGTTTTCAACATTGACATTTCCCTCTGGTAACTCATTCCTCTACCTAGCATAACTTTTAGTTTCCCCCTTCACATTTCATAACCAGTAGTTACACCCATGGGGTAGCCAGTAGCAACTTTTTATTTCTTATCAATTAAAACACTTCCTAACCCCTTTGAATGCCCAAAACTAATCTAGCATGTCAAGGTATTTCAATTGTTATTACCAAATACACCACTAGAAGCCAAGGTTATATCTGGCTTTCTCTGTCAATCACATCATAAAAACTGGCTCCTCATCAGCTTTATTTTTCCTCAAGAAGTAGATCCAACAAGAAATATTTTGTCCAGTTCAGTTTTGACAGGATAGAAGAGGAGGATTCAGAATGAGAACTTAGTATATTGGTTACAGATGTCACACTTTTCTTCATCAGCCAGAACTCTTCTATAACATCTCCCAGCTGCTGCATCATTTTAAGTACTTGTTTCTTTCAACAGCATTGTTTGCAATGGAAATGAAAGTTGAAAAAGACATGAAGACAGGTGAAAACACAGTATTGTCAACAATACCTCTTCCTTCAAATGAGTTTAAAGAGACAGGAATTAAAGTCTATGATGATGGTAGGAAGTCGGTATATGCAGTGCCTTCAAACGGCAGCACAACGCAAAATAGGATGGATGAGCTTGCTCCTATTGAGGTGGAAGATCTTCTAAGGCAAGCAAATGAAAAAAATTCCCAGTCTCCCACAGAGTATCATGAGCCTGTGTTTGCAAACAAGTTTTGCAGGCCAGTTACTCCTCAGAAAGACAAGTTAATCCCTGGACTGAAACTGGAAGACACACACAAAAGAGAGATGAACGGACTCAGCAGTCAGACAGAATTTTCCCCTGTGGCAGAACCCATCATACAGCAACCTAAAGAGAACGGGCTTAATCTTCAAAAGGTAACACCTAAGTCTCCCTCTCCAATACTTTCGGATTCAGAGCAGAAAGTACATGTTAATCCTGAGAACAAGATGGTAGATAATGAGAAAAGAAGTGCTACACATGAGGAATTAAAAACTTATCAGAATACAACAGAAAGACATGATGAAACAAGGTTTTTAAGTTCCTGTCATCCTAGTGAAGCACCTCCTGCACCTCAAGATGAGGAAGATGTTCATTACCGCATGGTCCAAGCTGTGCCGTGTTATGTGGATGATTCAGAACCAGTTACAATGATTTTCATGGGTTATCAGCGCATTGATGATGATGACACAGAAGCAGACCAGAAGTTGACAACATACGATGGGGTTATCCGTGCAGAATTAGTTATCATTGATGATGAAGAGGATGACAGCAAATCTGAGAAACCATCATATCATCCCGTTGGCCACTACAGTCAGGTTTACCAGCCACCAAGCAGGAAAACCACAGAAGTCACACAGACAAACCCTGCGAGCAGCCTAGGCACAAGCATGAGCAATGCACCCCACAAAAATTCCATCTCCCTACGAGAAGAAGAGAAACGCCTAAGCTCACCTACAGACCATGTTCATCTTCAGAGCCAAGTGTCTGGAGATGGTACTGAAGATCCTTCACTAACAGGTAACAGAAAAAGAAAATCATGCTGCTGCTGTTCACTTATGTAGCAAACTGATACTGCTCTATCTGGTAACAGTCACTTCACTTCAGTACTTCGTTTCAAAGACCAATACACAGTTGTTAACCATTTCTTTGCTCTTTCGTTAACAAATTCTAATCTGCTTTTTAGTACTGCTCAATTTCATCTTCAGCAGTGCACTAGTTACCATATCAAATTTCGGGGGGGGGGGGGGGGGGGGGGGGGTAACAACTACCACCAATCTCAGAAAATCTCATAAAAGAATTCCTGTGATTTTCAGAGATTAAAAGTGGTCCTATTTAAAGTTACAATTAAAGGATTCATTAATATTACCTCAGTTAGAAGGATAGTTTTCATTTCTAGTAGGTAACTAACAGCATTGCTTCTTGACACAGTCTTACTGGCAATTTTTTGTGTCTATCTGCATTCTGTGTACTTCCCACATCATCCAAGTTGCATGTTAAATCAGAAAGACTGTTTAATAACCAGCTATACTTTGCATTTTTTTTTCTGGAATCAACATTTCCAGCCTTGCCTTGACAACATCTATGCAAGTTTTAACTTTTTTTTTTGTTGACTTTGACTTAATCTTTATAGGTTCTGAGAAATAATGGAAGTTTTCCTCCCTACATATGATTAGTCAACAATATTATTTCTTAGGTTTTTTTTTTTTTTAATAATCTACTCACATCAAGATGTCTGTTTCTTACTAAGTTTCTATTATAAAGGTTGAAAGAATAATAGCAAGAAAGGTTGAAAGAACAATAGCATGTTTATACTGCATTTTAAAGCATATAATTAAACTGCATTTAAGAGTATGTACAGATCAGAAGATTTCAGACAGCAACATATTCCACACTAAAAAAAAAAAAAAGTATTTGAAATACAGGGAGACCAGAGGTTCTGATTCTCTTCCTCTGTTCTCTTCACAGCTATATTCTCAGTAATTTTTTACTTTAGAAGGAAAAGTACAAGGCCCTGCCTAGAACACTGCCTAGTAGTGGCAGACTAGTATTTCTTTACAATAAAAGTGAAGCCAGAAATCAGGTGAGCATTGGATATTAAAGGAACTTCAAATATTTGTGCAGCTGTCTGTATTGATAGGGAAAAGCTGTTAATTAGTGCTCTCAAATTAGGAGCATCAAGAACCTCATGCAGTCATGCACGGCACAGCTTGAAATACTCCAGCAGTGCTGCCCAGCACTTCTAATCACACAGGTTACTACATTTTCTATCACTCAGAAGGATCTTTGCTTCCCTCAAGCATCAATTCTGACATCTGTGCACTTCCCCAAATCCCCTAGGAAAAATAGCTGTTGCCAACATTCCTATGCCAGCAACTGAAAGCAGCAGTGGCCAGTCACAGGCAAGATAAACCATTCCAGCAACTGCTCCAGCCCACTATTCTTAGGGGATAGTCTCTTAATTATCCCCATCACATATCTATAGGCAGAATAGAGAATCAACACCCACTATCCAGAAGCTGGTTGCTAGCAAACAATTCATCTGACAGCCTGCTTCGTGGCCTAGACCCTGGGAAAGAGATTTCCAAGAAGTAACCATAAACCACAAATACTGTAATATGATGGAAAGCACAACAATGCCAGCAGAGCAACAAAGTACAAGGCTGCAGCAAGTGAGGACTTGCAACAGCCCTAGGCACAGAAACAGGAAAACAGCTGCTTACCTTCAGAAGGCCTCAGGTAGGCAGGGATCTCCAGTAAAATACCCTTACCCCCACTGCCAGCCCTTAAATGAGGTCTGGGAAGGGATGGATCCTGGTTCCACCCCTTCCATTCACTCAGGCACATTGCTTGCATCTGAGCTCCCCTGGGTTGGCCCTGCCTTCCACCAGGTGCTCAATCACTGCTTCAAGTCATGACTTAGCTACAAGTACCATTCAGACAAACAAGTTATCTGAGAAGTTAGCTGAGCACCTCAGCCTGTAACAACTTTTGCCTATTTTTATCCCTCAGAAGAAGCTTTTGAAGCTTCATTTTTCCCTTCCACTCAGTCTCTGAACAATCTTTTTAGAGGTTTGTGGAAAACTAATGTTGACTTCAGAGGAAAAGGAAGAACCTAGCAAAGACATTTAGAAACCTCTTCTATCAACTTCTGTTGTCCTTACCCATTTATTTACAAGTACTATGCCAAAAAGAATAGAGCAATTTATGAAAAATCCTGATTCCAATTAATAATAGTTAAGGCAGTGTCATCAAGGCAAAAATACACCTCAGTATTCAGCACTGCCTCCAGCTGAGTGCCTTGAAGTGCCCAGTGGCCTATGGAACTAAGCCATATTCCTCTTTGCCTCTCCACCTATTTATCATCACTCCTCAGGGCATTTTGATCTGTGGAAAAAGCCAGGAAATGACTCAATTTTTCCTAAGTAGTCCCATAATCCTATTGCTACTTCTAAAAATGAAACAAAACCAGGAAAGCCTCTTACTTTTAGAACAGCATAGGACAAAGCATTGTTTCTTAAGAGAAATAAACTGTTTTCAAACCAGTTGCTAATGCTTCAGCCTACCAGGTTCGCCCTGAACACCATCAGTGAAAAGGGGGGAAAAGAAAATGATTTTTAGCCCCTGATCCTTCATTCCTAAAACAACAATCTGTAGAACAAAAATAATACTCTCTGAAATTCTGAAAGAAAAAGTTTGGGAAGCAGTTGTAGCATTTTAATATTAAACAGACACTGAAGGCTCTCTGAAGAAACAGAAAGCAAGAAAGCACAGGACAGGCCAGGGAAGAGATTCCCTTATGTGACAATCTTGCTTTGGAAAAGAAATGAACCTCCAGAGGAAATTACTGAAAAGCTGCTGATGGTGAAGGACAACTAGGAAGCAGAGAACATGTCCCATGCACCAATCTAGACAGAGAAATCATGGGATTAAATAAGGAGTTTTCAGCGTGGCCTCAAGGTGGCTGATACATAGGATGTACTTCCCTCCATATGGTAGCAATTTTTGTTTTGTTATCAACTTGGTACATGGTTTCAGAAATACCACAGAGAGAAGGATGGCAATGCTATAGTTATCCTGCTAGCATTTTGTTTTATTAGTTTATTTTCTTTGTATTTAAGTAATGTAAATATTTTGAAGATTAAATATTCACTAGGGAAAATAAAAGCCCCTGTGATGGAACAAAAGCTAGGCATAACAGGATAACTGGGGGGAAAAAAAAAAAAAAAAACAAAAAAAAACAAACAAAAAAAAACACCTTGAAGCTGAATAGGCAGGAAAGCTTCCTGACAGTATGAAACAGTGTGTCATGGGAAGTGAAAGTGCAAGGCTTTTGGCAGGTACCTGGTTACATAAGCTAGCTTTATCAGTGGAAGTTATGCAGCCTTGAAAAACAGTGTGTAATTGCTCCATTTGTGCTAAGAACTGTGCAAGAAAACTTTTTAATAAAGAAAGAAAATATCTGTACACCACTTTCCTCTGTAATGCTCTAGAAGGCAAGACAATCAATAGTCTGGGGGTGCATTTTAAATGACATATCAGACAAACTGTTCCCTCAAACCAACCACCAGGATTCAAACCCTCTTGAATTCTTTGGTTTGCAGACAGTACTCAGTTCTGTAAGAGCCAAACTTAATGTTTCTGGTCCCAAGACATAAGGTTATACACAGGTGCTTCTGTGATTTGCAACAACGAACTTCAGTGCTCAAAACAAAATTTGAGCTGGACATTTGTTGACCTACATAAATCAAGTAAACAGCTGTTTTGACCTCCTTGTGTCCCAGTATACAGAGTGTAGGGAATAGATGCTATTTTGGGGGACTCTTCAAACTACCAGGTCAGAGGGCTGAAGATTATTGCCATTGCATTCTCAGATCAACAGCTTAGTGGGGGAGGCTCTTACATATCAAACAAAAGCATTATATTGCTGTTCTAAAATTAACCTTAACATTTAATCATCTGCCCTGCACTGTCACTTTCAAACTAACCTACCTAACATCCAGATACAGACTATAGCCATGCTGATGTTTATATGGATAAATTACTCTGTCATATTTAATTCAGGAATATGACTAACTGCCAACCTGACTCAGTGCACCAGGAAGAGGAATGTTATCTGTGAACATCAACATAAAAGAAAAGGCTTCCAAGCAGTTACAGCTCCTGCTAAGGAGTTTAGTTTAAACAAAGGGTTTGTTTAATTATTAATGCACCCTTTAGTCTGCCAGCATGTTGTCAAGGACAATACCATCTGTCTGCAATACGTTAGTGAAGGTAGCAAACAAAACAGGAGAGTTGTGCTAATTTTCAAGTAGCAATAATGGAATACTTTTTTTCTTAAATATATGCTCACTTTGCAATAAATTTACCAGAACTAATCCTTCTACTAATTTCTTTCTGTAACACTAAAACAATGCTTATTCTACTGGATTCATCATTGGAGGTACGTGTATTCTTCATTATTCTAAGTACAGTGATTTAGTATTAGAAATAGAAAGTTTGACTTAAAATAACTGTGGCTTTGTTTTCTTTTTTTCAGCTCTGAGGATGAGAATGGCAAAGCTGGGGAAAAAGGTGATTTAACAGCTGTATGACATGGAAGTAGAAATTACTACTTAAAGCAGAGTAAAGCTAAGGAGTTTCTACAATATACATTTTGGATCTTAGTGCCTACTGTTTTGCTCCTCTGTTTTACGCATCTGGGTTATTTTACACTTTGCATAACCCGGTGGACTCTAACAGACTTTTAGTTTTCACCAACTGTGCCACATAGATGTAAATGAAATCCTGAATTTTTGAAGGTAATAGAAAGTTACCCAAGACCATAAATGCAGTGTATATCCAAGAGTGAAGACATGCATAAGCTGTCCCCACAATCAGAAATACATTGTTGCTACACACACAGCAGATAAACACCCATCTCCAGGAAATTTCACAGGATGTTGTTCCCTTTAAAGCATACTGGTCTAACATTTGATTGAAAATGAAGTTTCGACTTTTTTTTTGCTCTAAACATTAGTTAAAAACCAACTATGAGAGATAGGAGGCAGAAAAAGTGTATATATTAAAACTGATTTCTAAACTTAGTACCTTGCCCAAAATTTGAAGTACTCCTAAGAGTAAAATAACCTCAAAATAGTAAAGCCCACATTTAAGTATTTAGCCATGTTTCTAGAGCACCACAGCCCACCTGCCCTTCTCCTTTACATATGACAATACAGCAATCCTAAAACCCTGTTCCTCTCCCCACATCACATACATGCTTCCTGCCCATAACTCACAGACTCCATGCATACCACTATAAACAGCCTGACCTCCCAGGCATCACTTCACCTCCTAGGTCACTACACAGTGTTACTTTTCCAGAAAGCTGGTTGCCAGACAGGCGGTGCCTGTCAGTCATTAACATTACTGCTTAGTACACAGGTTTCATCAGCCAGGGGAGCTAAAATTAGTGCAGGTCTCCCATGAGAAACCAACTTGTCAATGGCCTGTCCTGCAGCTGCAACAAGTCTGTTCTGAGGGCAGCCACCGCTGGGCATGGCTCCCCAGCAAGCAGCAGGGCTCCCACCATTCAACACGTTCAGTCTTCCCACAGTAGAAGAAAGCTACAGCACTTAGAGCAGCCATAGGGTATAATCACACATAAGAAAGTCACATGCTAGTCATTTTTCTAATACCAGGTTCTTGGGAAAAAAGTGCCTCATCACTCTACATCCTTCTATTCAAATCAGTATGATAGCATTACTTTGGTAGGTCTTAGGCTGGTTTAAACTGCTAAGTGGATAAAGCTCAGGTTGTATTGTTCTGTTGTAGCTGACTCAGAAATAACTACCAAAAAACAACCCTAACTTTTTCACTTGTTTTCCTCCTTTCAAAGCAGGAAACTGAAACTGCTACCTCACACTGAGACACAACGGTAGTATCAGCTGACACATAGCCTCTAAGCAGGTGGTGGTCCCAGTCTGAAGTAGACAGTGAGCAGGGTGATAATCTCAGATTTTAGGAATTATCAGAGATGGTTATCTGGAGACAGAAATAGTAGATGAATAAACAATTGCATTTTCTCTACATCTAGCCTGTCCTTATTTGTTGCAGAATTTTTTTCCTCCTTCTTTCTCTGAGGACATTTTTTTCCCCATTACTACTTAGTTCTGACAGTTACACTCAGTGACTTGTTTTTGTTTTATGATGTATCTTAGAGGTTCTCAATGGGATATAATTTGGACAGTAGGAAAAAGTGACATGGGCAGCTTTTACAACAGAGGCAGACTGATTTGGGCACTCATTCTCTGCATTCCCCAATAATATCCTTAAGTGATCTGGCAAACCCAATACAAAAATAGTTTAAAAGGAGGGAAACTGAGAAGACATCAGAACTGTGACTATTAAGAAAATTGGCAGATAAAATTCAGTACCGAAAAACAGAAAGTAGTTTAAAAACACCATATACAGCACAAGCTGATTTGTTACTACCAACCTCTTGGGTAGGGGAACACCTTTGCAGTATTTTAAAATTTTAGATAGGCATCTGGCTGAGGGGCGAGGTGGGGAGGCGTGATTCTTCATTTTTCCTGTCCCTACTCTGCTGTACCACTCCTTCAGAGAAATGTATGGAACAGCTCTACCTTTCACACATGCACACACCTTAAAACTTAGGATCATATTGATCTGAACTAAGAATTTCTCAGGAGTACTGGCAGATCATCCCTTTTAACCGTCTTTTTTTCAGAGTTTCTTCTTCACAGTCAGAAATCACTGAGTCTAATTCGTGCAGTGAAATGCAGAAGACTCCATGACAGCCATTCATCTTAAGTTGTTTGGGAAAAAAAAGATGTACATGTGTAAAGCATGGTTTACTTTCAAAAGAAAACAAGTCATTACTGTTCCAACAAAGTTTAAGCATAGACATCTCGTTATGTCTATCTGTACAAACTGGCTTGAATCTAAAGATTCATTTATTTAAGAAAGCTTGAGAAATATTATGGATATTTTGTCTAGAAGGATCTCCTGTTGTGGAGGCTGTTTACATGCCTGAACTTTACAGTGAGAGCAAAATAAGAATGTTATTTGAACAAGAGCGCCACACAGTGTTAGAATAATGATAGAAAACAACAGGCAAGATCTCTCCAGCCTTCTCAAACCTGAATAAAAGAATAAGTATTGACATTATTACACTCAATACGTCTCTCCATATGGTTTTTGGCAAAACAAACAAATAGTTTAGTGTTTGTTATTAAAAATGTTTTCCTGCCTTAGTTCGTCTTGAACCCAAACTTCTGCTTGCAAAAAAAAAAAAAAAGGTTTCCAGTAAAGCAAAGTAGCAATAGTTGCAATTTGCACCACCTAGTTCTCTTTGAAACATATTCAAGAAACATTATTTGTAGTTGTCAAGAGCAGATGAGCAGTATTTCGAGGTGAATTTCTACTTGACAGGGAGAATTTACCAATCTAGAAGGAACCAATCTGAAATATGTTATCATTGATTTGCTATCAGAAGGTTAATATGAGACCAGAAACATCAAATCCTTGATCTTTTCATACTAACTTCTCTCAACTTCAGCAGGACTCCTTTATGAAGTAAAGCAGCAGGAGTCTCCCTCTAAACAATATTAAGCCACCAGTGCCTCTAGAACCAAAACTTCCCGCTACCTGTTTTTCTATCAAACACTTGCACAGGGATTTTTCATTTTTACATTTTTATTTGCAAAGATTGTAACAGGAATTTTAGGAGAGTCTCTCTAACACAATCACTTTGCTTCTTCTTACTAGTCATGCAGGTGGGCAGGAAGGTGATAAAAAAATTAACAAGTCTTTGATTTGAAGATGCTGGAATATGTCAGGAATTCCTTACAAACTATACAATATCATGAGTACTAGGAAAGAGTGTTATTTAAGAGCAACTAACAAGCCTGCAAACTCTGTAGCTCTCAGGAAAGAGCTATTCTGCATTACAGAAATATTTTAACATCCAATTTCAATAAGGGTTTCTCCAGGAAACATTTGAATTGCTTTAATTTGTAAAATAAACAACTACAATGAAAACATTGATTGATTACTGCTATACAAAACTAGTCTAATTTTTATTTGATAGTGTTTCCACTGTATTAAAAGAGAAACAATTAAGATGCTTACATTCATGTTTTAAAACCCCCCACCTTTCACATGAGAACGAAGCAACACAGCACAGCTGTTGTATTATAGAAAGAATCTAGCACTGACTTAAATTAAGAAGCTATCTATCATGTCTGAATAGAGATTGTCTTCTGTAAACTCAGTATATGGAAGAGCTCCCAAAATTTTAGTGCTGGATAGATCTGTGACTGCTAGGTATTTGAAATCAAAGATATCCAAAGAATAAAATGAAAACCTCACATAAAGAAAATGCTTGTTGCCTTTCAGCCCGAGTTTTGCCATATTTCTTCTTAGCCTCCTCTTGTCTATCTGAGAACGCCCTCTCCAGCTCGGGGGGGGAAGGAGGATCACTGAGTTTAAACTCACTTGTAGTCTATTGAGCTGCTAACAAAAGGGATTATGCCCAGCTCTGTAAAGGCTTTAAAACTAAACAAGTTACTTGAGCAGGCAAAAATCTCTGACCACATACTTGATGCATTCTGAATGACGTGTCTTTGCAGCAGGCTGCACTGTGAGTTTCAAGAAAGAGGCTAAACTAGACAGCTTTAGTTAATGGAAAGAACCACTTCCTGACTCATGGAAGTGTTTTAGACACAATCATTGGGTAGCAGAGAGATTGTGCTATGATGTTCTATATCAAGAACAGTAAATACTGGGATCTATCTCATTTGTCAACTTCTTTATTCTTAGCTAGGTTAAAAACCCTTTGGTAGAGGTATACTTTGAAATTTTACAACTAAAAAAACAAAGCATTGTACTGCATAGTGTAATTAGTATAATAAGGGTTAATTTGTGAGATTTCAGTTAAAAAGTGACCTTCAATATCTAAGCAAGTCAGAAACCAGAAGAAGTTGGGAATAGTCTCCTTCCATTCCCCATACCATATTAAGATAAATTAGTTACTGACTAAAAAAGTGTTTATGAAAGTAGGAGGAAGAGTCAGACATACCAGCTCAAAGGACACTCATTTAACACTGAAAGGAGCTGCATTTTCCTGAAGTCAATTCAACTCCTAATCACTATTTCAACAGTGCATTTTATAGAGCAAATACAACTGCAGTATAACAGAGCAAATGTTTTCATTTAACTTTAAGAATCAAGTTGCGTAAGCCCATGTTATTCATACAGAACAGCAATTCAGAAGCAACAAATGACCAGAAACAGCAGAACAAGTACATGCACACAGATGGGTTTTTCTTGTTTGAGTCTTGAATTAGCAGAACTAGGTTTTAATGTACACTTGCAAACATGCTTTCCTTGTTATGGCTTGGAAGCACTGAGAGAACAAAACGGTATTTTGAGTTATGAGAATGGTGATCTTATTAAAGAACTGAAGTTCCCAAGAATTTATCCCTGTATATGTGCACTGCTCTTAGAGCAGATAATTTTTGCATTAAACTGCAAAGATGATGTTTAGCTCAGTGTTTAGCTCAAGCATTTGTGACAGTTTTTTCAGTAAGTTTTTTTTTTTGTATGGGACAAAATTGTCACAAGCAGGAGATTGTCAAACCACATCATTTGAACATAGAATTGGGATCACACTTTCCAGTTTTCCTAGTAACATTCCCAAAAGGTTTAGGGAACTTGGACTATCAAAACAGTGTTTTCAGTGCATCTTCTCACTCTTCTTAACCTGTGAATTCTAACCACATTAATTATTATAATTATTAAAAAAACACTTCATTCCTTACTCAGGCAAAGACTGAGTATTAAAAATAACACCTGAAGAAAGCTTTTGCAGGATTCCAACATTCTATTGATTTGAACTGAAGTTCTCCCTCACAGACATGCTGTTGCTCTTCAACCACATCTTCAAGGATGTGCTGACAGAAACATAATAGAAAGCATTCCTTGCATGTTTTTCAGCTGAATGGTACTTCACTGCAAAGTTCTCAACTTCTTATTTCATACTTGGTTGATTGCTGCCAGGAAGGCAACGAGGAATATTATATTTCCACAGATATAGATGGTTAACACAATCTGTTTAAATAGGTTACCCTGCAAGAGAACAGAAAAAAAAGAAACCAAGAAAAACCACAGAAGTATTAGTCTTTCTATTTGTTTTTAAAAACGTCATCTCAGGGTAGGTAAGTAAAAATGGTTACTTACTTCTGCTTCTGCAGATGTGAGTGACTGCAATATCTGTACTCTGTCATCCTCTATCAATTCAACTGTTATGTGGAAGAAAAAATACAGTTGTCTGCTCTTAAGAGGAAGGGTGGTTTTTTTTTTTTATATATCCATATAGTCATAGGATCAAAACTTCTGCTAAGTAAATCATTCCTGTACAGCACCAAATTTCAAAAGCACTTGGAAGTCATTTGACCTTTCACAAACTTTGCAGCAAAAGCAAATTCTGAGTTGACCAACGAAAAGTAGGTTTTGATCATTAAGATGACAAAACAAAGCTGTCTTTCAATAGAATGAATCAAGATACCAAGATCTAGCTGAACAAAACATTTATGAGTTAAAACCTTTTGATTTTAGGATAGGTATATTTTGTGAATAAATATTTTCAATTAGCCAACACAAGAACAGTTTTTGGTCAAATATTTTAGTTCTAGAGAGGTCAAATCTAGTTCTAGAGAACAATCACTGGAATTAAATCCAAAGTCGCTTTTTAATTGCCCCTTCTTCACTTGCTGCCTTACACCATTCTCTTAATGAATCAAGATTCTTCAATCCTGAAAATATCTGCTTTCCAATTTAGATACAGGTCATTTACTGTGTAAAATGATCTGCTTTCAGTGACACTTGCCAGAAAGTCTACTTCCAATGAAGTTACTACTAGTCTCTCTCTAGAGATTTTGGAGTCAGAATTTCACTTTTTTCCCCTGCTTACTAACGATTTAAGTACAAATACTTCCAGTTCCACATCATTCCACACATTCAATAACATCCATTTATACCAGAAAATCATAGCAATAAAATGTAGATTAAATCCATATGAATCAGCCTCAGCTGTACCTACTCCACATGGGATAGAAATCATCGCAAAAGATGATAGATTCTTGGATAACACTTGCACCTTACAGACTGCCCTCTGAATTGTGATTTAAGAAATAAGCTACCACTAGCACAAAAACCAACTGTTCTGTAACATACTGGTCTTGGAAACTTCTTTACTCCTATATCAATTTGTGCACCATTGTTTCCTAGTTATTCTTTCAGCTTATAAGTTAGAAACTAAAGAACATCTCTTAAAATTCAGTTCACTCAGATCTTTTGTATATCACAAAACCCAGCAAGCAAGGTAAAAGTAAGATTAGTTGGTCTGTACCTTTACGTATGAGATAGTAGCTGTGTATCTCCAGAAGAGCATCAGTACCAACATGCCAAGCTACAAAACCAATCATTGTATAGGTGTCCCATGGGTCTGGTAGGTCAAGTGCTGGCAGATCCATTCCCAAGAACATAGTAACCACTAGTCAGTAAAAATGATATGAAGAGATGTGATGTGTCAGGGCAATTAAAACAAATTTCTTAACACACCTTCATCAAAAGGTTTCCCACAAAATGCCTATAGTTTCTAGGGGAGTGAGGTTAAAGTAGTCCATGAAACTAAAAAGCTTTTACTGTATGGAATGGGTATGGAAACAGAAGGAAGAAGGCCAGGATCCCAAAATAGTTTTTATCCTGCACCGTGCTCTTCACAGCCATAAAAGCACAAGCATTTCTGACTACAAAGATGACCACGGTCACTAAACTTTTATGCTAAAGTTGTCTATGGAATTTTGTCTCCAGACCAGTTTGTAGTCCTGTAAGTTAAATAACACTGTAACATTGAGCTACGCTACTGTAAGAACAAGTTTGTCCAAGTCACTTTCGTATTACAAGTCACTTGATCTCCTTTAAAGGTGCAGAAGATAGCCACGAAAAAGAGGAAGAAAAATCTCTAGAATTCATATTATGAGGTGAAAGCCATGACATAAGACAACACATTTTGAACTCCACCTTAAACAGGGCTGAGCGTAGGAAAAACATAAACCATAGATAATAATTAAATTTTTGGATGTTTCTTTTCATTGTTTTTTCCTCAGTTTCAAAATTGGAATAGTTTTCTCATGCCAGAAAGGATCACATGAACTAAAAACCTCAACATCTGGATGTTCAGATAGATGCTCTATATGAATAATAGTCTAGATAATTAACTGCACGAGTTACTTCATATCACATAGAAGATAGTTACAACTAATACTTCTACTCACCAGCTAGTATTCTAGCAGTTGTACCAATACTCCAGTGAAACCAGTTAAACAATTGCCTCCTATAAAATTTAAAAGAGCATTTTATTATGTTTGGGAAAAAAAATAATTAAAAAGATACTGAAAAGATTTATTTAAATCAGGTAACAATAAGACATTTTATTTCTGTAATTATAATTTAATGAGTTAGTTGTGAGTACCTTGGTGCATGAGGAGATGGTCTGAAACCTGCCATAAGAGGTTGGAAGATTGTCAGAGCCATCACAGTACAGCCAAGATACGGATGAAAACCTGCTTGCTAAACATAAAACATTCTTTGCTTAATGTCTTATCCATATATAGAAAAATATCAGAAATATGTTAATATTACATAAGCTAGCAAAAGTAAATTATAGTGGTAGAACAGCAGTGTGTTTAAACCAGCAACAGTGACAGAACACAAGCTGTTCTGCAGCTGAATGGAGGTGGTTCTCCAAAGGAGAAGGCGGCACAGATAAGTCTGCTCAGGGCTTGCCTCATCTTTCTGTTGTACTAAGAAATTCTTTCACCTAAACAGAAGAGTAGTATTACTGTAGCAGAAATGCTGCAAACTCTTCATCCTCCATCACATATCATCAGGAAAAGTCTATTTCTTAACTCCTCCCAGTACTGGTTTCCCCCTTCCATTCTATTTGATCTAGTCTTACTGTAAAAGATCTTATTCATTTTCCCTAGCTGTCAATTCACGCCTGTGGCATTTGTATCCCACCTTTAACAGAGAACTTCCCAGTTTCTGGAATCACCTTGCACCAGATAGTATACAGGTGCCAGCAACAGATCCCTGCCTGAACCCAAGTGTAACCAAGGAGTTCATTTAGGAGAAAGTGGAAGGAAGTAAAATATGATGAAATTTTATCCACTTATTGCTAATGCAGGGAACATTCCTCATCTATGTTGCTAGAATCTGAAGTCAGCCTTCTTACCAGATTTACAGGAAATTCCTTTGGCAATAGCTGTAACATATCAGAGTCAGCAATGGACCTACTTCTCATTCATTTGTTCATTTTTACATTAGTAAGAGTTAAAAAACAAAAGCCACACACTTACTTTGCTCCAACCACCTCGGTATATAAAAGGCAATACAAAAGAAAAGCTTGTAAGCATAATGGTGGTCAACATAAGCATACGATGCACCTGGGAAAATTGAAGTTCACATTTAGAAATTCCACAACTTTCCTAATATGTATTAAAATACATATAATGATCTTCAGGTAAGAATGTTCTTAGCTGCCTCTTTGGACTTTGCTTTTACTAGTGAAGTAGGTAAAATAACTACAGATCAGAAGTTTACAAGATTAAAGAAAACAACATCAGATTTGACCTCTCATTTCTTATATCTAGTAGGTTTTACTTTTGCCAACTATAGAGGCAGAAAATATAACTAGAAATGTGGGAGAGATTTTGCCCACCTGAAACCATATCTCCTTTCCAAATAGGAATGAATGAGACCAGACAGGCTTGAAGAATCGTGCAACAACAACACCAATACTAACTGTACTTATCCAAGCAACAAACATCAGTGCACCTGAAAAACAGGAAAAAGAAACAGTTCATCATGGGTAATTCAACTGTATATTAATACTGCTTCAGTGTGGTTTTAATAGTTTATTCCATATGTATATGGTCAGAATATGCCAGTGATAAGTTTTTAATCACCTAGTTCAGTCTAAAATTTCATAGTATTTTATCTTGCTAAAGGGTAGAATCATCCGTATAAAGATGTTTACAACACTCTTGACATGATGGAGCAGTTTATAGAAGCTTATACAAAGAAAGATAATTGACCTTCATCAATTATCATTACAGCTTTCATCAACAAAGTGAGTGACAGTTCTCTCATGAGCCTGGTTTACACTTCAGTACTGAGAAAAATAATTCTCAGCAATTTCATTGGCTCTGGACTATCAATTGAGAAATTTCTCATTTCAGATAGAAAACAGGGGAGGGGAGGGAAATCCTGTAACACTGTTCTTGAAATGGAAAACAATAACCTTACTCTGACTTCACAGTCCCAGATCTTGTTATCCAACAGTATATATAATGCAAATGACAGAAAGACAAGACAAAATACCTATTCTGCAACAGTGAGGAAAACAGCGCTCTAGCCTCAGCAGATCTTGAACTGGAAGTCAACGCTAAAAAGTGCAGCTTACCATGAGCCTTGATAAGTCTCGGGGACCGGGAACCTCCAATATCCTGAGGAATGCCTGTGACATTGTACATTCCATTGGTGATCAGAGGTTGACGATGATGTTTATATATTGGACCACCTAACCAGTGACAAAGGGGTTTAATTATGGCATATGAAAGTTACTGCACTTGCAAAATAAGTCTAACCCTTTAAGCCCTACTGTGACCAGGGAGGGTAGTTATACAAAACATCTAACATGAAATAAGGTAGGAACTCAGCTTGTGAATCAAACTTTGAAGATGTCATCTAAACTACCTTGTACAAACTTAACATACAAGAACTAATTCATCCCTCCACAGAAAACATCTCTTTCCTACACACACACAAGATGTGAAGAATGATTCCTACTGATGCTATTCTCCATTTTAAAAGGGATGCACCCAGCCCTCAAGAAGCTAACAGTTGCTAGGATCAAGTGGGCACACAACACAGGTATAAAAGTAAGCTTACTTTATTCTCCAAGAGCAAATCCAAGAGCCAATAAAGATGACTGGACAAAGTGCCTCACTCAAGCTTGGAAATCAAGTCCTTAGTTTGGTTACCAGTTATTACAGATAATGTATCTTACACTGGGGCAACTCATTTAGAGCTGTTAAAAAAAAAAAAAGCAACCACACAAATTTACCTTCACTAGCTTCCCCATCTGCCAGAAAGATGTAGTAACTGACATTCATGTTAAATCTCCCCTTATATGTAGGGAGACTAATATTCCTTCTAAAAGAACACTGAAGAACACCATCCGCAAGCCTCCATGAAACATCTTCAAGAGCATTCTGTGAAACAAAAAACATTTGATATGCAGTCTTTCTAGACAAACAATTCTTTCACAGCTTTTAAGACCACTGCCTGAGCTTATTTCAAGTTGGCAACACAAGCAGTATTCCTGTGATATCTCAGGTAATGTGATAAAGCATTTTTTACATTAACTGAACCAAAAGGTAATTTTTTCACCTCTGCGGTTCCAGATGGTCATGATACAGTAAGACAGTATTGGATATAAAACGGTCCAGTTGGAAGGTATCTGCAAAAATCAAGCTGCCTAGCTACTTCAGGGATAACTGAAAGTTAAAGCATATTAAGAGCACTACCTAAATGCTTCTTGAAAACTGACATGCATCAGATATCAATTACCTTAACAGTTATTCTCTTCTAGTGTTTGACCACCCTCACAGAAAGTTAACTTTTCCTAATATCTAGTTTAACTCTAGGGTCAGACCATCACAATTTGGGTCAACTGCTTTCAAGATAAGATGTGCATTATTAGCAAATAAATGACCAGCCTTCTCCATAGAACTGTTACATTCCATGAAAAAAGATGGAAGGTAAAAGCCCAGTACAACCATGATAAAGTGTGACAGTAAGAACAGCAGTCATAGCACCGAAGAATAGCTTGAGTTGTAAGGGACCTTAAAATCATCTAGTTCCAACCGCGTGCCATGGGCAGGGTTGCCACTCACTGGATCAGGCTGCCTGGGTCCCATCCAACCCAGCCCTGAACACTTCAGGGATAGGGAACCTACAGCTTCTCTGGGCAACCTGTTCCAGCACCTCACCCCTCTAACAAGGTTATGTACTATAGAGGTCCTGACTCGCTTTTCTGTTTTAAAGCCCCCTGGTAAAGTAGATACTTCTAGCTTAAATGTCAAGACTTCTTTCTGCTGCACCTTCTGCTGTGCAAATAAATTCAAAGAGATTTGGAGAGTAACTAGTTTATAATTAGCCTTGCAAGAGACATAAGTACCACTTGCACAAAGAAATAATGAGGCAATGATCTGGGGAAAGAAAGATCTCTTGTATAATAACTTGGAAGGTATGTCAGTAAGTCAACATAGCAACCTAAAATTTGTATTTATTAACACAAGTTTTTACAACTCATAAATGTTATCTCCCTAATAGAAGGGCATAGTTGTACCAGCAAAGTGCACTAAGTTTAGAACTCTCACCATATGACTTTTATTTTTTAAATAAATTTAGACTTCCAAAGTAATGTTTACTAAGAAGAAAGAGCCTAACCATTCTCACTCCAAAAAATTGCACATTTAACTTACTATTTACGACTGCTTTTCAAAAAGCAAAGCACAAAGCAGTCGTGGACTATTCATCATCTAAACTTCCTAACAAATATGGGTTTGGAATGCTTCCATGTGTACCTTTGAATCCAGAACAGGAGGACTTCGTCCCTTCAGGTAAGCAGTGCTTACACTAACATGGTGATCCTTATTAATACACAGATATGCATCATCATCACCCTAGAAATTTTAAAAGAAAAAAGTACTTATAGATTAGTAAAAACTCCTACTGGCAACCTCCTAAAGCACTTTGATTTAATATATGCAACAAATTGGTAGTGTTGGTCAGTGGTATAGCAGAAGACCCAAAAGAAAATTTTCCAGCTTTTAAGCTATTTCCCATCTTCTGAACATCTCAGTATTACAGGAAGCCACATTAAACTAAACAGATTACATGGCCATATCATGACTTACCCTACCCATCCACCCCTAAGTGACAACCATATTATCACAAGTTCTTTTAGATATTTATAATTCTACTAAATTTACCAGAAAAAGATAGTCAGATATTGATGGTATTTTAAAAAATTCTTTAGTTAAAAGTGGTTTCTCATAGCTGTATCAAAACAAAATATTTAAGAACAAGTGCTCTTTTACTAGGAACATGAAAATAAGAAGCAACTCCTTTGTACAACTGTTACTTTACGGATTTCATATTTGTCAGCAGCATTGCCCCTTCACTTCAACCACAATTAAAAGTATTTTAATACATTTTAAAGATTGAATTGAGTCACTCATGTTAACAATGCTGAAATTCAAGTGGTTTTCAGAAAACTTAACAACATAGCTTCGAACAGATAGTGGTTTGGTTTCTCTCCCCTAGGTAGCCAGGTAAGATTGACCTTACCAGGAATTCCAGTCAGCTACTGTACTATTACTAAGGCTGGATTCTGTGAAGACAGATATCCACAGGGGAATTTACTGCAGAAAGTCAGCCTCAACCTAAGACTCCATACCACCTATAAAAGGCCATTACCTCTCCTTCAGCACCATAAGGAAGAAGTGTCTTAGTTTTCAATTTCAAAATATTTCAGTTTTCCATATGCGTGTTTTGCTAAGGTACCACTGAAACTCTACTAGGATTACAAAAGAAACTAGAGAAGTAGAATAGGATACTCACCATCCATTGGTCATAGGAGAGTGCAAATGCTAAATATCCTTCACTGGCACCACTCATTTCAATAACTACTGATCTCTTCTCTTGACGGAAGGATAGAAAAAAGCATGAAGCACTCTCAGGATCACAGTTTGAAGGGTTCCTAAGGCAGAACTTTGTATTTCCACAACCTGATGCATTAAACTAGAATATTAATCAAACAAATATGTCATAAGTAATGAGAGTTTTTTTGCTCTTCTTCCTCCCTTTTTAACCTACTCTAGAAGAAGGCACTTCTTTCCACTTCCTTGCATGCTATCTATGACCATATACCAATTTCTTAATTCACCCCTACAATTACCAGAGGGTAGAATTTATTGCCATTTCACATACTAAGATGTATTTTTAGTTGAACTGAATTCCCACTTCAATGACTTAACTCAGTAACTTAAAAGTTTGGGGAAAAAAAATCCTAGATGAATTTTGAGAAATGAAAGTCAGTTGTAGGGTAGGAAAGAAGGGAAAACTAGCTTTGTTTCCTTTTTAAAAGTAGCAATCCCACTGTTAAGCAGTGAGACAACACATGTACTAGAAATCAGTGTTACACTGGATTAAGTACTGATGCTTTCTCAGTCTGCCAAAACTTCAAGAAACAGAAATCAATAATATTGATTAAATAAAAAATTTCTGAACCTGCAGTTACTAAATAGGAAGTTTGGAATCAAGATCAGAACAAGTCTATTCTCACCTCTCAGATATACGATTTATTTTTCTTTTTTTTTTTTTTTTTTTTTAATCTGGCCTTTAAGAAGCTGAGAGAACATTTAGACCTTAGCCTATGTGTGATGTGGCAATGTTTAACCCATACAAATTCAAAGTAATTAACCTAATGCAAAAAAGTGGACATCTAATGCTCTTAGTCTCCAATACATAAGTTACTCATCTTCATCTTCCCCTTTCTGTCAATCTAGAGGCAAAATATCTTAGACTGTACCAATGGGACTTAAACTCCATCACACGCATAAGAAATTGCATTTCTTGAGTTTATAATTACTTACAGGCTTTGTTAAATAGGAAACTGAATGTGAAGTTGATACAGCCTCTGATGTTGTGTACAAGGGTGTTGTTGAAAATGGCGCATTAGGCTGAGAAACATCAGGACCAGGAATCTTCACCCAGAAAGTCTTGTATTTCTTCACAACTGTGGCTCTTAAGAAAACCCACACATACACTTGATCAGTACTATATACATCAACAGCTGAATGTTATTCTCAAAAAAAAAAAAGTCCGCTGTCTCTATAGCACACTTCTATCTTTATGCAGACCTCTATCATTTCTTGTGCTTTAAATAGGAACATACCTAAATAACAATGGAAAAATAATTTTAAAGCACCCTACTGCTTGTTCCTTACATTCATGCTTCCAGCACAGACAAAAGTCTTAGAAGACAGATTTGTATAACTTGGCTTATATCCATTAGTTCCAGAAAAAAGAAAAAAAAAACGACAGTTTAATGGAAGAGAATGTGTAGCATTTTGTTATGTATAGAGAAAAAGATTCACACTGTGTATTACAGTAGCATATATGCACAATAATTCATCAGTTAACTAGAAATACCAAATTGCAGAGTTCCATTCTACTCTCATCTCAAAAATAAAATGAAAGTCTCACAGATTTCTCTAAAGAACAAACACCTGCATTAATGTAGACTCTAGAGCGTGTAGGTGTTGACTTTTCAGGCTATTAGTCTAGGGACCCTTCCCAGTTGCTGGCCAGTATTTGCTACAGACAATGCTACATGTTTATCTTCTTCTGTATTTTAATATGCCAGAACTAACATTAGGACTACTTACAGAAATCGCACACGTTTTGGTGCAACTCCAGGAGCAATCCAATAAACTTTCACAACTTTCTTTTTTGCTTTACTTGTGTGACTGACAGCTGAATTCTGAAAACAAACATATTAGGAGTTACACAGGACATGCACTAAAGAGCTTTAATTTAAACCCTGAATAAATATTGCACCATTACTCTGGAGATACAGTCTTAACAAAAACTTCTCTGCTTAAGTTAGTTGTGATCAACAATACCATTGGCCATAAAGTACTAGTGAACAATTGGATTCCATGTGTATCAAGTGGAAGACATGGAGAAAGAAAAATGAATCCAAATTGAGAACTTTGTTCAGATCAGCTCAAATAAGTTCATGAAGTTCAAGCTAGTTACTGAAACACTGGTCAGAGTCAATCCTTTGCACGAGGCTAAACCAATTCATCTAAAACAGACACTTGAGACTGTGATCTAGCCTGTTAATAAGGCTGCACTAACATTAACTGACAGAACAACACTAAGGATAATGGCCTGTTCTAGCCTTTGTTTTCAATAATTGGCCTAAACTTTCCTTGCTGTAGGACTTTCATTTTGTCCTTAACAGGCATGAAAAACAATTGATAACTCTCCTCTTCAAAGCAAGTAGAGCATGTACTAATCTTTTTAAGAACAAGCACAATGAGATGAATTCAGAATATTATATTCATTGTACTCAAGTTGTGTTATGGCTGCTACACCTTGCTACAGTACTATTATACGACCCGGAGAATTTAAATAGCTCATAAGAATAGTCAGACAAAATTGCAGTGAACCATGCCTATATGATAAAAGTTATAGCAGTTTCCTGAGAGATTTACTGAGCTCAAAGATAACAGAGTAGAAAGATTTGTTCTGCTCTGTTACATATGTGAACTTATACAAATACTTCAGTGCCCAACATCCCATTTTAAGATACTAGACTGTACCATGGTACGGCCACATGTCAGAAGCTGAGAATGTCTCCGGTCAACTAATACGAAAGAACCAACTGCAGGGCTATCCAAGTCATCTGCATCCCGAGCTTGTATGAAAAATCCTTCAAAATCCGGACCAGATAGCTGAACTGAAGAATCAAAACAAAAGGAATTTGCAATATTCTCCGGAGGAAGAATGAATTGCTTCCACAATGCCATTTTACAAGCTGAAGGGGTCAACAGAGCAAGACTCAATTTCTTACATAGTTTTGATGTAGTTACCCAAGTAAAGACATGCTATAGTACAAAGAAACAGTTAATTAAGCTCTTCACTTATAATTGGCACCATACCTTCTACACTCTCTCCAGGTTTAAATTCAGTCCTATTAACTGTAATGACATGCTCGGGTGACAGTTTTGGAGAACTACCATGACAGGGTACCATGCTAGCACAGGCTTCTCTTACTTTCCCATTTGGATATCCATCCACAGATACACGGAAGCAAATAAACATCCAAACAGCAAAAGCAAGGCCAGGCAACTCCATCTGAATGAAGAATGAGAGTTATAGGCAATTAAATACAATAAACATTTGCACTGCAGGTTTCAACTCATCCTTTATAAGAGTCAGTTCGATACTAACTTTTAGAAACCTGTTTAAAAACAGAAGTGTGTGAGAGGAAAAAACTAATCCCAGATTGTAATTCTAATAACTACCAGGACATTGCAAGAACATTCACAGATACTGTGTTTTAGGCCATTTATATGTTCAAGAGTATTAACAATGAATAGCTGGACTATTCTTCTTAGCAAATTTAGAGATCACTAAACAAATCATTTTACTTACAGCTATACCATTCTCATTAAAAAAAAAGAAAAGAAAAATCCAAGTCCTTTAAACAAATCTATAGTATAGAGAGACCTTAAGACGTTTTCATTTATGTATTTAGGAAATACTAAGCTAACAACACTCCCACTCATTAATCATAGCTCCAAACTATGTATCATCATAGACTGTTATTTGTTTCCATAACTCGTGTTTATTTCTTCACATATGACAAGGAACTCTCATGTGACTAGTTCTTCTTTCTTCAGAAAACTAAAGTTACCAGACCTCTGAAAGATTTTATACAAGCAGAAGAGTGTGAATTTGATATGAGGAGATAGACAAAGAAATACATCTTTACCACAGAAAAGCAAAAGACTATCTTAGAAATTCTTTTGGATGCTGGACCTCCAGACAATATGATTTCTTGCTATGATTTCTTTAAGAAACTGAGAAACATGAAAAATCACGAGGTCATGTGATTGAATAGCCTATGACAGTTATTAAGAACCCCCTAATCCCAGCATTTATTATGTGATGATTTGCTCTGACACAATACTGTTTTCAGGAAAGCTGTGGTTTTGTTACACAGCAACATAAAGGCCTTACAGTCACACCCAGTATTTGTAGAAAACTTTCACCAAAAAGAATTTTTACGTTCAATGGGCTAGGAGAACTAAGAGACCATCCTTTCAATCCTTAGACAAAAAAAAAAAAAGTTGATTATCAGCTCCAGCAAAACATGTACCAGACAAATAAGTCTGCTTTATGGAGGAGTTGTGTCCATTTTGCACTAAGTGATAAGAAACATCAGGTAAAGAATTTCCCTGACAGCACATATGGCTGTGAAGATAAGAAAGGCACATAGCTGTTCCAAGCTGAGCTCTGATATCTAGAAGTCAAAAAAAAAAAAAAAGATGTCATTAGTGCTATACACTGTAAGAATAATCAATATTAATTTTCCTAGACTCCTCAAACATTCGGTGCTAAACATCTACAATATCCAAGGCAATGCTACATTTGTGTTTCAATTTAAGAGCTCCTTGGCAACATTATATCAGCAAAGACAAATTTAGGGGTGAGCATTGAACAGTTACATTTCCGGAACCAGAGAAAATATAAAAATGAAAAAAAAAAAATCACTTAACTCTTTAGATACTCACCTAGGGTAGTAGCGATAATGCCTAGTTGATGTTTTCTTTTAATTCCAATACTTATACAAATGAAACAAATTGCATTGATGGAGATTTGTATGTTAAGGAAGTCTTTGGGAGGCTAAAAACTGAGCTTCGGAACAATTGTGGTATTAAAGTAACTTATACATGTAAGAGAAATCTTCAAAAAAAAAAAAAAAAGGCTGCTGCCAGAAGAGATAAAGCTGAGTATCAAAGATACAAGAAAAAAAGAGCAGGTTCACGTTCTCATTGAAGTAGCAGAGGATGTGGTAAAGATTTAAAGCAAGTAATATTCTTTGGCAGACTCACCCAACTCAAAAGCTTGCAGAAGGAAGAACAAACAATGCCCCATGTCAAAAATGGGGGAAAAAGTACTGTACAGAGGAGCTATTTATTAATTTACTGAAAAGGGAATAGATGTGGCAATCTTCTCTATGCATTTACAAGGAATGGGGAGAGTTTTTTTGTTTTGTTTTGTTTTTTTAAGAATAGCACCTTCCAGATTAAAATTTGTCCTTTAACTTGTTATCCAGTTGCCTCAAGAAGTCCCTTTTCCCTTTTAACCTGGAAATATATTCCAGAACTCCACATTCTCCACCTACAGAAACATGCTGAACAAAGACAGGAAATACTGTTATAACATCAGTCACTCTGTAGCTAATTGATCAATTTGTATCTTTATGAAAAGTCTCAAAAAACATCCATGCAGCTTCAGCTAGTAACTGGATTGCTAGGGGTTATCCAGCAGGCTTTGTGTAAAACACAGGAGGGAGTTTGATGGTCTTTTAGATGGTTACATTAAACCCATCGAGTTTTAAAGACAAAAAGCAGCTGTGTTTTCACTCAGCAACCAAGAAGGAAAGCAGGAAAGAAGTCACAATTACTCGCCTTCATATGGCTAATTTGGCAGCCTGGTTTAGATATTTAATGTGTGGCTATAAAACTGACCACAAAACAACTGAAGAATTGAAAGCTAAAGAAATGTTTCTTGGGGCAGTTATCTATAAATACACAGCACTTGTATGGCAGTGTTTCTGTGTTATCAGCATATCCGTGAAGAAAACACAGGGAACCATAGGGTCCATGATAAATTTCCACACTAAGTTTACTTAGGAAAGACTCCTAGTCTCTGCAGGCATAGACAGCTCAGAAAGCCCTAGCAGCTCAGTTACTTAAGAGTACAATATCCACACAAACATAGGATCTCTTTGCAGAAATTGTCTTTCAACTATTTAGCAGAACTTCATTAGCTGCATAGTATGAAACATAAAGCTAGTTTTAGGGAGGGAGAGGAGAGGTAAGACAAAGACATTGCCAACCAAAAGGAATAAAAGCCATCATGGTCAAAATTTGCTCCTAAGCACCATAAGAGGAGAGGGCAAGCAGGAAAGGAAAAAGTTGTCTAAAGCAGAATAAGCTGTAAGAACCAAAGATGTTTGCCCACATGATACTCAGCCATGTTTCTTTTGAAACATATTCTTACAAAGCAGAAGCAGAGAACCATACTATTCAAGAGTCATTTCTCCCTCTGAGAAAAGGAGATTGGGTTTATTTCTCCTGCTCACTTAAATGCTGTCATATCAAAATTGCTGCATGAGCAAGGGCAGAAAACAGATAGTATTCACATTCACAATAACTCTTTAGTTCTCAAAATGAAAAAAGGAACACACACCTGTACCCACATGATGACAAAACATACACACCTCATCCTCGTGGTCTTCCTACACTGAAGACATTCAAGGAGAAATTTAAAACTTCTAACTTCTTTCTAAACAAACTTTTATAAATTTAAATACAAGTATTTACATTACAGCCAATCTTTCTGTTACAGTGATGAAGTCTAAATAAAATTGCCTTTGGCTTTCTACTCATATTAAGTGAACATACACCGCATTTAACAACTTCTACTCAACTTGCATCTCAATGTTAATCTTTACCATAATCAGGATCAGAGGAAGTTCTGCAACAAGAAACAGTACCCAGATGTTTCAAAGGAAATATTTATGAGTGATAAGGTATGTGTCTTATGGTTGTCTCCCCAGTTAAGCCCACAGCCTCCTAGACTTCAGCTGAATTGCATGAAGTTGTAATGAAGCAGTACCCTCACAGCTTCTTTTGGTTTGCACTTCCACAGAGCAATTTCATACTAAGTCATTACTGCAATTATCTTCTGGTGCAGTTACAGGGATAACAAAATAGCCACAAACATTCTTGAAAAGGGAATATGATAAGGTTTTGCCTGTTTCCCCCCCTTTCTTTCCCTATATTTTCTACCAAGAATGGACAAGAGCAAATGATTTCACCCTAATTATTTTATTAATCTTCTGTTGAACAGCTCTGTGTATAAACTGTTAAGACCCCAATCCTGCAAACTTGTACCTATGCAAAAAAGCCCTCTTAACTAAGCTGCAGGCTGACCTAGGATTTCAGTTACCACAACAAACGATTTCAAGCACAGCATCAACTGTAACAGCCTTCATTCAGCTATCTCCCCTGCTTATTTACAACAAAACAAAGAAAGTGATAGTTATAGAACTCTAAGAAGCAAACGAGAGACCAGAGGAACTCGAGTGCTGCGCTTTCAGGTGCATTAAGCCATAGTCTACTTTTACAGCTCTTATTTAGTACTTAAGTCTCATTACAGAAAATACACCCAGAAGCTCACAACAGAGATTCAGAAACGCCTGTGTGAAATGCGGCAGTTCAGAGGCGTTTCAAAAAGTTCACCAGATTTGAGCGATTCTAGCCATTCTATTAAGTGCAAATAGCTTTCAAAACGTTCGCCGTACCTATGCTTCGATCACGCCCGGCCGTTCGGCAGCACAGCAGCGCCCGCAGCCACCCTCCTCCAGCACGGCCAGCTGCTGGGGCCGCCCCTCACCTGCCAGCTCCGCCCTCCGCCGCGGGCGCTCCTCTGGCGGCGGGGAGGGGCGGCACCCTCCGACAGCTGAGGCCTCAGCGGCACAGCCAGCGTCGCTGCTCCAGCACGGGTCTGTAAGATGCGGCTTCCTGTCTACGGGATTTCTCTCCTGCCTCCGAGAACCGGGAGTGGTGACGGGTGCCCTGATTTTGCAACTAGAGTCTTGCCCCATAGGTTTTACCCAGACCTTATCCTTGTAAAAGCATAGCCGTGCCGAGTTTATTTGCAGTGCTGTTTGCGTGCTCCTACAGACATGCTTGCACAGTCAGCTTTTTTTAAAATCAAGGAAGTAACAATGTATTGTTTGTAACTGGATCTTCATTAGCAAAGGTGACCGTTAAATACACAGTCTGCACTGAATTTTACTTCTCTTCATTTTACTTAGTTTTCAATTGTTCACAGATGACAGCAGAACAAAAAAAAAAGTCATTTATTTCCTAGAAACCCAGCATTACTGCACACAGCCCGCTCTACACAGCTGGTATGAGGGTAATAAAGCATGAGTAGGGTCACCACAACTCCTACCAGCTGAGCTTACAGCATGACCTCTGTTGGTAGAACTGATCCTCTGGTTTTACCTGGCACACAAAAGAATGGTTTGTTTGTTGAGTGCAACCCATGTGAACAAAAGCACATATTAAGCATTTTCCAAAAGACTCTCACTGAGAAGCCAGACACTTCAACAAATGCACCTCTGGCCACATCTTCTTTCTGGCATTTTGCATAAAGGAGAAGTTTACCCTTACCTGCTTTCTGCAGAACAGGAATTTCACCTTCCCACAGAACAGAAACATTGTGTTTGCATTAACAAATACTTGATGGGAGACTCAGCTGATTCAGATGCCTATTACAAGGTCTGAGCACTTCCAGTGGCATCAAACTCCACTAATTCAGTCATATTTCCTTTAAAAGTTCAATCTACTGAAATACAGCAGAATTCCAAAATCTGAGTTCACAGCTTACACAACCTACAGTATGAATCAATATCCAAATAATTTTGAAGATTTTAATTTAAAGTCTTGACCCATTGACAGAATGAAGTCTATGCCTCTGAAACACTGTTAGAAATATATAAGTATGTGAAAGTAATACTGCATGCTATTTTGTCCTTAGGCATTGATATCCAAGTAGTATCAAGGAAGTAAATTCAAACATGAACTATAGAAGGCCACAGAAGCATCTTTGTAAAATGTACTGCAGTTATAGCTGTGTTAATGTACTGATAACAATAATGTATGTATTGCAAAACAGAGGTTTCTACCTTAACTACATTCTCAGTTAGAAACAGAGGGCTGGAGGTCAGCTTTTATCTTTACTGCAAGTTTGAAGAGAGATAAAGTTGTGTAATCTGCTACTGAGCTACATCAGAGGAAGATTATGTCAAATTGCAAACAAATTCCTTCGTTACGGAAAAATAATGTAATATCAAATATAAAAAGTTGATGACTTCTTTTGCATAGATTCTGGCAAGGCTACAAGGAAGTAAGAGACAGCATATAATTGCAAAAGCAATTAAACAAAGATAACTGCATATGAGTACATAAAGGCAACTCTCTGTTGCATAAGAACTGAGGAAACAAGAAAAAGATAGAATTTTGAAAACTAAGTGTTATACAGCCCAATGCTGATACTCATGGTATTTTTTAATCACAGAGTAACATGGAAAACAATAAGCCATTACAGCTAGCTTTGAACAGACCTCATGCTATTATGTAGTGCCCTATAATCGATTTGCCTCTTAGCTATTAATCTAACTGTGCAGCATAACTGTGGCATTCTAGAAGGTCAACCCATACTCAGGTTCCATACACACCTGCACTAAACAAACAGGTTTTTTGTTTGTTTGTTTTTTTGTTTTTTTTGGTTTTTTTTTGGTGTGTGTGTTACTGGTGAAATTATCACTGGAGGACATCCCTGAATTTAAATCAAGTCATTTTCAAACTTTTCAGATTTACTGCCTTGGTTAAGTACTTATTAGGAAAATAGTGGAAAAACAAAACAAAAAAAAAACGTTACCTTAGGATAAGGCCTTTTTCCTACGATGCAATTTTCACGTTTTTCTCTTTTTTCCACAAAGAGAAGGAAACTTGAGTCATGGAAATGATTCTGACCATCTAAAAGACAATAAACAAAGGCAAAGGTCACAATGAGGGATGAAATCTTTTTCTCTATGCTTAATTCATTTGCCTTGAACTTTGACAAACTTTGAAACTTAACAGATTTATCAACTGACTTACCCTTTAAGCAACAAAGTGATAAATGCATTCCTTTGGCCTTCGGAAATACTTTTCCAATACAAGCTTCCCTGTGACCTTAATTTTTATCTGCTAATCACATCCTTCTATTTTTTTCTTATTTTTAAATGCTGTGCATCACACATTGGGGAAAAAAAAAAAAAAAAAAAAACAAGGAAAAAAACCAGAAGACATACCTATACAAAAATACTTACTAGCCAGAGATAAAAGAAAAATGGTATTTATGGCTTACAACCAAATACATAAACTAGCCACCTGGTGGCAGCAGCCACTAAGGAAAAGAACAATTACCACAACACAAAAACTTACTCTACTTTTCCATCCCTATTGTGAGCCATCAACAGCTTAAATACACTGTAGTGGAAATGGTAAGTCATGGCTTGAAGCAGTGATTGAGTACCTGGTGGAAGACAAGGCCAACCCAGGGGAGCTCAGGTGCAAGCAATGTGCCAGAGTGACCAGAAGGGGTGGAACCAGGATCCACCCCTTCCCAGACCTCAGTTAAGGGTTGGTGGGGGGGTAGTAAGGGTGTTTTGCTGGAGATTCCTCTGTACCAGAGGCTTTTTGAAGTAGGTAGCTTTTTTTTCCTTTGTGTGTCTGTGGTTGCTGCATTTGGGTTAATTCCATGTTGTGGTCTAGGACTTTGCTATCCTGCTTTTTACTGCACTTTCCATTGTACCGTTACATACACGTGCAGTATCTTTCTATCATGATGAGTATCTACTTTGACCTAAAGAGAATTTAAACGATCGATACTTGCTTGCTCACCTGAAGTGACAGATTTAATTTTGGTTGTTGATAGCAATTTGAGCCATGTCTGTCCATGGGCTATGATACAGTAACAATCTGACACTTTTCCCAGAGTCCCCGCTTAACTCAGCATACGGCATAATTAAGTCTAGATGAAGTACTAGTACTAAGATGAAGTACTACAGTATAATCATTTTATCTACTTTGAGAGATGTGGGCCATTATTTTATCTGAAGTACACATCTGAAGTTTTGTCAAGAAAGTACAGAACAATTAGCTTCATTGAGCTTCTATATTCTTTGCTACTTCTGTGGGGTATTTATTCTTATTAATGATTTTATTGTGCCTTCAAGATGTGCTGAGATGCTATTATTCCACTTCCCAGGAAGCAACTAGCTTGCTGGCAGAAGCACTGACCAACAAGTGCCTCAGTTCCTGGTACTTAACACCTGATAACACAATCTGTTATGTGAAACTACAATATGAATTGAAATCTGCTATAATGCTCTTCTTCACACTGACTTTTTTCTCTGGGACTGAGAACTAATTTTCCACTCATTTCTATCTGATTTTAGAGGGCTTTTCCCAAGCAACCAATATCCAGTTTTTCCATCTTTTTCTGACTCTGTCTTCTGCAAGACTTTGTTCATTCTTTGTTCAGACCTGAGATGCTTTTTTCTGTGTGGATGCTCCAAGTTAAAGCACATTCACTTTTTCCCTGGGGATTTCAATGAGCAATGCTGTTTGCTAGATGTGGTGGCATGCTTGTTAGTACCTCCATAGCACCCCTGTGAGGGAATTGTATGGCAGTAGCTGAGTATGCTCAGTAGGAATGTTTGCAGAGATTTTATCTGTTACTTTAGCAAGTTTCAGCCAAATGCTTGCAGAGGCTTTCAAGTGCTTACAAACTGGACCATGTTGTCCATCTGCAATATATCACATTGGTGGGCTGTTTAAATTTTGAGTTGAATTCTGATTGCACTGAAAGATTTAAACACAGGCCCATTGACCTCTCTTAGCTGTCATGTAATTTCAGGTTACATGAGACTAGTACCTGGCTATTGCTCCATTGAAAAAACAGATACTGATTTTATACAGCAGCCACAGTTGTTTACCAACTGAGCTTAACGAGTTGTCTTGATAAGATTTAAGAATAGTTACTTCAATGGACCAGGAAAACATCCATGGTACTCTCGTGACAGTTTGATACAATAAGAAGGAGCACTGTGAAGAAAATGTAGTGCTCAAGAAGCACTTCAAATATTCACTTCTCAGGAGGAAATATAAAAGAGTAGTTCCATTCAACAAAGCATTATTACAATTACTTTAGGAATAGATAGTCTCAAGTCTTAGATCTCAGTGTATCTCACTAGAGTTAACTGGAACAATTTACAGTAAAGTAAAACTGCTGGTTTTATTCAGCAAGTTGGTGTAATAAGTTTGACTTGTAAAATAAAAAATTGGTCTGGCACATGTGACTTTATTTTATGTTTAACTAAGTTAAATGATACAAGAATACCATTCAAATGCTTAGTTTAAAATCACGTCTTAGGTAACAACATTCTCAGAAGAACATAAATACCAAATCAATGTGACACTGTTAGCTAAAACACAGTCAGATACATCTTAAATATGTGAAAGCTACATTAACAACAGTAAAATCTTATTTGGGCTTCTTTAAAGATAAATTTGTAAAATTAAATGCATTTATATTAAAATAATTATTGGCAGCTGTATGGGAACTGTTGAATCATAGCCTGAACCTCTGATTGACCACCTGAGGAGAGTGCTGAGTCAGCTGCATGGGCACAGGTGAATGCAATTTCACCTGAGTGACCAGAATTGACTCCTAGACCCCATTTAAGGGCTGACTCCCAAGGAGGAAGGATCTCTATCTGGAGATCACTCCTCTTGGAGCCCTTCTGCTAAGCCCAGGACACAGGTAAGATCTTTATTTCATTACTTCTTTGTAATGTGATAATCTCTCTGGTCCTATACCTGTTTGCCATACAGCAGTGTAGCTTTATATAGATATTTTGGCAGGAAGTATGGCTTGTTTGAAACCTCAGAGTAAGAGAATGGCAGAGCTAGGAATAAAAATAAAACAAAACCATAAATATGTGTTTCTGAAGTGCAAAGATTTACGATGACTCTAAGTTCAGCTCTGAAAGTGTGAACCATTACTTCCAAATGACTAGGTGGAACAAAAAGCATTTACTTCTTCAGTAAGAACAAATTAGTGCCCCAGCCTCTCCATCTCATATGTTTTCTTACTTATAAGCACTATTTTAATTGAGCCTACTATTCTTCTTTTTTTTCTTTTTTTATATATCAAACTATTGCAATCTCTTCTTCTATCTAGAAGAGATATTAAATATATATATATCCTGGAGGTGAGAACACTGTTAAGTGTTCTGGCTGGTATTTTATCTTAATGCTAGACTCTAAAATCCAAGGTCACCTGTTTAGGAACAGTACTTGTTTTCCGCCACACACAGAAAAGGTTGTGGTCTAAACAAATTGCAAAGATGCATATCTAAAGAAAAGCAGCTTTCTTTCAAAGTTGGGTTGGCGTTCCTGAGAGATTTCCCTGTTAGAAGACAAAAGCTAGACAGAAGAGTCAATACCTTTGAAGCTTCCTGTTATTTGCATCATTGTGCAGTACTCATCAATTTACAGATCAGGACAGTGAGGTATTGAGAAAAACAATGCTACCACTTAAAATTTTATAAAATATTTCCTGTATATAGGCACTGTGAAGTTCAGTTAAGTTCTCTCTGTGCTAATTTACTTTCACTGTTGTTATAGGGAGCTGTTGTTCTGTGGGTTGTTTGTTTTCTTTCTTTCTGTTTTAAAAAATACTGTCATGCAAGTATTCTACATTGCTACACTTCCAAGTTAATCTCTAAGGTAGCCACCACTAATAGGACCTAAGTGTGATCTGACATCTAGTGAACAGGCTCCGTAGAGTGTATTGAGGTCACTGCTAGGAGAAGTATTCTGTAATATTGTGCTGTAAAACAGAATGCAGAAGGGAAGAGAGTACTAGGAACATGGGGGGGAGGGAACCTGAAAGGTTCTGAGTATGCTTGAAAAAGCCGAAAAAAACATTTCCTTAAAATGACATTGATATGGTATCCACTGTTACTTTTGAAGCTATTACTGATTTTTTTTTTCCTACTGTAGTGTATTATATCACACAGAGAAACTGCAAACTGAAGATGAAATGGCACTGTGAAATCCACCATTTAGATGTCAGTGTAGTAAATGCTATGTATAAGTACTGTTGGCTGTGTTCTTTGCAACGTTTACAATGCTAGATTTTGCTGGTGTGATTCTCGTAATCAGTAAGCACGCTTAACTTATCACTAACAAATGAAAACAGGCCCAAAGTCTTTATGGATATGCCAGCAATTCAAGTGATGTGTGTGGAGAAAGGATTAGGGAAGCTTCCTCCACCTTTCTGATTAAACTTCATTGAGGAACCTGGGATAATTCATTCAATAACTTTGCAATAGTCTTTTTTTCATATTGATGCCAGAGAAATGACACTGCTTTAATTATTTAATAATACTTCATGAACTTCTTTGTTCTGTCATGCTTTAAGTCCTTCATTTAGTTTCTTGATGTCTGTTGTAGATACTGCCATAAATGTTGGCCAACGTAACAGCTTCAGGTTTTGGAATCAGAGTCTGTATGCTAGCTTTGTTTCTGAATATTTTTTTTCTTGTGACTCAAAAATCCTTTAACATAAACCTGGATGTGTTTCAAAACATGTCTGAATTCTCTCCTAACACCTAACCTAAACCTCCCCTCATTCTTCCTTCTCCTATTGCTATTTGCTGGTCCAAGAAAGTTGCTTTCATCTTTTTCATAAAACTCCCCTGTAAGCACTTAAAGGCTACATTGTGTCGTCTTTAGGATTCCTCCAAGGCAGAGAGAACAGTGCACGGGTAGAGCTGTGCTTCTGTTTCAGCCATGCTGTTTGTGGAACGTGCCTACTTAGTGTAATGAGCTCGGGCAGTGAAGTGGGAGGAACACGCTGCAGCAAGACATGGGTATGAGGTGTAGTGGAACTGGAAGCAAATGGTTAAGTCTAAACGGTCTTGCAGACTTCTAGTTCCCCAAGTACACTATCTTTGGAAATAAACAGTATAGCAAAGGGGCTGTAAATCGAGAAGCATTTTTTTTTTTAAATGTAGTTCTAGACCATAAAAATAGACTGACCTTCCAAAAATGCGAGGCTGACCTTTCCAGCAGGGGCAGCTCACGGCGTCAAGGCTGAGGGCCGAGGCAGCCGCTACGCTGCAGGGCCGCCTGCTGACGGCCATTCAGGCAACAGTGTTCTTCGAAAACACTTCATGTTTTGATTAGTGAAAGCTCCCTAGAGCTCGCAGCCCTAGACACACGCCGTGTACAGCGCTTGCGCGCCGGCCGGCACCGTGTTCTCCTACAGCACAGCTCCCGGCGCGGAGCAGGCTGCAAGGCGGCAACGCTCGGGGATCAAATGCGGCAGCGTCGGGACCCGCGCGGTAGCCTCGCCGCGTCTCCAGGTGGTCGTTAATGCCCTTCAAATCGCGTGGACCTTTGTTTCAAGAGCCCGAGCTCCCCCGGTGGGCAGCCTGTCATGCTCGCTCACTCACACAGTACGGAAAAAGCACCGCCGGAGCTCTGGCTGCAGAATAGAGCGCCGCCACCTCGCGCTCCTTCAGGGTGCTCCAAAGCACTGAGCAGCGACACTCGCGCCATCCGCGGCGCTGGGCGGGCTCGGCCGCAGCCCCAGGGCGGAAACGTGGCTCTCGCGCGAGCTGTGCCGGCACCGCCTGCTCGGAGCGGACCGGGCGGAGCCGGTAAAGTTTATTTCAGAAAAGCAAGGAAAGGAGTGAGGGAAAGGTGCTCTGAGGGCATTTGTCGCCGCTGTTAGGGGGTGCGCGAGCTGCTGGCCGGCCCAGAGCTGTAGACTGCGAGCGGTTGGACTGTCCCGGCCCCCTCCGCCGCTGCCTTCGCTGCGAGCTGCGCGAGCGCCGCTGCAGGCCCGCTCGTGAGCGTGGAGGGCGCCGAGGTGCGCGGGCAGGGCTGTGTGGGGGGCCCGGCGGCTCCAGCGCGCGGGAGTGACATGCGCCAGGCCCCCCCTCCCGGGGGCGGCTGTGGCAGCTGCGGGGCTGGGACCGCTCTCGGGTGCTGCCGCTTGGGGGGAGGGCGGGGTGCTCCCTTCCTCCTCTCTGCTCGCGCCCCGTCTCCTCTCGCCCCGGGGCTGGGGAAGATGTAAGCGGGCCCGGCGGCGGGAGGCGTTCCCCAGCGGCCGGCTGCCTGCCTGCCGGGTGCCCGCTGACTGGGGCTGTGTGTCTGTGTGTGTTCTCCCGGCAGGGCTCGCTGCTCCCCGCCAGCGCTGAGCCCGCCGCGAGCGGCCACCAGCAGCCATGCCGAGCCATAAGGAGACGCGGCTGCTGCACCTCAACGAGATGGAGAAGCTGGACAAGACCCTTTTCAGGCTGGAGCAAGGTGGGCCGGGTGACGGGAGGTCGGCGGGGGCTGTCCACCACCCTCGGCCAGCGAGAAAAGGGGGGCGGTTTGTTGTAGGGTTCTGTTTATCCTTCCCTCTC
This sequence comes from Gallus gallus, assembly GCF_016699485.2. Taxonomy (NCBI): domain Eukaryota; kingdom Metazoa; phylum Chordata; class Aves; order Galliformes; family Phasianidae; genus Gallus; species Gallus gallus. The sequence continues at coordinate 11,838,005 of NC_052539.1, read as the reverse complement.
TTTTAGTGTTTTCTATGCGGCCCCTGTGGGACAGAGGTTCTCCCTGTACAAACCGGGCTATACTGACCCTGAAACGTCCTCATAAGTCAAACTGTAGTGTTAATCTGTGCTGTGTTATGCAACGCCTTGTCTTTAATACAGTAATATTGAAGCAGAGTACTGATAGAAATCTTTTGTAATGTCTGAGGTCCTGTTTGAGAATACAGGACCCTCAGCCCCTAAATCTTATCTTGCCTGTTAGATTTCCTGTGTCTGTGCTGCACTGGTGTTCTGGCTGCATACTAATATGAACTTGATATTTCTCTTTGAAAGTGTTCTTAAGTGTATTCTCCAAGGCAATCCTATCTAGAACTGGTCTATTATTATGCTGGTCAGCAAATTCAGGTTCTAAAGTCAAAGCCTGTTTTAGGAGCCTTTTCTTAATGATGCAAATGTTACTGCTCATGAAACTCTCCTGCTTATTTTCACTTTATGTTGGAGTCTCACATGAAAGTACTTCAGTAAACAGGATGGAGATTTGACTCCTGAGAATAAGAACTCTTTTCAAGTATATCAATTTAAAAACTTTCTGACAACATAATCTAAAAAATGTCATGAGGGAAGAAGTGTAGTGTTGGCCCCAACCCTTGTTATTATCTTCCTACCAGTTGTGTAAGTTCTGTTGGAAGGGCTCAGCAATGCACTCCTATCAAACATTCAGAACACCTCTGCTGGTGGCAGTCTCTGAGGGGCATGGCTAATTTTGAGCACAGCATTCTATGTATCAGTATAACTGTTACAGGAAATAAGATATTGATGCCATATATCCCTGTGTTCTAATTTTAGTCATCCCTGCAATAAAATGTCAGAACTGTACCAGAGAAAGTGCACTAAGCCTTCAGAAGTGAGTTTTTTCATGGAAGATTTGTTTTTGTTGGCAGTAAAATGAGCTTCATTTTACATGGAGGACATTCAGATCCTAAAACCACTGTTTTTTTTCTGAAATTCTTGGTGTAGTAGTTGTTAATAAAAGAAGGTGTAAGCTTGCTGAGACTTGGATGTATGTGTACTCAGAGATTAAACTCTGATATTAGATCTGCTAGGATTCTACATGATTAACACTTATTTGGGTTGGTTTGTTTGTTTTACTTTGCTCCAACGTAAGATAGCATAGTTCTAAGACTGTTCAATCTTTTAAATTCATTATGTGTATATTAACAGCTTTCTCTTTTTACAAATACATGAATTTCTTAAAATTCCAATTTTGTTGACCTTAGGGCTAGTAGCTCTTACTACAGTCACCTTCATGACTGGTGTGTAATTCAATAGAAGTCAGAAGTAGAGGTGCAAGCACTTGCACCTCTTTCAGTCATTTGAAAGGACTCTGTAGCTAGCTAGGTACATGGTAAGAGGCTCTCATACCTTCAAGTAAGACCAGTTCTGAAACCTGCTGGCTAAATTCTATTCTTCATATCCAGCTGAACAAACTACAACACATTTTCACATAATATTTTAAACTTAACTGTAGTCCCTTTATCATGGGTATCTTTATTCTAAATATAGCTCTCCCTGAAGTGTGTGTGAGCTGCAGCATGTATACAAAGCTCACTTAAACTTGCTGAGCTCTCAGTTTAATAGTATGTACCCTCTAGATCGCACATAGATATCCATCACCTTGCAGTTAAAGCATACGGAATTCATACTTTAGTGAATTCTCAGTAGAGAATGAAGGAATTTGAAGTATTATGATTTTGAATTTGTTCCTTTTTTCCAGATATTTTCATGGATCAGCTTAATATGTAGACTTGGTAAACTTTTAATTTTACCTTTTAGATTGTATTTTTTTTCACAGTAATACAAGCTGCCTAAAACTGTATGTAATCTGATGACTGTGATCTTGTGTTGCATTTTATTTCTAACACTTTTTATAAAGCAAAGCCGAACAAATTGAATGGGAGATGAAAAGTGCTCGGCAAGTAATGTGATAGACTTAAATGGAGTGTGTGAAGAAAAATGTTTGGAAGGCAGGAGGAAAAGATGCTGTAGAAATATACTATTCTGAAAAAGGTCTTGGCAGATGTGCTAGTTAGTGCATTTCCTGCTTGACATAAAACCAAATTACAGTTTGTTATTAAAGAGTAGAAATGCCTAGTCCTGATGAGATTTCTTTTTTTTTTTTTTCTTGAGGGTTTGAACTGCAGTTTCGACTGGGCCCAACTCTTCAAGGCAAGCATGTTACTGTATGTACAAATTATCCAGCTTCTGGAGAAGTATTTGATCGCCACAAGTTCAGAACATTATCATGGCACAATCCCACAGGAAAAGAGGATGACTCTGACAAATATTGCAAGTTAGATCTCCAAATTTCTGGGTCGTATCAGTACTATTTTAATCTTGGGTAAGTGAAGCACTATGCTTACAGCTATAATGCAATCTGCTCCTTTAGTTTGTTTTAACCTGAAGAAAATGCTGTTAAGAATAAAATCATTATTTTTTCCTTGCATTTTTAAATGCAACAATGAAGTCTATCTGAATCTGCTCAACAGCAACAGCTGTTGAGGTTGTTGAAGACTTTCCAATACAAATCTATTCTGGAGATTTGCAGTGGTGATCAATTTTCTGTGAATATTGGAAAAGCAGAATAGTTTCAAGATTCAATCATGAAATTTTAAACACGAGTGATTAGTTTGTACTTTTTTCATTTAAAGGAGGTTGTTCTCTATCTTTTTAGCATAAAGGTTCTGTCATTCTTTATTTCACATTATTTATTTCCTTCTTTGTTTCAACAGAGGAGAGTGACAGTGTCTGTGATGGCCTAGTACTCTGAGCTCCCATAAGATAGCTGGTGGTTAAATTCCCTCAGGCTTTAAAAGGACGTTTAGCTCAGATATCTTTCCCAAGATAGTGCTCCAAGTGGAGGTCTTTGTATAAAAGATAGGCAGTCGCGTTTTCTTTGTTTCCATCCATATTCTAAAAGAAGAACCAGTATTCTGTCTCCCAAGGTAACAAAGGTATCTTACTTGCATAGAGTTTAAAACTATGTGCTCATGGTATTCTTGTTAGCAACTGTTCTAAGCCCGGTAGAGAGATGCTGCCTAGGAGATAAATGTCTCTCCAGTGTTTCTGCTTAGGCTACCTGCAGTCCTTTCTCCCCAGCCACTCCACTGAGTTACTGTGTATTTGAAGTAGTTGTGCTTGTTGGATTTCAGTTTGTTTCTGAAACTGACTGGTGCAATGTGTGTTTACTATACCAATGAAAATTATTTCTCCTAGAAATGAGAAAAGTGGTGGAGGTTACATAGTTGTGGATCCTATTTTGCGTGTTGGAGCCGATAACCATGTATTACCTTTGGACTGTGTTACACTCCAGACATTCCTTGCTAAATGTCTGGGACCATTCCACGAATGGGAAAATAGGCTTAAAGTTGCAAAAGAAACAGGTAATGCCAATATAGATATCAACAGATATCCTTTTCTTTTTTAATCTTATGACAAGAAAGCAAAGCTACACTGCGAGCTTGCGGTTCATTTGTTCTTGGGTTTTTAGATCAAATATTTTCCCCCGTATTCAATTTTAATTAACAGATTAAGTCAGTAGATTTAAGTAATCAGATTTAAGTATTTGCAGTAGTGCAAAAATCCAGGATTTCCTAATATGGGAATCTACTTCTATTGTATTCTGTTGATTTCGGATAGATTTGAAGTTTGTAGAAATTAGAGGATATTTTTTTAAAAATACTATTTAGAATTTTAAAGTAAAGATTCAGATTTAATTTATATTGGATATTTGCTAGGCTTATGTATATGTTATAACTGTAACTTATTACGCTTCTGTCAGTTCTTTTACTGAAATCTGATTTTCTTATTAAATCAATGGTTTCTTATTTTATAGGTTACAACATGATTCATTTTACACCACTGCAGAAGCTTGGACTGTCTAGATCATGTTATTCACTGGCTGATCAGTTAGAAGTAAATCCTGAATTTTCAAGCCATAACAAAAAATGCACTTGGAATGATATAGGAGCTCTTGTGGAAAAAATGAAAAATGAATGGAATATGCTTTGCATCACAGATGTAGTCTACAATCATACTGGTATGATTTCAATGTGAATAACTAAGTTGGTCCTATAATTTTATTTCATTATTTCCTTTAACTTTTCCCCCTCAAAAAATGATTGAAATTACAACAGCTATGTGTCTATAACAGTTATTACAAAATACAAAAAGTATTTTGTATTGTTGCTTGAGTTGAATAGAGCCCTACTTAGATGGAATTAATGAACTGTGCATGCCTGTGTTTTTCATATCATGCTTATTTTTATGATCTGTACTGTGCAGCTTTCAGTCTATAATGAATTTAACATATACTTAAACTGACTACTTTATTGATAACAGAATTATTATTGCTGCTTTTTTTTTTTCTACTGCTCTAATGGTTTCTAATACATGGATAACAATCAGAATAGAGACAAGGGACTAGGATTAAGCAGTGGAGGAAATGTTACGGCTGTGAGTATGTTGGAGGTGAAGTAGCCAGTTTTGTTATTTTATTTTTTTAAGCATAAATGTGTTGGTGCACTGAAGTTCTTGCATCCAATTGCTCTTCATAGCTAACATTGTCTGCCCTGCAGAGAGGGACAGTGGGACTGTTTTCAAACTATGAGAAGTCAGTCAAGTATTTCATTATATGTAAGTTTAGTTATTTGGATTACAATAATTTTTATTACATTTAAAATGCAATTTTCATCTTACACTCGTATTTTGAAGACTGCACTAATTAGTATCCTTGTGGCAGAGAGAACAAGAAGTTTCTGTTAACATTGATGTTGCTGTCCTCTGATGTTTTAAAAAATAAATAAAACCTGAATAATAGATTTCTATCGATTACATGCTTTTATTTGCTTTAGTTTTTCAGTGTTGACTGTTGCCAAACATTCTTAGCCAATCAGTCTGCAGTGTAAAATGGGCCCTGTTGTTTGCTCTGTCTGTTGAAATGTTACTCTAAGTGTGGTTATTAACTCTGTGTTTGAAGGGAGTTTGGTTTTTGACATTCTCATCAGAAAAAAGTTTCTTTCACTTTAACAACTAATGAAGAGTTTAGTTTGTCTCACACATGCTTGAGATCCTGTGTATTTGCGTGCTGCCAAGGAAAATGTTTTTGTGGACAGAAATACTTTAGTCAAAACTAATTATTGGACTTCAATATATACTTGAGAAAGCAGTCACATTGTTACTTGGTTACATTAGCTGAAGGACTTTGTTAGTTCTCAGGCAGAGCCCAAATTATTTTTCATTGATGGGATGGATGAGTAAACTATTTTTTAAATTATGAAGTGGTGTGTTGATGTTTGAGTGTCTTCAAATGACCAAGATTCTGTCTTAAGTTATTAATCAAACTGTATTTGGCTTCAAGCTTCTGAACTCATGATGAGAGTTGAATGTTTTCTCCCCTTTTGGTTGTTAACTATCAGAACCTCTTGATTAACAACTGATTACAAACTTAGTTAAATGCCAGATTTAGCATAAGCAGAAATGTGTATAAATGATCATTGACTGCTAAAGCTGTAGTTTTGCATATGCAGGTGGAGGTAGATATTTTAGGTGCTTCTGAAATGCAAAAATAAGTACTTGGGGTGTTCTTTGTATGTACAACTTGATCAGAAGGAAATTCGACTTTATTATTTTTTGATGATTTAACTATAAAATGTTTCAGATTTATGTGGATGTAAATGACAGTAGTCAGGTAAGGTAGTCATTTATTTTGAGCGGATTATGAATACTACATGTCAGTTATTGATTCCGCAGTATGTCTGCATTAAAGGCCTAAAGCACAGAGTAGTCTCACAACAAATCCTCCCATGCTGGTAACACAGCTCAAGAGCTGTCAGCTTACAGCAGTCAGTACCTGTGGTAGTTTCTACTTTCTAGCTAAGACTGCTGTATAAAATGTCAGTGCTTCTTCACTGTTCCTACTGTACAGTCAGACAACTCAGTTTTATTATGAAGTGGTTAAGCTTAAATGTTTGTGGGTTTTTTTTTTTTCGAATGCTTCTATAATAGAGAATGGTGGGAGTCAGTTTTTTATGTTAATGTCTCTGTTAGTTTCTACTGAAGGCAGCAACTATGGCCTGACCGTACATGTAATGTAGATGAATGCACCTTTGGCATGTTAACTCGAACACCATAGATAAACTCACAACCTCTGCCTGGTAACGGACTAGATGAGCCCTGTTGGTTGTTTTCCCCTCAGTGTGTTCAAACAAACAACCTGAAATAAGCATACTGTGTTCACCTGCATTTACTTTTTACCAAGAGATAGAAAATTGATAAATCTTTCTTTTCTGAGCTGAAATAAAATATTTTCTTTCTTTCAGAAGAGGCTACTGTTGTCTAAATACAATTTAACACTTCAGTAAATCTTACTTCCAAGCCCTTGGCCAGTGACATCAAACACCACCTTTGTTTGGCTTTATAAAGGGAAAAACAAGTCCTAGGCAGTGAGCATCACTACTAGGTCTTGCTTCTGTTTAGTTTCTATAACAATAAATCAGTCTTTTGAACAGCATGAAATAGGGTAATCTTCCTTACATAAGGATGTGTTGACTTTTAGAACTTGTTTTCTGTAATTCTCCATTTTCCTATTGAAATATTTTTATACTTATTTGTGAGTATTGTTGCTATCTGTCACAAATGCAATCACAACCTTTGCTTTGGGCAATCTTTTTTCTCAAGAAGCAGATTTTTTTTTTTTGATGTTATAAACCATAGAATCATTTATGCTGGACAAGATCCATAAGAATATCAAGTCCAACCATCTCTTGACTACCAAGTCCACTGCTAAGCCATTTCCCTAATAGACACATCAACACATCTCTTAAATGCCTGCAGGGATGGCAACTCTATCACTTCCTTGGGCAGATTCTTCCAATACGTAACTACTTTTCTGTAAAGTAATGCTTCCTGATATTCAAATCAAAACCTTCCTTGGTACAACCAGATGACATTTCTTATCTTCTTATCAGAAAATGTAGTTCTATGCCTTACCAGAGTCAGTAGGAGGCCTGTTGATTTTTTTTATTTTTTTATTTTTTTCCCCCAATAGGAACATAGTAGATTCAGACTCTACTGCCTTTTTAGAATTCCTTGTATTTACTCATGAAAGTCGTTTGTAATAAATTGTGGTTCTTGCTGAAAGAGTAGACTAGGATAGTATGGGCTTTTGAGGATGAGGTCGCTTTGTTTGTTTGTTTACATTTCAAATAGTACATGTATTTTTTTTTTAAGTGATCTGATTGGCCCAAAATATCTTTTATCAGCCTGAGTTTATTACTACTTTATGTAGCTTTCAAATAAGTGAGGTGCTGTTAGTTGTACATGAAATTTTAAACCATGAAGATCTTAGCTTCCAGAAGTAGTTTGACCTTATAACCATGGAGTTTTGCCATGTTCGTAATGGTCTTGAAATGTAATGCAGGAGGGTGTATGAATAGCTCTTCTAAGCTACAGAGTGGGGAAAGTACACTCATTTCTTTACCTTTTAATTTTTTTTGGTTGGCCTTGGAACTAAGCAAACTAGTTTTTTAGTCGTTAATTTTTCTGTTACAATTTGGGGCACAGTAATTACTATTTCTGTTTTCAATATAATAGTTACATTATTTCTTCTATCTAATACTTTATCTGCTTTTCTAAACTAATGGGTTATTAAGATGTGTTCTATGAAGAATGATTTAAAAAATCTTGGAAAACATGAGCAACAACTTTTTGTTATGCACCACATGCTTTTTTGCATATGTTGTTTTTCAATTGCAGAGATTCCTCCAAAAAGTGTATTGAAGTGTATTTCAGTTAAGCTATATGATCAGGACAGTTTCAAAAATAGAAATTAACGATGGAAGCCTTTTTGTTCTTTGTTGTACTTCAAGAATTAAAGCTCCTGTTGCTCTATATACTTTAACTTCATATTGTTGTACGCATACAATTCTATCATAATTTCACACCCAGTTTCAAGTTAAGATTCCTTAATTTTGAGTTCATACCTGATGGTACTTGTGGATGCCACTGGATACAATCACAAAACGGACACATCCATGTTTGATCTGAACTAGTGTTCAGTTTGCCTGCACAGACAGTGCAAGATGCTGTGGCATCCCTTCCCACCGCTGTGCTTTCACTTATTTACACAAGCTGCTTTTGATTACTGACACAAGCTAATCTATTCTTAGAAGTCCATTTTTATACACTTTAATTATTTCTGGGGGGACATGTATGTTCCTAATTTCTTGCTCTGTGTGCTTGTGCATGTGTAGCATCAGACAAGGGTAAGAATGTAAACATATATTACACCTTAAGCCATTGTAAATCTTGATTTGGGGTGTAAATTTTACTTTCAACATACAATGGGAGTTTCACATTTTTTATTTGATTTATTTCCAGCAAAATAAAAGTGACTTTTCTTTCCTTAGTGTTTTAGAATTGCTGATACTTTTACATATTTAGACATAACAAAAAGCTTCTCTGCAGTCTCTGCAACTGTTACAGAACAAATAGCTATCAGTGATGCACAGATCTGTGCAAGATGCTATTTTCTATTAGCGTGGAAAACTTTAATTGAAATGTGAGCTACGTGAACATACTATAGTATCTTAGCTTTCTGCTGTTAAGATTTTTGCATTAAAAAAAACCTAAGTATTCAGCTTGTGTACTTTTTCCTTCCTCCCTTTGAATAAGCTGCTAACAGTGAGTGGCTCAGGATGCATCCAGAATGTGGCTACAACCTTGTAAATTCTCCTCACCTGAAGCCAGCCTGGGTCTTAGATAGAGCTCTGTGGCACCTGAGCTGTATGGTGGCTGATGGAAGGTGTATTGATAAAGGAGTCCCTCCCTTGATTGAAAATGATCATCACCTGAATGTAAGTAAATGAGAATTAAGTGTAAGCTAATGAATATTGTAAATAGTTGAATAATCCTTTTCCAATTTGAATTACCAATCCACAATTCTGTTGTGGAAACGCACAGCAGTTGTACTTTGCAGGTATATTTAACAAAACAAGACTTTATTCCTGTATTTTTTCCCTCTGACCAATTCATATGAGCATTTAGCTTTTCTTTGGTTATATTAATCATCTGCCTCACCTGACATAATTTTTTTATTTTTGCAGTGTATCCGTAAAATCATTTGGGAAGATATATATCCAAAAATTAAACTGTGGGAATTTTTCCAAGTGGATGTTAATAAAGCTGTGCAGCAATTTAGAACCCTTCTAACTAAAGGTAAAGGAAGAGTGTGTTGCTGGAGCAGGTGGATTCTTTATTTATAGTTCAAGAAACTTCATAGGTAAACGCTAAAAGGCTCTAGCTGGAAAACCAAATAATCTTGGTTGTTGTTACGCGAGAAATCTACCATGCTGATCTAAGCATGTGAGGATCTTTTGAGCCCTGGTAAAGTCTTTGAAGGCTACGCTTAGTAGTCTGGGAAATACCCTTAGTAGAAAAGAGGGAGAATTTTAAAAAATTAAAAAAAAAATAATAATAATAATAATAAAATACTGTTTTCACCAGAATCCAGTATTGCAACTGAGCATGAATGCTTTTGAGTAGCCAACTCTGTCATACCTTAAATATTCTTTTCCTTTTTACTCCTTCAAAGCTTTTTGTCTACCCATATATTGCTTGTGCTTAAACTGCGTAATTTGTATGTCTTCTAAATGTAATTTCTATTTTATTGATACTATTCTCACTTTGTCCTCAGGCAAAATAGGCACAAAGTCTGATCCAAATCAACATCTTCAAATAGTTCAAGACCCTGATTATAGAAGATTTGGTTGTACTGTAGATATGAATATAGCATTGGCAACATTCATACCACACAGGTATTGCATTGTTAACCACAAGTTAAAATCTACTTGTAAAGTTAAATTTCTAAAAATAAAATAAAATTACTTTCAGAGATAAAATCTTCATTTCAGTTACGTGTTTTAAAACTAAATTATTCTAATTGTTCTCTGCTCTTTCTTCCTGCTAAGCAACGGACCAGGTGCAATAGAAGAATGTTGTAACTGGTTTCGCAAGAGAATTGAGGAACTGAATGCTGAACAATACAGACATATTCATCATCATCAAGAGCAGGTTTTACAGCTTCTGTGTTTTAAATGCTGAATTGTTTTGCACTACAAATAAATTCAGGCATTCTAATAATGCATAATCTAATTATTTCTAGGCTGTCAACTGTCTTGCAGGAACTGTGGTATATGAACGTCTGGCTGGTCATGGTCCTAAACTAGGTCCTATTAGTAGAAAATATCCTCTAGTTACCAGGTATTATTTTTTTTGTTGCTAAAAACTATTGGAGTCCATTCAGGGAATGTGAATGTAAAGTTCATTAAAAGTAAACATTTGTAAGTACAGTTATATTTTTTTCTCTTCCATAGGCAAATGTAACTCCATCAATGAACTGACTATATTTTAAAGAAAAAAGATTTAAAAAACAAATGTGATGTTGAAGGGTGTTAAATGTGTTCAGAGGACACTAAAACCTTACGTAGTGCTTATTGCTCTTGTAGGTGGAAAAGGAGTGGAACTAGAAACACTTGAAAGGTTTAAGTCTGATGTACCTGGTGCCACTAATGTATCTTAAGGGCTGTGACTTTAATCTTACCCTACCACTTCACACCATGGCAGTGGCTGCCTCCATCCTTTCTCCTTCAAAACACGATAAGAAAATAACAGTAAATGATGGTGACTTTTCTAACAGCTATTTGTATTTTTTTTGTCTTCTAGTCAGTTCATAGCACGTAATTTAATTCTGAAGACAGTGAATTTCAGTTTATGCTTTTTTTTTTTATTGCCTGTCAATTCCATAGGTATTTTACTTATCCATTCAAAGACCTGACTGTGGAGGAAGAACAAAGTATGATGCATCAGCCAGATAAAGCTTGTTATTTCATGGCCCATAACGGATGGGTTATGGGTGATGATCCTCTTAGAAACTTTGCAGAACCAGGTTTGTAAAATAAATTTGAATAGTCCTGTTAACCTTTTAATATTCTAGCCAAAGCATAATAAGTAGACTAAATGTTTAGTCCATTTTATTTAGTCAACTTTTTTCCACAAATATTCCTATGAAGTTGCAAAAAGCCAAATGGCAGGCAGATACTCTGTTTATAGCACTTCCATTTCTATTCAGCATGTTGGCGATCAACTATAAAAAAGGATTTGAGATACCATTTCACAAAATTTGAGACAGAAATTACCAGCTTTCTGCCATTGAAATAATCTTTCCTCCCCTATTTCACTTGTTGTTTACCTTGTGCTCTGTTCCAACACTGCTACTTGTTGGTACTTTCACGAGACAGTAGAAAAGTAATGTGATAAAATCATGAATATTATGTTGCATTAGTGAGCAAAAACTGGCTTTTTAAAACGTCCGTTGTGCACCAGTCAGACAGTTAAGAGGTGAGCACTTGAGATGATGTTGGGATGGGACAGGGAGAAAGATTGTGAAGGAGGACTCATTCCTCCCCTCTTAGCATCAGCGGCAAAGGAACAGGTCACCTCTGCTCTCTGTGGAACTGCTGTATTGTGAAGTCTCTTGACATAACTGTATAAGTAGAGCCACATTGAAAAAAACATTGATATGTCATTGCAAAATTGATGGTAGTTATAATCTAAAGAGAAGACTGTATAATTAATTTCTAAAATACTAGCTCACAGATAATTTCTTCAAAACCCTCAATTGCATTTAAAATTGAATGAAGAATACTGGTGAGTATTTTTTTGGGTTGTTTTTAGGGCAGGAGAAGGGTGAGGTTGTTGAAAATAACATTTGACCATTATGGAGGTAGACAGTTCAGGGATTATATTTTTTTAATACAGATGTCTTAAAAAAAAAAAAAAAAAACAACTGAATACTTATTGGGAGGAGGATGACATTAGGTAATACTTTGTTATGTCAAACTTCAATTTCAGTTGATGACAAAACAGTCTTTCTCAGCGGAGACTGTGTTGTTTGTTTTTATTATTATTATTATTCCTATTCTTTGTAGCCTATATTCTGCATCAGAACAGAAAGGACTATCCTTATGCTCACAAAGGGAAGGGTAGCTAATGATTGAACTGAAAACATTGACGTTGGTGTTAAAAGCTAACCTCTAATAGTGTTCTTTCTGTCTCTGACTTCTAAGTTTATTCTAAATATTTGTCAGCCCTGCATTAGGGGCACCATCAGTATGTGGTTCATAATAGTTGTGTATGCAGGCATTGCCAAGAAAATTAACCCACCTAATCCAAGTGGATTACTTGTGAAGGTAATACACAGTATTTATGTACCATGCAGGAAAATGCATACTAACTTCTTTGGGGGGGGGGGGGGGGAGAAAGCAAAAAAAAAAAAAAAAAAAAAGCCGCCATATCTAGTTTTGACTGTAGCTTTGTAAACTGAGTCAAACAACAGCCAGTTTAATTTAAAAAAAAAAAAAAGGCAAATTTTGCTGTGTCTGCTTTAGAAGATAATTCAATTGATACTCCATAATGAAGTGTGCTGTCAGACCCTTCTGTTTGCAATACTATCTGCAGCCATTTCACTGCCTTCTATTAGCTTTCTCCTTTACATATCAGTAAAGATAAGTGTTTTGTATGCATTTTTTCAGTTGCCTTTCAGCTAATTTTCCTTTCTCCTGGGGAGTTTTTTTTCTTTCGGCTGCTGTTTTTAGTTATTTCTGTTACTGTGTTATCTCTGAATTGATCTATGGCTTTTTGTATTCTATGTACTTGTGTTCCACATTTAGTCTCAGTAGGAATAGTGTGTACTATAAAGCAGTGTAAAAAGATGATATGTAGGGGCACAAGTATAGCAATTGAAATGCAGCTAGTTTAGTAAATTTCCCTTGAAATTGTTTTTTTCCTGTTTAAGTGTCTATGTCAAGATTGCAGATACTGTAGTGTAGACCGTGCTTAAGTTAACGTTTTTGGTAGCAGAAGCATCTTAAAATCCCTGCTTTCTTCTTGCTAGATGTTTGTTCTTAATATGCATATGTCATTGTATATGCCCATAACATGAGACTTATGGAATTAGTCTGATTGAATGATGATCTCTTTGCTAAGGCGTGATTGCTTTTTGGATGAATAAGTTTCTTATCTAATCCAAGGTTCAACCACTAAAGTAAAATCAGTATAGCTAATCTGGAAGTAGCTGAGGGCAATGCAGTATCTCTATCTTAGCTATCCAGAATGATGCTGAGCTTATTCATGCTTTGACTGGGCTTTGTTACAATGAATATAAACAGACTTTCAGAAGACTAATGGCTCAAAGACAATTGCAATTCTCCTGTTGCTCTTTGATTATTGAAAATTCCATTTTATTGTGCTCAGATATTACTTGTTGCAAATAAACATTGAAAAAATACCTTGATACTGTCATGTCAAATACCTGTTTTATATGGGAGATAAATCATTTTTTTAGATGTGACTGTTTAAGTCTTTACCACAGTTAAATCTCTGGCATAAATTGTGGTTTATTCTGTATACACTTGAGCTTCAATTTATACAGTGTTGGTTTTTTTTTTTCTTTTGATTACATCAAAAAGAAGATAAAACCAGTGGATGAAACTAGGTTAGGTGGAGAATAAATATTTTAGGGACCTTGTCCATTTAAGTTACCTACCCACTTGAGTACTTAAGAAATTTGGCTTATGACATCACAATCTGCTATTAGCAAAAGATTATATTCTAAATTTTGGCTGTGACAATTTATTTATGGCAAGTGAAATGCTTTTAAGCATTTGACCAGCATAGACATCTGAACTAGTGATTCTGTTCATATCTATGTTGTTTTATAAATGACTAACTTTGAAAAGTTTCTGGAACTGAAGTACGGCGATATTGAATTCACCACATTCATCCCTCTTTTTCTGAAGTACAATTGTCATATTTGAAGAAATAAATGTAATGTAGTGTCAGTCTTAATTATTTCAGTATTGCTATAGAATTCAATTATGCCATTGGAGTGGTCTGAAGTTATACAATAGTAGAAGGTATATAGATTTTGAGTTAATAAGGTTATTGTTAGAATTTTTACTCATCATCACAGCATCCTCCTACTCTTAAGCAGTAGAAGGCAAAATGCCACATCTTTTAGTACACATTCTAAATATATATATATATATATATATATATATATATATATATATATATATATATATATATATATATATATAAAATATATATACTGTAGTGCATTTGTTTCCCTTACAGGTTCAAATGTTTACTTGAGAAGGGAGCTTATTTGTTGGGGAGACAGTGTGAAACTGCGCTATGGTAACAAACCCGAAGACTGCCCGTACCTCTGGGCACATATGAAAAAATACACTGAAATCACTGCCAAACATTTCCATGGTGTCCGTCTTGACAACTGTCACTCAACACCTATTCATGTAGCTGAGGTACGTGAAGCTAAGCACGTTGATGATAAAGCAGCTTCTGACTGTGAAATAAGTTCTCTACTGCTTATAGAAAATCTACCAGGTTTGTGTGAATGAAGCTCACTCAGTGTAGGCAAGGTTTCTTGACTGGCAATGTTTTGGTGTAGTTACAGTTACTTTGAACAGTTAGCAAAGTGGTGTAGCTATTGTATGTTTTCATTCTGCATTTCAGCTGAAATACTGAAGGCACTGATGGGTATGGGAAACTTTTTGCATATACAGCTGCAGACTGAAATGCAATCACTGCTAGTATCTAGTATGTCAGATCTAGTCTCAGTTGTTTCTAAGACTTGGTAAAAATTAGTAGTGTTTATTTGCCATATATGTTTTACTGTTGCTGAATTAAACAGAAAGGTTTCTATGTTCCATAATTTTAAAAGTTGGCAAAAACACCAGCAAAAATTTAAGTTAGTCAGGCTTATTGTTTAGATTTAGTCTTGTTCCCTACGGAGCTGACTACATCCAGAAATTGTACTTAACTAGTAAAGTAGTTTTACACAGGCTCGAGTTGTGTAGTTTGCTGTGCAGTGTCTTAGCTTGGGTACAGAGCTTACCTACATCTGTGAAGAACTCAAACTAGCTGATGTGTCTGCACAGGAGTTGTGATTCTAAAATGCAGCTGTTTAAACACTTCTACCATTTGTATACTTGTTACTATTTTTAGAATAGTAACTTTGAAGGCTTAATAGATCTTTTCTATCCAACCTTTTGTTGTTGCATTTGAGCCAAATTTTTATTTAAAAAAAGGAGTTGTAACTAGCTTAAAGTCTTCAGGATACTTTCTAGAATTATTTAGGTAATTTGTAAATTTCTATAAAATAAAAACAATTTTATGAATGTTACCTGTTAGGACTATTTTCATGAATTGCATATATTAAGAACACATTTATATTTGGTTAACATTCACACTGATGATTGTCTTTACATAGCTGACAATGGATACTTCCATTAAAAATGTATTATGATCTGTAGGAGATGCTAGCCACAGCCAGATCAGTCAGACCTAATCTTTATGTGATAGCTGAACTCTTCACGGGCAGTGAGTATATTGACAATGTTTTTGTCAACCGTCTGGGAATTACCAGCCTGATTAGAGGTACAATAAACAGTTGAAAGTTGTATAGGATTGTCATGTATGGTTTGGAGTTTTTAATGTGAAACTAACATTGGTATGCTTTTTTTTCCTTACATGTTTATGTTCTTTGCTTATGCAATTATCTTCTCTTCATGTTGTACTTACTTTCTCCTATGTTGAATCTTAAACCTTAATTTTTGCTTATGTTTGTGTCATCCTCAACTGCTATTTAAATTACCTAATTTTGGCTTTCTATTTATCCTTGCTGCATGGCATTTTTCCTATTTCAATCCCTGCCTAGCTTTTAAATTTGTCCTCTTTTATGTCTACCTTTCCCCTTTCTGTGGCTTTTTTGGCTATGCTTTTTGCAGTACATGCTGGACACAGCTAGAAAGTTGCGAGCTGATTTGTTTGTAGTGGCTGAACTGTTCACAGGAAATGAGGAGCTGGACAATATCTTTGTGAATAGTCTGGGCATTACCTCCTTAATAAGAGGTAGGCTTGCTGTTCATATGCTGTCTTTCCAACTGGAGATTATAGAGAGTGGGTTTTTTTCAAGGAAAAGATTCTTTCCAGATTACATCCTAATGTAATTACTCAGTGTAAAGTATTGTAGCTTTTTGATTCTCAGCCAAAAAAAAAAAAAAAAAATTACAGTACTAGCTGTAAATTAGAGAAGACACCCTGCATTAATTTACTGGAGGTTAAATATTTCATTTATGTTATAGTGAGTGAGAAAAGAAACTGTAGCATGGCTCTAGTATGCAAATGCTGCATCGTGTCTGATTTTTGTTGCATGAGTTTCTTAAATCCTCTGGGGATACCATTACAGATGTATGCTTTTTTCTGCCTTTTATCCCTTTCACAGAATCACACAGAATCCTACCTTAATGTATTATTGTAAACAGAATATTTCAAGTTCATGTATCCATATTGGAGAAAAAAAGTTTTAATGCGATATTTGAACATACCAAAATAACAAATGTAAAATTCTGCATTAACATCTCTGTGCATGTTGTACTATATGGTAGCTACTCTTATGCAAATTATCTATTTTGTCTGTAGAGGCCATGACAGCTTATAATAGCCATGAAGAGGGAAGGTTAGTTTATCGTTTTGGAGGTGAACCTGTTGGCTCTTTTGTTCAGCCACGTTTGCGGCCCTTGGTGCCAGCAATAGCGCATGCGCTGTTCATGGATATTACACATGACAATGAGTGTCCAATTCAGGTAAGCACATAAATTGGAAAGCAGAGTTTGTTTATTCTTTTCTAAATTGATCTTTCTGAATGATGGGAGGGCTTGATGCAGTCTGCGTGTTTGTTTTTGTTTCCCTGAGCAATGTTTAGAAAACTGATTCACTGGAGGTGAAAACTTGATGTGAAAAATAAAAGTCCTACTGACTTCCAAGATCTTGTCTTCTAAGAAAAAGATATGTAAAGCTACTCAGTGTGCTGTTTTGGCTCCTTCATTCCAGCTGCTGTAATTGGTTCTGTATGTTGGTTCATCTGTTCTCCTACACAGGAGAAGATGAGAGAGAGAGAATGGTGTGAACTGAAATGCTTATATTTGAGGATTGCTCTTATGTTGCTTTTGCTAGATTCAATAAATCTGTTGTGATTGAGAAAATTATAAACACGTGGTAAGTAATTAGTTCCTCTACTAAACTGAATTTATATTCTATTTACTGAGTCAGGAGTGATGAATTATATATCTTGTTTTGTATATGATTTTATTTTATTTTTTATCCTAGCACCGATCTGCATATGATGCACTTCCAAGTGCAATGATTGTTTCCATGGCATGTTGTGCTACAGGAAGCACCAAAGGTTATGATGAACTAGTACCACACCAGGTCTGTGTTTACAGCTTAAATTCTCAATTACTTTTAAATGTATACATTTGATTCTAAGTATTTTAACATTGTTTTTTTCTGGTGTGCGTTTATAAGCTTTTGGTTTTTGCTTTTCATGGGTTTGTTTGTTTGTTTTTGGCATGTTTTTGTTTTGATTTTAAATTCCAAGCAGTTAACTAGTTAGCATTACTTAGGATTGACTAATTTCACACGAAACCTGAATTGATTACATAATTGGAATCACCATTTGTTTTTTTTTAAGCATAGTTGATTTTCCTACAGATTTCTGTAGTATCTGAAGAGAGATTTTATTCAACCTGGAATCCACAAGCACACCTGAATTCTGGTGAAGTTAATTTCCAGACAGGAATTCTAGCTGGAAGGCTAGCCATGAACAGACTGCATCAGGAGCTGGGAACTAAAGGCTTCAATCAGGCAAGATATGGGGGTAACAATTTGATTTCTCTATATTTAAATTTGGAATGAGCCTGTTTGTAATGGTATGCCTATTCTAGGTGTATGTAGATCAAGTTGATGAAGATATAGTGGCAGTGACAAGACATTGCCCTAACACACACCAGTCTGTTGTGGCTGTAAGTAGAACTGCTTTCAGGGATCCAAAGACTTCCTTCTACAGTAAAGAAGTACCTGAAATGTGTATCCCAGGTAATCGGATATCTTTGCAAGCGATAACGTGTGTGTGTGTATATATATATTATATATTATATAATATATGTATTATATATATATATATATATATAATGTGTGTGTGTGTATTAATTCAAGGTATTCCTATTCTTTTTTTTTTTTAACTTTGAACACACAAACTTGATGTGACAATTTTCAGTATATAACACTCCTTTTGTAAGTACTAATGTGCGTGCACCAAAGGTGGTTAAAGAAATAACAAACTTTCTTAGGGTTTTCAAAGGTTTTCATATTTTTGTACAACTTTCTGCTGTAAGTTCACCATATATGTGTGTTTGTGAAATGATAAGAAAAGAGGAAGGTGGTTAGTTGTACAGGGTGCAGGAAGGAAATTGTTTGTAAATATTAATGTAAGTTATTGCACTTTGGAAATACACCATCCATGTCTGTAGTTTGGAAACTAGTCTAATGCTTTAAAAAACAACAACAACAAAAACAACAACAAAAAAAACAAGTTCTAGTTAAGCATTTGGTAATTGATTTCATGGTTTATTATAAAATTAAAAAAAAAATGCAATTTTAAAACAAGACAGTTGATGAATGTTTAATGAATGCTTTGTGGGTTACAGCACTTCCCATGTGTTTCGTTAGTTATTCTTTAGTTGTACAATAGAGACTTGCATTTTACTTATTTAGTTTTTTAGTTCTTGATTTTTAGTTCATGTATTCAAAAGTATAACCTCTCATTTAACCCATATTAACAGCTGCAACATGATTTTGCTTTCCTTAGGAAAAATTGAAGAAGTAGTATTTGAGGCTAGAACTATTGAGAGAAGTGTTAGTCCTTACACAAAAGATGAACATTTTATAAATGGATTGCCTAATTTCACAGTGGAACTCAGAGAGCATATCCAGGTAGTTATTCTTATTCACTTGTGTTCTGATGTAATATCTTGTCATGATTTTTTTACCTTAGAAAAAAGACATTGAATTTCAGTTGCAAATATGTTTTCTTTTCTAAGATTAAAGACAGTAAAATTATAAAGCAAGCTGGAACTGCCATAAAAGGGCCAAATGAATTTGTTCAAGAAATAGAATTTGAAAATTTAACACCAGGAAGTGTAATAGTATTCAGGTACGTTATACTAATTGCCAAATGGCTATATTAGATAAATTAGAATATTAGGATTCTTTGTTTTTGAGACTTGTGAAATGTTATCATAAGTATTTCATTCTATAAATTATACATTCATATTTCAGAGTTAGTCTTGATCCAAAGGCACAAGAGGCTGTTGGTGTACTTCGCAATCATCTGATTCAGTTCAGTCCTCATTTCAAATCTGGGAGTCTTCCTGATGATCATTCAGCACCTATATTAAAAACATTATTTTCCTCGTAAGTATTCTTTGGGTTTCTAAATGAGAACTACAGTAAGAACAAAAACGTCTGTAAATTTAAAGACAGGATTTGTTGCTGTTTCTATGATTGGATTTTTTGGATTGTTATAAAACTGAGATTTTCTTTTCATATGTATAATACCGAACAGGATTGATACTTAAAAGGTTTCCAGGTTCCTTCACTAATGTTCTGTGTAACTGTGACTTAAAGTAGACTTCCTAATGTGGAGTATGTTGTGTTTTCTTGTTTTTGTTTTTCCAGAATTGCATCTAAACTAACTTTGGCTGACTTAAATCAAGTGCTGTACAGGTGCGAGTCAGAAGAACAAGAAGATGGTGGAGGTTGTTACAATATACCAAACTGGTCATCCCTGAAGTATGCAGGCCTCCAAGGTAATAGTTTCAGAATTCTATTTTTTCTGTCAGGGAAAGGGGTAAAATAGAGCTCCTTCCTCTAGATCATTCCTTAATACTGTTTAATGGCTAGCACTATTGCTTGGACAAAAAAACAATGTTGTTTCTGCTTCATCATGTTAATCAGTGTTTTACCCCAGGGAATCAAATTGTAGCAACATACTTAAACAACTTTTTTCCAGTATTCTAGAATTCAAAATTCGTCATAAAATTAGCATAGATTGGCTTGGGTTGAAATGGACTTTAAAGATCATGTAGTTCCAACTCTCCTTGCCATGGGCAGGGCTGCCACCCACCAGATCAGGCTGCCCAGGGCCCCATCCAACCTGACTTTGAACACACTCCAAGGTGTAGTGGGGCATCCACAGTTTCTCTGGGCAGCCTGTGCCAGTGTCTAACCACCCTCTGACTAAAAAATTAATTTTAATATGCTTTAAACACCACTCTCTGGCATTTAAAACAAAGAGCAAATGCATATAATGTAAGTGAAATTAATATGAGAAGTCATTTATTAAACCAGAGGCACTACCAGATAACTAAAGAGTGTCAGTCATTTATCAGACATGAGTTCCATCAAGCTATTTATTCCACAGGGGGTTTTGTGATTGTGTAGGATATACTCTCAGGAAACAGCAAATGAATTGTATCCTAACTCTCTCTGCAGATCAAGAGAAGTACTGTAGTTAAAGCCAGTTAATGTTATCTGTTGCTTTGTAGCTTTTCCTCTGGGAAACGTAATTTCTGTTCATGATATTTACGCGTCCTATAATACTGCATTGGATTTATTTCTTCAGGGTTAATGTCAGTGATGGCAGACATTAGACCAAAGAATGATTTGGGACATCCGTTCTGTGATAATTTAAGATCTGGAGACTGGATGATTGATTATGTCAGTAATCGTCTGATTTCACGTGCAGGAGCCTGTGCAGAAGTGAGTAAAAATATATATTTCATGACTTTGGGGTTTCAAATGATTGCTTTGCTTTGTTTTTCATTATTGCTGTTACTAAGTTCATAGAATGGATTGTGTTGGAAGGGACCTCAATGATCATCAAACTCCAACCCCCCTGCTGCAGGCAGGGCTGCCAACCTCCACGTTTAATTCCAGACCAGGCTTCCCAGGGCCCCATCCAACCTGGCCTTCAGGTTCAGTCTGTCAATAAAATATTTCTTGTCTAGGCAGTTTCTTCTGGGAGACTAAGACAGTAATATGGTTTTCTTACTTCTCATTGAACTTACTTAAGAATACATTACAAAAGAGAGGTGGAAAAATATATGTAGGGCATGGATATATTCTTAGCTCTTAAATGAATGTTTGAAAGCATCCTTCCCTGTTTATTACTTCCCATCAAATAAAAATGAAGTAGCCATCTTCTTAAGTGAGGTCTTTCAGAAAGGGGGTTCTAAATACTACTGAGGCGTAAGTGATCATGAAGCAGTTACAGTAAGATATGCCCTGTCAAGCACTGAGATTCAAGTTACCTGCATACCCACACTATAAAACACCTTTACTTTCCTACAAGAGAATTGCTTTATTTATTTCACAAGACTTGATTTGGGTAATTGATGTAATAACAAAGGCTGTAGCATTCTCATATCTGTTCAAAGTCTAATAAATGCTTTAAACAAATAGATACTAAAAGCACTGTTTTTCAACTCTAGTGTTATCAACTTCTAACAATGCTATGTTTTAATAGGTTGGCAAATGGTTGAAGGCCATGTTTGTGTATTTAAAGAAAATTCCACGTTACCTTATTCCTTGTTACTTTGATGCCATTTTAGTGGGTGCATACACAACTCTTCTGGATGTGGGATGGCATCAGATGTCTAGGTATGCTTGGCATGTCAGTAATGTAGAGATGTTGCAACTTTTATGTTTGATCTGTTGGAGAATGACATTTGAATATTTTTGTTTTTGTATTTGTGTTGTCCAATGGAAGATGGCAAAATTGGTAGTGAAAATCAAATCAATCTTCTAACTGCAGTGGTTTAGAAGGTTTAATTGATATTTCTATCCTGGATTTGGATTTATAACTATTGCTGGCATTGCACTGTCGGAGGATAAAACCTTACAACAAGGGTTTTTCTGAAGCATTGCAGAGATTTTCCTGCTGCAGCTTTTACTGAAGCTGCAAAGCTTTCTGGGAGAGATTGCACTTTTTCTGATGCTTTGTTCAATGTTTCTTCTGTCCTTAGTTCTGGAAATTGATTATCAGTGCCCTTTCCTGGAAAGGGAAGGAAGACTGATTTAGATCTATTCTAGTTATGAATATTTTCAACAAATAATTTCCTGAAAAATAATGATGTTGGCTTTGGTATGGCTGTGACACCATGTGGAAAACAGTGTATGTTTTATGGAAAAAGTCAGGAATGCAGGCTGCATTATATCAGCCAATAACGATTTAGGATTCCATTATGTAAGTGTATATATACAGATGCAGAGGGCTTTAAAAATGCTGACTTGGTTTTACAAAATGTTGTTTATAGAATAAAATGATAAAATATCTTTTTAGTTTCTCCTATTTTTGTGTTCTGAGATCCATATGTAGGCATCAAACAAACCAATTTCACTTTGCTACCCCTTTCTCTAAAAGTATTCAACATATTAATGCCAATGGGAGTGTTTACAAGCTAAATAGGTTGTAAACAAAGACTAACTTTGGGCGGCTATTTTGGAAAAAAAAAAGAGTGATTTACAAATTAAACCTTATGAGCAAAGTTAATGCATAATACACTAATTCATTCTGTCACTTTATTATATTGTGTATAACATTTCATTTACTTTTCTGCAAATGAAAAAAGGGTACTGATATTTTTGTATGAACATACTTCTTAATTTGGTTATATTGAATTACAGCTTTGTTCAGAATGGATCAACATTTGTTAAACACCTTTCCTTGGGCTCAATCCAGATGTGTGGGATAGGAAAATATGCGTGTCTGCCAGATCTGTCTCCTTCCTTACACGATGTTCCCTATAGGCTGAATGAGATTACGCATGAGAAAGAACAGTGCTGTGTTACTTTAGCAGCTGGTAAGTGTGGATAGCATTTACATCAAGAAAAATAAATTCATGTAGAACAGTTATATTTCTTTCAAAACTATTAGAGTTGCTTTCACTACGTTTGGTATCTAAGTGCCAGAAACTGTATTTAAAATGTTGCTTTTGTCTTTGCTCTTCCCCTGTGTTTTAACTTGCCTTTAAGGTAAATGTTTCTCTGTTTAAAAATAATGGATTTTTATCTAGCAGTATTTTTGGGGGGTAAATATTTTATTTTTGTTCTTGGGGGGAAAAAAGCTTCTCAATATTTTATTTAAACATTTTTAACTTATCCACTTTTTCCATTTACAGAGATCCGCCAGTATGTTTTCTTTCGTTCCAAAAGACTTAGTGTTTCCCATAATAGGTTCTAGTTTGTTTTAAAATGTTAATTTAAGAACTGAGTTGTAATGAATTGCAAGTGTGGATTTACTGCTTACAAGTTTTCAGAAGTGACGTGAGAGCTATTAATGGACCAAAAGAATCTCTGGTCTGGAGCATCTCCAAAAGGGGCAACAATAGTTGCTTAGGAAAGACCATAAAAGCAGTCAGCAGATGCATTTTATTCCTCAAAATGTTCTGCCAGCATGTCTTACATGAGAAAGTGCCCACTTGCAAGAAGTATTATTTACTGTGTTTAGTGGCTTTTATACTTTTTTCTCCAAATTGGCCCATTCCTTTTTTTTTTTTTTTTTTTTTTAACCATAGAAACTTCTAGCATCCACAGGTTCCATGGCCCCTGTCTGGCTGGATCTCCTTTCCTGCTCTTTCTGTTCTATGTGTTTTTCATAGAACTGTACTGCTTTTAGTTTCTGGTTTCTAGTAACATTCCATTTGGCTGTTTTAGTGTTGCCTGGAAGCACAGACAAGCACTGTTCACTTAATTTAATCACAGAGAATAATTATATGAAAGGGCTTGGTCTTAAATATTCTCATCACATATTTGAGCCTGTGGTACTTTTAACTCATAAGTGGATCATCGTTTTCAGGTTCCTGTTGCCATATTCTGTAAAATTACAGAGGCACAGAGGCTGTATTGGAACATTAGCAAATACAGTGGATGTTTTAGTGACAGAAGCCACAGTTTTGTTTAAGCAAGCATGTACAGCCGGCTATTGTTTTGAACCTTTACCATAATGCGTTTTTTGTTTGTTAGATTGAGAAAGTTAACAAATAGAAGAAAAGACAAAAAATGTACTTTACTGTTGCAATTAAGAAGAGGAATTTTACTGTTAAAGCATAAAGTTATGTCATAACGTCTGCTGTAAAATGTAGTTCTAGAAAATGCTCCAAATGAGAAGCAGGATTCCTTTCATAGTGACTGAGAATATTATTACGCTGAAGAAATTCATAGCTCTCTAGTCATTCCTTTTATGCTACTGAAGTAACATGGCTTTTGAACATAAACACTTGTCAACAAAGCATTATATATCGTGTCACTGTTCTGGCTTTTTGTTTGTTCCTTTTCTGGTTATGGCTTTTTTTTTTTTTTTTTTGTGGTGGTGGTGTTATTTTAGTTAAAAGATGGCATTTGGTTATGTTATGTAGTGTGTAAATAAAATAAAAACCGGTGACAGTTATTGATCTGAGATAGTCTATTGCATGATTTTAAAGTTGTAGAATACAACAATAACTCTTCTTAGAACAATTCTAGGAAAAATCTACAATTGTGCATGTGAAGATATTTTTACTTCTGTTTGTTTTCTATATACATGTTCTACATGTCTGCTTGGAGATTTTTGCCCCATCCGTAAATGAGATTAACAACAGCATTTCTTACTAGGTTTACCTCACTTCTCTTCTGGAATATTCCGTTCCTGGGGAAGGGATACCTTTATTGCACTTAGAGGCCTAATGTTACTTACGGGACGTTATATAGAAGCAAGGTAAGAGTGACTGCTTCTTACTTCTTTCTGTGGATTGAAATAGTTTCGCAGGTGTTTAGAAAAAAGACACACTCTCAAAATGTTAGAGAACATGGAAGCTGTTAGAAAAAGTTGATGTGCTGTATAAAACCTCAGTGGCCTCAGGTGGATTTCTGAGTTCTTTGAAATGAAAACTACTTTATATTGCTTTCTTTTGCTTTTTCAGTGCTGACATTCCAGCTGATACTCAATATAGATAAGGCAGTTCTAACCCATAACACTACTGCTTGTCCTTAGACAATGCGATTATTTAAAGTATTGTTGCTGAGCAGTAACTTATTTAAAAATTTGAAGTAGCAAGGGATTTCCATTTTGATCAGAAAGATACTATTTCCTGTCTGTCATGATTTTTTTTGGTGACTGCTAATGCTAGTCTAATAATGGAAATCAGCTAACTGTGGATTGTTATTGTCTAGTATCTGTGTATGTGATGCAAATGTTTAACCTGATAAATGAGTCAGATATAAGCCAGAATTATTGAGCTGAAAAATTTCATTAATCTTGCATTAATCTTTTCAATTTGGGTGCAGCACTCCACAGGATATGAAAATAGAAGTTAATTGGTTTAAATTAGCATGTATTTATGCTGCCATACACTTGACCAACTAATACTACCCTTCTGCAGTTACATCTGCAGTCTTCTAGTATGTTTATCATGTATTTTAAAGCCAGTTGGAGTTTATGTTTTATGCAAAGCATAAAAACTTCTCAAAACCTCAGTTTCTGGCTCCTCTTTGTATTTTAATAGGAAATTCCCATTTGGGTCCTGCTCCCCCTTTCTTCCTCACCTGTACCTGAATGGATATAAGGATAATCATAAACAATAAATGTCATTTAAAACCTTTCCTGTGACATCAATGGGGTCAATATTGAAACCTATGAAAAGGGAAATTACATCTACCATATTAGCAGTTATATATTTCATTAAAAAAAAAAAAAAAGAACAAGAAGAAAGAAAAGTATTCCTATTGGGAAGTTTCTAAAGTAATATGATTTTTTTTTTAATTGTTAATGAAGTACATACTAAATGAAGTCATGCCAAAATATTGTTGTTGGAAGCTACAGATCTGTCTTTAAGGTACTGTTTTTAACTTTGCTATTAAGGTAAACTTGTATGCTTGTAATTAATCTTTGGTCCACTAATTGCCTAGAAGTAATTTAAGACTGTTCTCTTCTTTTTAGAAACATAATTCTAGCGTTTGGTGGGACTCTAAGACATGGTCTCATTCCCAACCTGCTTGGCCAGGGAACGCATGCCAGATATAATTGTCGTGATGCTGTGTGGTGGTGGCTTCAGTGTATCCAGGACTACTGTAAGATTGTTCCAAATGGATTAGACATTCTTAGGTGTCCTGTTTCTAGGATGTACCCAAGAGATGATTCTGCTCCTCAGCCTGCAGGCAGTGTGGTAAAGATGACTTCTGATTTTAAAGTCTTTAACACAGCTATAATTTTTCTGAAAGAGTATAACTTCTCTATCTACAAGAATTATGTTTTGGATACTTTACACTAGGTTTGCATTACTTGATTAGACAGATGTGAGGTGGGAGTATGGAAAAGAAAATTCATCAGCTTATAAATTTTTATTTGCTTTTAGTTTTGAAATGAATTTAATGTTAATAATTGTACAATACTAAAAATTATTTAAAATGTATCACATTGACGAAGATGCTGCTGAAAATCTAGATGCTGTTTTTTTTTTTTTTAAGTATCATAGAAGCTAAAAATTGCTACTATTTACGTGTTATATAGAGCCTTTTTACTAGGTCTGTTGATTTTGCCTTTCTCAATGCCAACCAATCTAGGATCAGCCACTCTATGAAGTAATACAGGAGGCAATGCAACGACACATGGAAGGCATAAATTTCAGAGAAAGAAATGCTGGTCCACAGATAGATCAAAACATGAGAGACGAAGGTAAGTGTGTGTGTGTGTGTGTGTGTGTATACAGCACATTTGCTATGCAATTCAAGCTATGAATACTGCATTTGAGTATTTTTCATCAAGCTGTTGAGATTACTTTTGAAAAATTAATGATTTGCTTAATAGTACTATATTACTATAAATACATTTAATGTTTAGGAAGTGCTTGTTTGCTTTCAGCAATTGTGATACAAGTGATCTTAGAAGTTCACACAAGAAGTGCAGCTGCCTATGAAAACCCACCTCAGATCTCTCTTGTGCAGGGTTTCTGTTTATGTAGGATCTTTGTGCTGGGGCAGACACTTGGGGTTCTGTGTTTTTTAGCATGTAGATTTCACGTGATATTTTTGCTTGGCAGGTTTTAATATAATAGCAGGCGTTGACCGTGAAACTGGCTTTGTCTTTGGAGGGAACCGCTTCAATTGCGGCACTTGGATGGATAAAATGGGAGAGAGTGACAGAGCTCGCAACAAGGGAATTCCTGCTACGCCAAGGTACAAAATCCAGCCTTTTTGCTCTTTTCTAAGCAGGAGAAGTGCTCATCTTCTAGCATGGACTTCGCTCCTTGTAAACTTTTAACTTTAAGTAGTAAAAGAATTTAGGAAAATTTGTATACTTGGCATACTAGATTATTGAAATATGTCATCCAAACTGATTATGACTGACCTCTTGTTATAGGAGATACTTTTGATAATGGGTTTAAATAGTTCTTTTTATTAAATTTAAAAATATCTGCAGTATTGATGTTTAAAATGAAGGGTAAAAATATTTAGAAATCAAGCTCTTCTCTAACAAACTCTATGGATATGAAGTGATTAGTAAAACAAACCCTGTGATTTTCTTGCTTTATGCTGATTGCAAAAATCTATATAAGGAGAAATAGCATGGCAGTGTGGTATATGCAAGTAAGTGGTGTGCAAATTACATATCCAAACAGATTGATTTAAAGCAGTCTAGTGAATGGCAGGCTTGTGCTGCTGTTTCCATTTCTGGGGTTTTTGGTTTTTTGGGTTTTTTTTGTTTTGTTTTGTTTGTTTGTTTTGCTTGTGTGATTTGTAAACTTTTGTCCTGGGTTACAAGCAGTAAACTGCCATTGTCTTTTTTCATAAGGATATACATTAGGTTTCCTCTGGGAAATGGTTCTTTATGGTAATGGTATTGAAATAAAAGCACAAGCTTTTGTGGTAGTCTTAGCAACTATATATTAGTATATTTCTATTGCATGCCTTTGTGTTGTTTATTAATGACATTTTTTTGCAAGCTTAGTGCAGTATCTTTGCAGACTTGCAATATCACCTAATATTTGTATCAAGTTTCATTATATTAATACATAGTATCTTCAATGCAAGCATCTACTTTGCTCATTTGCATAGACCAGTTTTCAGCATTCAGGTTCGTGCTTTACTACAGGCTGTGGCTGTAGTAAGTGGGACTAGATTTGAATTACTGTTTTTCCTTTTGGATTATCATATTGGACACTTTTTGTCTTCCTCTAAATAGCAGTTTTAGTGGGTTTTTTCTCCCTTTTAGCCCTCTTCATTGAATATGTATTCAAAGCTAGTAGGAGAAAACTGAAAATGAATGATGCTGTTAGGTTATCAGATTCTTGGAAATCTTTAAGTAATAGCAAGGAAAAGGTGATGAAAAAATTCTCTGTGTTAGAAATGTCATAATGTACTAGAAAATGTCTGGAGAAGATGATGGGGATGCATGTGCCAGTTCTTCATACATGTGTATGCAGTTTTGAGGCAAAATATTAAATAAAAAACAAACAGGCATAATGTGCAATAAGCCATGGGAAAAAATACACTATTTAAATAAGTTGCTTAAAGTTCTGCAAGTAACTGAAAAAAATCTGTATATTAAATAGCCTTCTTAAAGTAATTCATGGACTTCTAAAACATTATTTTAGAGATGGCTCTGCTGTGGAAATTGTTGGCTTGTGCAAGTCGGCTGTTCGCTGGTTGCTGGATTTATCTAGGAAAAATGAATACCCGTTCCATGGTGTCACCATAAAAAGATACGGTAAAATCAAACATATGCCATGAATCTATTGTGGGAGTATGAAAATAAGTCAAATGAGCTGGTGGCCATATTACATTGGGAATTATTAACAAAACTATTCACGAAAGTATAGGAGAAAAAATAAACTTGAGGAAAGTATCTTGTACAAGTAATTTCAGTAACAAAAGAGTTTACTAGGAGTCAATTATCAGATCAGTGTATGAAATGTTGTATTGCATATAATATGGTGTGGATTTCAAAAGAATTTTGGAGCCTAAACCATGTTTCTCAAATGGGTATTGGTGATGTGATCATTATGTATCATAATGGTGCACATCATTCATTGCAAGGAAGAGAACTAAAATGACACAGGACGTAAGGATCTTTAGATGTCCCTTGTGTTTCACAGGGATACTGCTCTGGTGAGTTACTTTACTTTGAGTTTATGGGGCTCAGGTGAATATAAATGGCTTCTAAAGCTGTTCTACCATTCAGTAAAGGTTAATCTTGAAAACATTTCATTTAATGGTTCATTTAATGGTTCTCTTATTCTATATTAGAAAATGTGAGTATAGGGCTTTCTCCTATACATCTAGATTCTTAGGTCATGAACTTACCTGTCACTTCAGAATGTCTAAAAATCTGAAAGACAATTCAGAGTCCAGTGAGAAGCAATATTATAAAGTATAGATACAGACTTCTGCCTGTCATCCCAGAATTGTAAGTGACTTTTCTAGATTTAATTTGATGCTGGTGTGTTCCCTATTGTCATTGATTTTTGTAACTAAGTTTAAATTTCATTCTGATGAATCCATTTTTAAAACTGACTTATTCACATTCTATTGGCTCATAATAGTAGGCTTAGCAATGGAGTTTCTAGTTGTGGTTGGTTATGTTTGTTTGCTTGTGTTTTGTTTGTTTTGTTTTTCTTCTGTCATACCATATTTCAGTTTTGGTCGTATTGTCCTTTTTGATATACTCCAACTGTATGTTGGAGTACTGCTTATCTAAGATGTGCATGCATCTCAATTGGAAGGATATTCCTAGCACAGGTCTACAGGCTAACACCTAAAAAAGTAAGAGGAATTTAATTTTTTCAAAAATAAATGTACATCTCAGTTTCCTAGTACTACTGTTAATTTTAATTAAAATGTAGTAGAAGTATGATAATCATACTTGGTTTAATTTCCCACACTAAACCATTTTGTTTGTTTGAACTTTGTGTTTGTTTCTGTTATCTATGTTGCAAACACTATTTCTGGATGGCTATGTTAACTCGAAATTAAGGTTAGATACAAAACTTCTGCATCAGTGGCTTAGAGTGCAATCCACTTGTGCTATGTAGTGCCCATCTACTGAAAATAAAACTTCATTGTGCTTAAGTAAAGAGATACTGTATCAGTATTCCTGCAAGCAGTTGCTGTCTAGTGTTTTTCTAGACACCTTTCTAGTCTTGTTTGAAGTTACAGTGAGCTGCTTTTATGAGCTGTAGAAAAAAATGACCTAACATGGAGAACCACCAGGTGGAGAGAGGTAACCAGGTGTGCTCCTCTAACATTAAGTGCCAGGAATTCAGGAGAGAGTTTTTAAAGGGGACACTTGTCCTAAAGATTTGACATTATCTTTGTCGTCTCCTAGATATTAAGAATATGTATACAAACTACTACAGAAAAGATGGCGTGTTATCATGCTGAAAATGTTGAATGTAAAATTTAGACTTAGTCAATTAAATATTTACTCTAGTTCATAGTAACTCATACTGTTCATTTTTAGCTAGTTAAAAGAAGTGAGGAAGATTTGTATTGTAAGAAATTGTACAGGTGACAGAGTTGATCTGCAACACAATTCAGCTTCAGTTTTTTTGCAGTGCTTCTATGGCCTTGCTTGTATTAGGAATATAATAAGTAAAACAGTAGTAAGCAGAACTAGTCATAAGCACACATCTGTTGGTGGTTTGAGGAAAGTCTGTGTGTAATATTTTGCAGGAAGGGAGGAAACTATCACATATGATGAATGGAATAGAAAAATTCAAGGACACTTTGAAAGACTCTTCTTTGTCTCTGAGAACCCTGCAGATCAAAATGAAAAACATCCAAATCTAGTTCACAAACGCGGGATTTATAAAGACAGCTATGGAGCTTCAAGTCCATGGTGTGATTACCAACTCAGGCCAAATTTCACAATAGCAATGGTTGTGGTAAGTAAGAGTAGTGAATAAGAAGCATTTACACTTAAAATTATTTTATTATTGAACTGAACTTGTGTTATAAGGCTCAGCTGTATGGCACTGTATCAGGAAAAATATTGCTTAGAATAAATTTTGAAAGTGTTTTTTCTTGTCTGTGCTTTTAATATTGACCCATATTAGAATATCTGATAAAAGTGTAACTTTGCCAGAACTTACCTATATGAAACTGCTGTCCATCACTGGGATAAATTTGCGGTGTTTGGTATTTTCAGAGTGTTGAGGTTATACGTTTTAGGTTAGATTGAGGGGAGGAGAGTTACAGATTCACAGAATCAAGAATTGAAGGGGTTGGAAGGGATCCTCGAGTCTAACCCCCTGCTATTAAATCCCCTCAGATTAGCTAAAATACATGGATCATTTATTTCTATAAAAATGTTTTTCAAGTGTATTTAAAATAAATAATAAAACCCAAAGTAACTTATAGCTTTTCTCTTGCTTACTCTGTCTCTAGATTCTGGAAGTCTAATTGTATTTTCATTCAGTAATAAGAGAAGTTTTTGTCATCTTTTACATTCATGTGCATAGTCTTGTGTGTGTACATATGCAGAGTTCAGTGAGTAAATCTCTGTTTTATTAGGCCCCTGAGTTGTTCACACCTGAGAGAGCTTGGAAAGCTCTGAGGATAGCAGAGGAAAAACTACTTGGTCCATTGGGCATGAAAACTTTAGATCCAGAGTAAGTATAGGAGACATAAGAATAAGTGACAGTAGAAATTATTATCTGGGGGGTTAATGTTTTGTTGAAATCCCTGTATGTAGTTGTGAAATAAGGCTGCAGTAAATACTCCAGGAATGAGTATTTTACTGTCCTAAAATTCCAAACAATTGATTTTATGTAGACAATTTCCAGGTGTTTTTGGATGCCATGTAGCAAGCAATTCAAATTTGTTATCACAAAAGATATGAGTAGGCATCAAAATGCAAATTCAGTATCATACAATGCATAGCATTACAGCTTGAATAAAAACATAAGAGTGAAATTATGAGTCATCTGAAAATTTTAACAATTTTCCCACTAGTTAATGCAGTATTTGGCATTCCATTGTTATGCAAAATGTAGAACTATGGGACCTCCCTGTCCTAACCCCTATCAGATGTAAATCGCATGAGAAATTTTTGGCTCACTTCCACTGTGCTTTTTATACGCTATTTCTGTTAATGCTTTGATTGTTTGTCTTTTTTTCTTGCAGTGATATGGTGTACTGTGGCATATATGATAATGCTCTTGACAATGACAACTATAATGTTGCCAGAGGTTTTAATTACCACCAAGGACCTGTAAGAGCTGTTTCTTCACTTTCAAAATAAGTGCTGACATTTTTTTGAAACTGACAGCTATAATAATCACTCCTATCTTTGCTTAGGAATGGCTGTGGCCGATCGGATATTTTCTTCGTGCCAAATTGTACTTCTCAAAGTTGATTGGTCCAGAGATATATGCAAAAACTGTAGTTATGATAAAGAATGTTCTTTCTCGCCACTATGTTCACCTTGAAAGGTAAAATACCACCTAAGATAGATTCAAAATATTCAGTGCTATCTACTGTCTGATTGCATGTACAGTAATATACTACATATTTTTACTACATACAAGACTATAACATAAAGAGCATCTGTTTTCTACATACAAAGCTGGCCACTATGAATGCTATTGCAGATTTCAAGTCAGGTTTCAAGTACAGCTGAGACCTAGTGCTGTTCATAGATACTTGGAATTACTAAAATTTACCCATGTGAAGATGAGAGGAAAATCAATTTTATGGAAGATTTAATGTGTTATAAATCAGCAAATTAGTCTGTCCATTTCAGAATCTTAATATTGGTGTTCCAAGAAGACAGAGGTATTCACTGTATGGCCCAGAAATGTTCCTTTGCATTTTGAGGTCTCCTCCTTAAAATAAACAAATTGCTTTTTCTACTATATTGTTAATTCTTGTGAATTTGAGACAAAAATGAACAAAAGTCTTCCCCTTGTTAAACCTTTCATACAACCTGTTCTGCAGTGCTTCAAATATGCATTCATTTGTACCCCTAAGAGTAAATCAATTGGCTTCAGTAGTTTATGATGGAAGGGTTTGTCTAGCTAACTGCAAAAGGGGGAAAAGGAATTTGTACATAAATCTGGGCAGGTGGAAGGTTTATGGTTTCACACTGTCTTCCAAACTTCATCACTTTTTAGCACGATAATCCAGTTTCAAGTGTAGTTTGAAACTGGATAGATAATCCAGTTATTTAGTTATCTCAAAGATAACTTAGGTTCTTCAAGCTGGTACTTCAAGCTACTGAATGGGAAGCAGGAGTGTCATTCCAGTAGCAGAAGCTCAGGCACTGTGTGAGAGAATCTACTCTGATAGAGAAACATTCTCACAGAAACCTGCAATTTTCTGCAGCAGAAGTAACTGAGTTGGATCTTAGTTATTAAATAACATACTATGACTGTAGGAATACAGGCATTGTTTAAATTTCCTACTGAAATACTATTCTTAAAAGTTGTATAATGAAATGTTCCTTTCAGTGTGTAATCTAACAACAATACTCTTGGTTTTTGTTTGTTTTTTCTTTCTTTTTATCAGATCATCCTGGAAAGGGCTTCCAGAACTGACCAATGAAAATGGGCAGTATTGTCCTTTTAGCTGTGAAACTCAGGCCTGGTCGATTGGTGTTATCCTTGAAGTTCTTTATGACTTATAGAAGTTTATTTTGATTGATTTTCATGAAACTTCCGTGGTCTTCTCATCACTGGGCATAAATGAACACTTTGCTTATATCATCAGAAATGTCCTGCTTGCACTATCACTTAAACTGCATCCTGGCTAGCAAAAATGCTGAAAGTCACCAGCTCCTATGCTGACGAATTGTGTGGGGCTTGTTTCTCTTTAGAAAATAAGGCTATGACAATAAAGTAAAACTGCCATGCACATTTGATGCAGAAAGCTCTAGTAAGGAGCAATTGAAAGAAAATGCACAAACTTACTTTAGGTAGCTATGATTTTTAGATTTGTCAAATCAAAATCTTACATGTAGCAAACTGGAGTGGTTCTTTACTGAGCTGAACATATGAGGAAGAGCTCTCATGTTTTGTTTTTGTTTTTTTCTTTGTCTCTTTAAGAGTAAAGATGTTTGCAAATGCACGCTTAAAGGGGAGTAGACTAACCTTTCTGAATTTGGTATGCATTGAGCTACAGCACCATACATTAATGCATTAATAAAGGCAGACTACTTTGTCTGTTCAACTGTATTGGGGTGGGTCTTTTGTATGTGTTCAGTTGAACACTCCATCAAGCAAATACAGAAAGAAGTTTACACATGAACTTTTGCAGTTAAATATAAGATTTTAAAAACCTTAAACTACTCTTGAGTTAACTCTTGAGCAGTGATGAGATGATATCCTGTGATAATCCACCGATAAATTTATTTACATACTGTGGGCCAAGCAGCAAACGTTTCTTAATTTTAAATCTGTTTTTCACTATAAGAATATAAGAAACATGCATGTGCATAAAATGCACTGCATGTATGTCAGAGGTGGCTACATATCTTCTGTTACTGAAGATGCTTGGTCACTTCAGTCCTTTATTCTTAGTAAAATCCTACCTCTGAAACAGGTGGAGTTAAGGTCAGTAGGAAAAGATATTAACCTACACCTGGAGAGAATGAGGTTTCTAGATTTCTTTAAATTTCACCAGTAAGAATAAGCAAGCTACCTGTATGGATAGTTCTTAGGGAATAGCATACTGTGAACAAGATGCGAAACACATGTTCTTAAGTATTTTGACACCCTTACTGACTTCTGCCAGACACCCCTCAGACTGGGAACAAGGAACAGAAGTGCAGCGGTAATTCCCATCTCTTTAGTCATGAGCAACAAAAATAGGCAGAAGGTGACACTGCTTCTTGCATCACAAAGGGAAAGAGCAAAACTGATGATGTATTTCCTGCTGCTGAGCAACATTCTGAAAATGTAATATACACAGGATGTAATTAAAACAAACTATGATAGGACAATATTTTAATCTGTGTTTTAAGTTTTATTACGCTGTCTGAAGTAGAGTGCAAGTGTGCTGCCTTCATCAGGGAGATGTACCAGATGGATTTAAGGGCAAGTTAACAGACTGAAGACAAATGAACTGTAAGAGGTGGCTATACTTGCACTATTTATTTGAAAGGTTAATAAACTTATGAACTCCCTTGCTAAAGTGTTCAGTACTTGAAATTATGATTAAAGATGGTGTATATTACGTCTCAGGTGTTGAGCTGCTGTGATACGTGGTACAGGAGACTTTTGTTTTATTGGCATAATGCATGATAGCTGTCAGTTGATCAAAAATTTTACTGAAATGTCAGATTGAGAAATGCTGTATATGCCTCTTACACAAGAAGGCAATCTTTACAAAATTCTTGTTAATGATATTGAGGTTTATGTCTTACTATGTCACTAGAATTTGCAGATTTCCCAGATAATTTTTTCTTCTTCGTTATGTCAAGGTATTTTTTATAGCTTCTCTGGCACAATACATTGTTCATATGTAATGGATATGCCTAGAAATGAGAAGTGCATCTGAAGAGCTGTGACTGAAAAACAATCTGCAAGATGTCAGCTTACACATACTGGCAGTAACACTCTGTGTTGCGGTGAAAAGCAGCAGAACTCGCTCATCAAAACATCCCAGTGCAGGAATCTTCACTGTAGTGTGATGCAGGAATACAGGAATCTTCATTGTAGTGTAAACCCCTCTCCTGAAAGAGTATATGTTTATCTCTGCTAATTTATTTTCTAATGCAATAGTAATATTTTAGAAGATAAAATTACCTGTGCACACAAATGCATATGGGATATATGCTTGTTTGTTATATTGTTTTTGCACTGGTAAGTATAGCTTTATTCATAGAAAAGTGTTTTAAAATGAACGAAAACAATGTATAGCAGCAGAAGAGTTGAGGTTACATCTAAGCTTTTATCTTTTTCCTTTTTCCCCCCATCGACTGATTAACAGCTGTTGTAGTGCAGCACAGTTAGGCGTTAGCTCTCTGTGCACAATTTCTACCACTAGCGCTGCTTTCTAAGGGGCTGCTGAGGGCAGCCCGCGGGCGCGAGCCCTGAAGCGGAAGGCGTGAGAGCACGAGCCTAAGCTGAGGCATGGCTGCCCGCCTCCTGCCTCGGCGGCGTCAGGAGAGCCGTGGCGGCGCCTCGGAGCCGGCGGCGGGCAGGTGGTAAGCGCTAAAACTGACCGCACTGCTGTGCTCAAGCCGGCATATACCCCTGGCTGTTTCTTAGAGCGGCTGTCCAGTACGAAGCTGTGAAAACGTCGCCTCATGGCTAGCATCCTGTGGCTCGCGCCGCCCCATCCGGCCGCGGGGTGGCTCGGCTGCCTAAGGAGCGACGGCCCGTGGGGCCTCGTAAGGTAGCCGCAGCATGCGGGACACGTGGTGGAAGCTGACCTGGTTTTTACTTTTGCCTGTGAATGTCTGGCTTGATGTGCAAACGTTGGAGCTTACGTAGATGTTGGTTAATGGAGCAGCGAGTAGCACTGCTGTTTATAAATCATGAGACTTACTGCGTGTTTTGTACTTCATGGATGTTCTTCATAAGCAAGGCTGCAGCTTGCCAGCTCTTGTGCAACAGCACAGCTGTGGGCAAGATCTGTTTCACGTGGCCAAGCTTCCACGAAAACACTCTGTGCTTTTCAGCCTGGATTTCTGAAGCAGTTGTTTACAATTTCACCACAGATTGTAGGCAGAGCCGTGACTAAAAGCAGAGCTTCAGGAGTGTATCTTGACCTAATGTTTCAGGTGGTGTGGGGGGCACCAAACAACCGTGGAAATGCTCCATGAGGCCAATGCTTCCCAAACGCATTTACTTAGTAGGATGTATGATATATTCTAGCTCTAGTGAAACGTTCTGGTACATATAGACTTCTTTGAAAAAGAAATGCATTTTGATACAATCATTCTTTACCATTCTGAATAGTGTGGTTCATTTGCATGGAATATAGCACTATAGATAAAAGGCTGCCTAGTTTTGCTTCCCATGAAGAAAATACAAGTGCATTCCTTTTTTTGTAGAAGCAAAATGTAGATTTGATGTTTTGATGAAGTTATTTATCTTCTATAGGAAGAGAGGTTTGGTCTTGTTGTATGCTGTTCTTTTGAAGGGTACACTGAGGAGCTGTTTTTTATAGTACTCTTGAATTTATTCACGTGGATGTTGTCTGTAAGAGCCCTATATAGAGTCTATGTATGGAGAGGGGCATCTGCTTTAATAATATACAGTGAAAGATTGGTGCCCGTAGGGGGCTTAGGAGGACTCATGGCTCCTACAGTAATACTCTGAAGTGTATGGAAATAATGAGATTATATTGTTTCAGCAGGAGTAGTAGGTCAGAGGGGATTAGTAGCTTAACAATTGTCAAAATGAGTTATAGTGTCGTTCTAAAAACGTCTTGGAATAAATACAGTTTTTAAAGAAACTGATACATAAATTTTGGAGGTGTTGATGAATGGCTTACATGTTGTGAGTGACATTTTAGAAAGCATCTTTCTTGAAAATATGGTAACCTAGAGACTAAAACCACGGGCTGCCTGGAAGTAAATCTCTCAGTAGAAAACTGGGGACAATGTATATACTAAGAAGTACATAAATTTTTATTATAGCTGAAAAAGTAACATTTCCTGCTTGATAGCAAAAGGTGGTGCCAGTTTACCACACTCCATTGCTAAGTCTTGTGCAATTCAGTTCTCCAGCTCTTCCTTACGAGAAAGTCTCCATGCTTCTGTGCAGCCACCTGCGCCTGTCTGTATTTTAGTAGCTGATATTTCTGTTCCTACTCCCCCAGGTCAAAATCATCATAATTTTTAGATGCTTAGAAAATGTTTCAGTAATATATTTCCATGTGGGAGAAAAGGAAAGGTGTACGTCTTTGACGATTTGATGTTTTAAAGTATTGATTGAAGCTAATGAAGAGGTTTCGTTTTAAAAACATCAGGAAATTGCTTATTTGTTTTATCATGAAGTCCAGGAGTCTGTTTACCTCCTAAAGAGTGGGAAATGCTAGGTTATAAAGCCAGATATGTTACACATTTAATTTGTTTGCCCTGTAGTTCATTAAATTATTCTATAATTGCTTACATTCATGCGTCTCCTTACATGCTTTGTTTATATACAAGCATACTCAATATGAAACCTGAAAATAATTATACATTGAAGAGCTTTCATAGTAACTGTGGTAATTCTAACCTAAGTATTTTGCTATGCAGATTTTTTTACAGCATTCAGCTCATGAGTTATTGCAGGTTGACTTTTGTATGATTTTGGCTTTAGACACCTTTACAAACTGCACTTACAATAGAAAACAGAAGTATTAAGACCACAAGCTATTGTTCGCTCTGGGGCAGGGGCCTGCATTGTGATCAGGTGCATTGTCATGGCAGGTTCTTTAATCTAGTCCTGCACAGCTGATTTTTCCTTCAATGAAGTGTAAAGTCAGTACCTCTGTGGAGTCTAATGAACAGATGTCATATTCTGATGTGCTCCCAAAAGATTTCATGCTGTGCATATATCAAATTGGAAAAAACATTCTCTGTAAGAATATGAAAAGCTAGTTGGTAATGAGGTGTAAGTGTTAAAAGTTTTGCTCTTCTGCTGTTGGGAAGCTTTGTTGTTTCTGCTGGGAGACTGAATAGAGAAACTTAAAAGTTAAAATATTCAAAAAGAAAAAAAAAAGGTTTTAGTCTGGCAGCTGATAGAAGCTTTGAGTCAAGCAATTAAACCTCAAGTTTTGATGCGTGTTTTGTATCTGTGGTGAATTAACTGCTCTAAACTGAAAGTTGCTGTGAGGTCAGAAATTCCAGAATTTCTTCAGAATTTCTTCTTCATTCTCTCTTACTTCATTTAGCATAAAATGCCCCATTTAATTGGGGTGTTTGTGTTCCACTTTTGGTGCCAGAGTTTAAATTATGAAGCACTTAATTTTTTTGTTGTTGGGAGGGAGAGATGCAGAATTGCTAATTGAAAGGGATTTGTTAAAATCTCTTGGGAGGTGGAACCTCTGTTTTAATCTGGACTGCTTCACTGCAGAGCAGCCTTCTGCTTGGTGGTCAGCAAATCCTTCTGGGTAGAGAGAGATGAGGTGATGGTTAGGGGCAGCGTACAAGAGAAAGGCCTGTGAGGATAGCAAGGAGGGACAAGGACGATGTTGGCTTAGCTCCAGAGTGTTTCAAATGGAGGAAGCAGGTAAGAGGCAAACCTGGTGTCTTGCATGGCAGCGTGTTGCAGCCTGTTGTTTAACAGGATTACAACAATGGCTTATTGTGTCATAGACACTTTGAAAATAAACAGGTATTTTATCTTCAGCACTACTTGTGTTTTTGACTGTGTAGTAACATTTTAAATCATCACCTTCATGTTGTATGAGTGAAAATGCTTAGAAGTTTTCAATAGATAAGAAGAGCTCTGCTTTTAGTTAGTTTCATGCTCAAAATGCTTTCGTCGGAAAGATTTTGGCAAATAAATTAGCATTTGATATTTAGCTCTTCACCCATTGTATAATTTCACTGAAACTATTGAGCTGATGTTGCTTGACTTGTATTAGTTGTATTAATGTTTCTTTGAAAGAATCCCTTTAATATTGTTCTGTTATTTTGTTGTTGGGTTCTTTTTTTTGGGGGGGGGGGGGGGGGGGGGGGGGTGTAACGTGCAGAGATTAATTCTGAGATGAGGCATCTGAATGCAAAAAGATGGGGCTTGGGTTGCAGTTTATAAGAAAACTTTGCAAAGACTTTTTTCAAGAATTTTTAAATTTAGATTATATTTTTTAATATGGTTAGAAAATAATTTAGGGTTTCTTTTTCTGGTTTTACTTATACTGTAGTCATTATAATCGTAGATGCACTTCCAAACTTATTTCAATTGTAAAGTGGTTTTCATTCTTGAAAAATAGGTACTTTCCCGTTGAAAGCTCAGGAGAAAAATAGCTATAGAGGCTGAAA
Source organism: Gallus gallus (assembly GCF_016699485.2). NCBI lineage: Eukaryota > Metazoa > Chordata > Aves > Galliformes > Phasianidae > Gallus > Gallus gallus. The sequence goes on along the minus strand of NC_052539.1, from coordinate 11,798,038 downwards.
AATTTTCCACCTGAATGTGGTCAAAACTTTGTATTATTTTCTAAGCCCCATTTTTAGCTCTTCAATTAGTTCACTATGATATTTTATAGAACTCTTAATTTGTCTACCCTTCACTTCACCCTTCTTTGTTATAGTAAATATACTGCTATGAATTTCTCACAGAAATCATTGAACTCTGTGAAAACATAAGTGCTACATCAAACCCTAAGATTTTATGTGCTTGAACTTCCTGGTTTAGAGTCTTAGTATCGTATACAAAAGTGACTCACGATACTAATTACAATAATAGTAACTTTTGTCTTAGAGAATGTTCAGAATTAACTTCATGTTTCATTTATGATTATATACTCAATGGTAATAAATGTACTCTTTTAACGTTTGATGTACATGTTTTCAAACATGAGGGAAAACAATAGAAGTGAAGGATACAACATTGTAAGCCTTTTTTAGTATTAATGCTTTACTGTATGTTATATTTAATAATAAATTTGGTATGAAACAGAGAAAGCTTTGAAATTCTATGTAGCTGTGATAATAATTAGTACATACTACTAACACTAGTTTATTTTCATTTTCATCATTTAAGGTTAATTTATGTTTTGACCTAAATTAGCTGGAAGAGATGCTTGCATAATATGTAAGTGTCTTTGTGGCATAAGTTTACTTTCTTGGAAAACTATGACTGTTGCACCCTGAGAACTTTTGGTGACCTCAGGACATCTGAAAGTGTATAGCAGCTGTGCTAGCCGGTTAAAGCACTTCTTCAGGAGCAGTTTTGATTTGGTTCTACAGCTCTATCATTTTCACTGTCTTTCTCAGTTAATCAGCAGTCCTTTTCTGCTGACTAAAATAATGCTCCTAGCCAAACTCCCACTGGGCCAAAAAGATGTAGTCTAAGTGAAGAACCATCATTCTTTCTGCTACTATTGGATGGAATCTCAAAATATTGCTGCTTCTATTGCCAGTGGTACAACTAACAGCAAATGTTGTTTTGCTTTTGTTGTCACGTTGTACCTCATGTTAATGAGTTTGTAGGTAATATACAGCATTTAAAAACAGAATGTCAGGAGTTAGTTTCCAGTATATGCAGTTTCAATTTTGCCTGCTCAGATTGTGCCCAACAATGTATCAGTAACACCAGTATTTTTTCTATGAGCTATACTCATCAGGAGTTACTTATATCTGTGCTATTATCAGGATTATCATAAGTGATGAGACTTTGGGTACACCCTCTGCATGTGCCTCATGTAATTTTGCTGTCCACCTGCCAGGGATTATGCAGCAGTTTACACCGTGCCCAATCTCATGACGTTTTGCTTTGCAGTAGGTCTTGAGGCCCACTTGTGGATATCTTTAGATCATTGCCTATAGTTAATGACTTAGACAACTCTATAGATCTGACTCTTGATTTCTTACAATTTACAGCTGCTTTGCTCTTGTACCTGTCATGTCATATCATGTTTAGCTGTCAGGAAATCTCACAACCTGTGCTCTGACCTAACTGTGTACAGCTGATTGGACTCTGAGACACAGTCTCCTGGCTGAGTTCTGAAATGACACATAGTTTTCTAAAGGTCCAGAACATGTCTGTCTTTTGATTTGTCAGATGGCATTATCTAATGAAATAGCTCAAATGCTCATCACATGCCTTTGTGATGGTATTTGTCTTGCTGCATTCTGCAGAAAATTTCATGGCACGTAAGGAAGTGATGAATGAAGTTTGTATTTCACTTCAATGTGGCTGGAATATATATATTTTTAAGATTATTCCGTAATTTCTGTCGGTAGACAACAGGTTTATGTATTCTGAAACAAATAATAATAAAAATAATAATAATAGTTATAGTAATATTACTGGAAGCCACAAACTCCTCTTGGCCTTGTTAATTTCACGTTGATGGAGGAAGGGTTGGAAATGTAAAAAAAAAAAAAAAAAAAAAATCCCAGAAATTAAAGCTGAAGCCTGAGTTTTGTTACCACAAATGTGAAGTTGAGTGTCTGGCTCCACAGCTGAATCCTGTGGATTACCTAATTGTAAGTCTACTTCATTGCTTCTTTCTGACTTGAGACATGTTTATTAACTGTTTTCCTGTTTACCTTTTCAGATCCCATTATTCATTCTATCATTCTATCATCCTTTTATTCACGCTTAGTTTGAATTATTGTCGAAAGCTATATGCAGTGACCTAGTTTCAAGTATGTAATTAATATCACACGCTGTGGATCTGGACATGGTTTAAACCTTTAAAGTAGGCATATTTATGCAGACAGAGGTAAGAGTATAGAGCTATAGCAAATAGTTGAGTTTTTGCAGAAATTCTCAATCTCTGAATCACTGTAGGATGGTAAAACACTGACAGATGGTCCTTAGATATCTGACCATTAATTGACTTTCAAATATTTTCACTTCTTAAATCTACTTAAAAGATATATGAAATATGTTTATTTTACTCTTTCTTGTTGTTACAGTTCCTAAAAGGATGCTATCCTTTTTTTGAACAAACTCATACTAAGTGCAAAAGCCTTTAAATTATTAGAATAGATGAATGCTACTTCATAAGGATGACTGTACAACTACACGTTGTACTCAACATAATGTGGTATTGTAACCATCATTTAGGATATCAGTTAGGCTGCCTATGCCAGATGATACAATTGCATCCAAGCTTATTGCAAAAAGACAATGCATTCTCTAAGGATACTTTTTAATAGATGGAATATCAGTCTGGAAGAACTCAAGAAAGTTGCCTTCCAAGTCCTTTTGAGCTAAGGCTTTACCTGGTTGCAGTGATCTGATGGCCTGAAGAAGGCTGGACAGTAAATTATTATTGCAGAGCAAAAACACAAAAAAGTTCTGGAAGAGGATCTAAAACTTGGATTGGCCAAACTTGCCATGCATTAACTTATTACCCTGATCTTCTATAAGCTGACACACTACAGGTCACCTGCATAGCTGTGAGAAACCCTGTACCATCAGCCTCCACAGTCAGCAGATTCTCCATAGAACAATTAACTTTTCAGTATTCATAGAATCATAGAATGGTTTGGGTTGGAAGGGACCTTTAAGATCATCTAGTCTTCCTTGACACCATGTTCTGCAGAATCTGTTATGCCTATTCAGAACTGAGTCTGGTATTTCTGGGTCTTCACACTGCTGTGCTTAGCATTCATACATAACTCTACAAGTTGTAGCAAGAGCAGGAATTTGCGCAATAGAGAAAGCTGATCCTAAACTTGCTTTTTAAAATTAACATGAGTACTTCTTTGTTAGCATAAGAGCAGAATATGAGCCAACAATAGCAAAGACAATGGAGAAAACATAGCTTTGACAGGATTAGTTTTTTTAATAGTGATTTAAATATAGTCATCAAATTAGATAGAGGACTAAAAGCAGTTGTGCTTGGTCTTGAAGGTTGCATAAGGCTGCCAAACAGCAACCAAAAGGATGAGATTTCCAGGTATTGTCTTGTTTTAACTGGACTAGGAAGATCACACATGAAGGTTCAGAACAACACAGTTGTGCATTCTTAAATTCTTAAAATAACTTAAGAATCTTAAAATAACTTAAACTTATACCTGTACAGTATTACTTTATTTTCCTATAAACTACTGATATATTTTGAAGCTCTTTTATCATCAACTGCTACATAGATAAAACATCATTTTATTTATTAACCTTGATTTTCTGAAATGCTAGTATTGTGATGATACATACTAGCAAATATATGTATATATTTATATGTATGTATAAATGCATACCTGTGTGTGTGCCGATACTATTATACAGACGTAGCATGACTTCTTTATGGTCTGGAAAGCAAAAAATAGCTGTAGCATGTAATTATCTTTCGGGTGTGTAGGATTTAATTGTGAGCCTGTCAGAAAACAAAATAAAAAAACTGATTTGGGTTAGCAAGACAGCATTGTGCAATGTTTCTGGGAATGCCAATTTTGTGATTTATAAGAACCTAAAGTGTGTCATGGAGCTCAATTTCAATTTTTAAGCAATTTATCTTGCATTTATGGGTGTAGAAAGCTTTTACACACTACATGGCAAGCTTTTAAGTCATACTCAGAGAGGTTAACACCTGGTGCTTCTTCACTCTTCCACTGGAACGCTCTGTGGCTTTGACTGTTCTTTCCGTTGGAGTCACCTCCTTCTCCTCCCTGTCCTCTGGCTAAATAGAGGAGAGGATTATTAGTAGAGGAATGCAACACTTCCAATTTGACACGTAAGTGATAATTGCTGCATTCCAAAGAGATTACAGCAGCAAACCCTCAGAGTTGCTTGTACCTCAGGTGAAGAGAAAGCATAGCTTCACTTCAGAGCTTGTAAACATTCAAGTTATAAATCATATTTAGTGACATTTAATACACTTGAACTTTGCTTTTTCTACTCCAGTGGGAAGCCAAAGAAATAGGTACCTGCTTCCTTGAGTGGCCAGCTTCTCACACTTTTCCCTACCAGTCATAAAACAAAGTAATTATTATGATGTCAGCTGTTTCCTTTTCCTCATTTTCTTGTTTTCCATTACATAACTTTAATTACTATTGATTATACCTAATTAGGGTTCATTGTGCTTCAAAGACAAAATACCTCATGTCTGCCTCCAGAAGGTGATAATCATATGTTTAGACATAACAAGTGATAGCAAGAGACAAGGGGACAATTGGATGGAAGAAGAGTAGCCACTAACAAACAAACACAGAAAATCAGCCAACAACACTAAGCCACAATCTACCTTGGTTAACTTTTAGATGTTTGTAATAAAGTAAACTCTGAATTCAAACTTTTTTATGAAGGACATATGAGTGCAAGTGCTACTGGTGTGAAATGCTTTACTTTTCTATTTCTGAAAACTTTTAAGGGCAGCTGTATTTATCCAATCTACAGAGCGTGCACATTTCACCACTCTTGCAAATGGACTGTCTGATGCACACCAGGGACTCTTCCTCATTTTCACAGGAAGTTTCCCTATGAGTTGTGCTTTCCTGTAAACAGGCTCTGTCCTCCAAAACAGATTATATGTTATGTGTCTTGATTGCCATTCAATGAGAATGACTAACAGCAGCTAGATACTTCTGTTCTGAGGGTGAAGTGATAGGCGTGTTTGGGATAATATTGGTAGGCATTGACAGTCTATATCCCAATCGAGCAATTGTAGATTGGTAAGTACATGTGTCTGAAAGTGTAACTCTACTAAATAAAGCAAGGAATGCTGTTGGCCTCCTTTCTCTACCAGCAGTTTTTCACTGGTCCTATAAAATCTTAACCATTAGTGTCTCAAGCGTACAAAGATACAATAATGTCATCAAGTTAAGCATGTTGTTTGAGAAAAAGGCAAGGCTAGCTTGTATGATAAATCTAAATGCTGTAGGCATTAGATATACAATTAGACTTTAATGTTATTTTAAAACCCATGGTCAATTTGGATCCAAAATTCAAAGCAAAAATATAACACTTAGATGTAAGGTTTTGGAAAACCTTATTGTTAAGATCTTTATATGAAATGTGTGAACCCAGCTGCTGCTAGTGAGTAACATTGCAAGAGTGATAAAACATTTCCACCAAAACAAAACATCACGTACCAGCGAAGTGTAGAGAAAAGTGTAAATCAACTCTGCATGCCTAATAGATGAACCCTATATTTATGCTAGCATTTAATTGCAATTTGATTAAATTTTGATGTTTCAGACTTTTGTTAGTACTCCAGTGCAATGTAATTATTCATTTTCAAACCTCAAAGATGTCTTCAAAATATCATGGTCAAGCTTATGATTCATGTTATATTACTGTTTCTTGTATTCTTTCCTGTTTTCCAGTCTCAGCAGAAACACTCCTTTTCTGATCTAAATAAATTCTAAAGCCAATTTCAAGAAAAGTTATCTGTATACTTATATATAATAACTTCCAGAAAAGAAGCTGAGTTCTCCTAAAGTAAAGATAGAGATGTATGCAGGTACTGGAAGAGATTTCTCAAAGAGATTGCACAATCTCTGTCCTTGGAGGTTTTTGAGACCCAACTAGACATCACTTTTAGCAAGGTTATGCGAGATTTGACTTCACATCTGTAATCCAACAGATACACGTGGTGTCAGATTACAAATTTCCTGCAGTCCTTTGCCATCTGAATTATTCTATGATTTTGTAAACCTTCCATCTGTTGCTATCGGAATGAGGAAAAAAAAAAAAAGAAATATAGGTGCACTAAGTATTTTTATATTTATGATATATATATATTTTACATTAACTAACTAAATAAGTAAAATAAATAAGAGGTGTTTTCATATTCCAGAATGGAGTGCCCTACAGGAATTTCTAAGCAAAATGAATCTGTGCTTGACTTAAGTTGTCATGCATTTTTCACTTTTTTATTTATTTTAGATATGATTCCAGTTCTGCTTTGTATTTTAAAACAAAATGGAAGACTGTTCCAATCTTGGGGAACTGACTGTAGGAAGTAGGTTACTTTTTTCCTTTCAGTAGAGAGATTTCAAATTCACTGTGAAAAAAATCATGTTAAGAATTCTGAATAGAAATTGTGTTGGTATTCCCTTAATGAAAGGGTGGAACTTCACCTGCTTCTGCCCTTGAAAGTGAAAACTCCATGCAGTCCTAATGATAGAGCGTAATGGGAGCACATCTTGTGGTGACTTCTCACTGCTACATGAAGTGAAAGGAAGATCTTGGTGAACAGTCAGAAAATACATGTGAAATTCTCTAGACTGATTAACTGATTGACTCTCTTCCCAGTTCTGGCATACTGGGTGGAGACCCTTAAGTATTAAACAACAAAGATCAGCTGATTCTACTGAGAAAGTCTGTAGCTAAACAGATTACTTTTTGAGTTCTTTTATGCATTGCAAGTCCAAACCTGTATACTAATGTATTTGTATTAAGGTGGAAGCCCTCAGGTGTTCTTGTCTTCAATATAAGCAGTCATAATAACAAATGTCATTTTTTTATTTAAAAATCTTGTTATTACCAACTTAAAGAGTCTAAATGAAAAGTTAATGTTGAAAATGTTAATTCATTATTCTGTGAAATTTAGAATTCTTTAAAATAATAATTCCAGTGGAAATGCAGCCCAACAGATGCATGTAGCATCTCCATGGTACCCTCTCGCAATAGTTTATCAATAGCCCTCTTTAAAGAAATATGAAACAAAAATCTTTCACTTCAAGAAGTCACCAAAGTGAGGTTTAAGACCAATTAATGAAACCACTTCCAGGCTTAAAAAAATCTCAAGTCATTTATCTTTATGCAAAATGTGAACAGTGATCTTTTTTTTTTTTTTTTTTTTTTTGAAGACTGTGAAGCTGGGATATGTAATTTATTTCTCAAAAGTAACCAGACTCATGATGACAGTGTATCCAAAATCTCAAAAACACGAGTATGTCTTCTCTGAGTGCTGACTTTCTTTGACTACTTTGTTGTCAATGTTATTTTTTTTTTTCTGAGAATACATTGTTAGTACATTAAGAATAGAGCATCTCTGAGAAAAAAGGCTGTAATGAATGTGTTTTCTTTTGTTATTCTTTCCTCTGTGGTTCTAATTGATGCATCCCTATGGTAAGATCTGTACTGTCATATGGATTATCACATATCATAAAACTTGCATCTCTTGACTAATGATTTTGTACGTTTGTTTTAAAAGTACATAAAATTGGTGTTAGTGTCAGGGTTACATGATTGCTTATACAGTAATGCTCCATTTTCACAGACTAGAACTATAACAGGTTAAGGGTGTGAGGAAAGTACTGACTCAGCAATAACAAATCTTAGCTATCTGTGATGCGCTCATGTCTAAATGTGAAAGTTTAAAGTAACTTATGCCCAACAAATAGTTCTAGTTCCAAGTCTTTCAGGAATCTTCATTTATATAACTGAGTTGGTTGAGCAATCCAGACAGTTTTTTTCTTCTGCTGCTTCAAAAGAAACAAATGCAGATTGTTACTGACAGTTAGCAATTTAATCATGTTCAGACCTTGGTATGCGGCACATTTCTCATAGATGATCAATAGAGAACAAGCATAGCATTTGCAGTGTAACTTGCCTCTTCCTGTGTCATTTGTGTTCTTCCTCATCATTTTTTTTTTTTTTAAATACACTTCCTTTTATCATATAACTGTCAGATGCTTTGGATAAAACTGCTTTTGGAACTGCAAAAATAGTTTGGGTACAAAGTTGAAAATGAGTTGCAATGCAACTCCACCCAATCAGGCCCTTGGAAATATGCATCACAGAACTGATTTCAGTGCAGCAAGCTATCTGTAGAAATGGTAGCAGGCATTGCTCAAGCCTGTCACACCTAACTTCTTGTTTCCCAGGCCACATCAATAAATAGTCTCTGCATGTGAAAGTGTATCCACGCCTCTTCTGTTCCATTAATTCTGAGCATAGAAGGGTCCTTCATCTAGACTGACAGACAGATTGAAGTAGACGCCCTCCTATTTTCATAATACTATGTTCCACTTCGATATCCTTACAAGTTGAAAGTATCATTACTGTTGGGGTACTTGTAGTGGCATTGCTGCTATTCATTCCCAAGCGTCATTTTTAGGAACCTGGTTTTGTTGAGTACCAGAAAAAAGATACCATCAGTTAATAATACATTTTCTTTCACATTGTTTAACCTTTGATTATTTTTTAGTAACTCCTTTGCTGGGGGAAAATAAAAGGAATCTGAAGACTCTGTACCTTTAAATTTGCTTCTAGTCTTTGTTCTAATACCAGTGTTGTTTTTTACTGAACTTGTTCTATAGGTTATTTGTGATTTCCAATCTTGCTAACTGAAAGTAGATTAGACCATCTTAGAGTATATGTCATGCTTTTAATTTTTATTCTTCATTAACACTATAAATTTGTAGGTTCCACTGGTTTTGCATATGTCAGGTGAACTATTTGTTCAGGCTTCTTTTTTTTTTTTCTATCCTAAAGTAATATTAATAAGTGATAGGTCATTAGTTAGGAAGTAACTCAGGTTACTAAGGTGTGTTATCAAGACCCCAGTAGTCCAAGACTAATACTTTGGTCTAGAACTCTGCAATGCAGCGAATGACTTGCTTTACTGACCCTTAAAGAGCTTGGAAAAGTTTGTGGTCTAGAATTATGGTAGTTCAGTGTGAGCTTCTGGAGCACAAAGCCAGGAAAGAATAGATATTGATGTCCTTAGGGTGCTGCCAAACGCGCTCTTAAAATTAATTATAAGGTAAGCCTAATGAAGCTGTTTCACCATATCCTGTTTTCAACACAAAGCGCTCCCTCTCACAAATCCTTCCCTCCCAAGTCCCTCCCCCTCCCACCCATGTGTACAATCAAAATAAATGTGCTGTGACATTTTGGAGTCAGAATGCCACTAGGGCTGTGCTTTCCATTTTAGTTTATAGGTTGTTGTAGTTGTTAATAGATTGGGTCTTACATAGACATTATTTTTATCAGCCTCCCGTCTTTTTGTCCTTTTTCTGATTTTAGACACTAAATTGTTTTCCACCATTCCTGTTTGCTTTGGTAGAAAATCAGGGTTGTACTTGACCATTATTTCTTCAGGACTGGGAGGGTTAAACCTGCTGCCATGTTGCAATAATAACTCATACTAGCTCTGTATTCCAGAATTTTCACTATGGTGAAAAATGTTTAGCTCAGCTATACTGCATGCTGTGTACAGAATCTATGTTTGATATTACTCACATTTCAGAATGAACTAGAAGGTCTGATTAAAATAAGAATCTACCTAGGTGTTTCTGCTTTGAATTGATTTGAATTCAAAACATTGCTCTAATTTACCCGTTGTTTTCACTTCTTAAATATAGTAGCAATTATAAGAAATTGCTACATAGTTGTTTGAAAGACTTCTCTCAGCCACTTAGAAGTAGTTCAGGTTGTCATTTCCACAATTACATTTTGGGTCAGTCTCATATCTGTTGTGAGGGGGTTTTGCAGCAAGAGTCTACTCTTTCAATAGCAAAGCAAAAGCAATGGGGTGATGTTGAGGGTTGCAAATTTAGCCTTGAAAATATACGAGGCTTAAGAATAGTAATTTCTGTTCTCAGTCTTTAAAATACAGATTAAATTTCCTATTTCTTTTTGTATAACTAGAATGAAAAGAAGAAAGCTGATGTTATTATATAATCACTTCTCAGCCTAAACAAATTCATTATTGAATTATGAGAATTGATATTACTGTTTCTTAAAATACTTCCTTTAAAATTTATTTCTTTTGCAAAAGCCGCCAAATGGATTTGAATTTTCTGGTTGTTTTTTTTTTTTTTTTTTTTTTTTTGGTTGGTTGGTTTTTGTTTGTTTTCCCTTCCAGTTTATTTGCATAAATCTGCTACAGTATACTGGGAAAAGTGTATATGCAAATGCTATGTTTCTGTACTGAGGGAACAAGGATCAAGTTTACCATTAACTAAGAAGTCATAAAATCTTGTGATGTTTCAGCCAGCATCGTAATAATTTAAGGGACATCCCAGTTCCCTAGGGCTCCAAGTCATCACCCCACAGGTCCAGGTCAGCCCTTGGACTTCGGGTTGCACCCTTCCAACAAAGCAGCCCTTTGCAAATAAAAATCATTTAAACACTTTCAAAGTATAAATTATAAACATACAGAACTTTAAATACCTTGTGGCTAACCACATAAGCATCACCTTTTGAGATTTATTATATGTGTGAATTGTAAAGAATGTTAATTTTTCTACTTTAAAATTTTTATCATCATAAATTCCAAATATGATTTACTATGAAATTTAATTTTTGTGCTGTGTTATTATTAATTTCCTATGGTTATATACTAAACACATAATGTGGTTACAGGAGAAAAGGGGCAGACTTTATTCGAACAGTAGTTAGGTCAATGATCATATTGTTGCATATGATTTGCCTTTGCAACTGTCTGTGTTGAAGCTTTGCATTGGGGGAAAGATGGAAAGTTTATGATTTTCAAAGACCTGCTTGTTACTTGAACTGAAAGGTGAATGCGAAGGAGCTGTGTTAGAAGACAATAGAATTTTCAGTCTTGTGCTATTTTGGTCACACAGGCTTGAAGCGTTGAAAATACTAAACTAGAAATTCCTTACTGTTTACAATTCTTATTCCTGGGACTCAGTCCAGCGGAGGACTTGCAGATTACTTGCTTCTCTAGCTCCCATTTTCATCTTTTACTTTTCGTATTTAAACCGTTTTACACATCTGAGCAAGGCATAGAGTTTATGCATTATAAGAGTTCCACAGTGCTGGCACAATATTTTCTGTAGTGACAAGGTATGGTATGCTCTAAGTTCTTATAATGCCAATTAAATGCAAAGAGAATCAACTGGAGAGTGTGAGAATGAGCTGGGCAGCGTATACAGTACTGTATCCTTTCTTCCACTTGTGTAGCTGAATATGAATATCAAGAGCAAGATTTAGGGCAAAATCATCTTTTTCTTTAGTTTTTTAGATGCCTCTTCACATTTTCCTAATTTTTATGAAATCCAAACTCATGAAACTTGTCATATGCATTCCCCTTCTTAACATTTTTTTGGGAAGAGATATGCATTTTTACTATTTTTACATGCTAATTATATGCTACCTCATCCCTGTAAAATCCTTCTTTGAGAATTTCAGTAGAAGACATAGGCCAGAATTTAATAGTCTCCACCTTGCCCATTCTGGTTTTTCCACTCCCAGCTGTGGAAATGCACCCTCAGTCATGCCAAGCTCACATTTTTCTGTGCTGATTGGTAGGCCCTGATGACAGGCACTGCCTACTGAGTCAAAAGTAGGGCTCATTCTCAGTTAAAAAATGTCTGTTGTCATAGTAAGCAGATGTAGGCTTGTACAAATCTGTTAGTGATGTCTGTTTATACATTATTGTTGGTGCATTCCTTGTATTGGAAGTAAATATTGGAACTTGTATGACATGATTTCATTTCAGAACTGCAAATTCTAAATTCACAGTTGACAATCCCTAGCTTTGGTGGATGATCGATTTCAGATATTGGATAGGTCTTGTCTCAGTGCACCTATTTTATAACAATTTGCAAAGCAGGTTACTCCTGAAGTACAGTTAACCTAAGGGCTTTTCACGGGTTTAATGCTCTGTCCTGTGGCATATCTGCTGTGGTTTGTCATGCAAGATAACTGAGCATTTCAAAAAGCATGTAAATTAAATACGTTCTTGTCACAAAGTCTTTTCAGAGCACAGAAAAAAAAGCAGAAAACAGCCACAGTCTCAGAACAGTTCCTCCAGGTATTTCTACATCTACTTTGTACATTTAACTTAATCATTCATAATTGTCTTCTGCTTACAGTGCTAAATGTTGCTACTAATAAAATTTCAATTATCCAGATACTACCAAGCAATAACAACCATAGCGGTCCTGTGTTACAAATTCCTATTACAGAGCTTGTTTATGACTGAGTTATTGAAAACTGAAAACTGCTACAGTAAATGGTAACTTTTTCTTCTTTTGGGGCTTGACTATTTCACTTGTGTTTCCCAAGATGCTGGTGGTAGGATATTAACCTGTTGGCCTGCTGACCACTTGCATATTATAACAGGTCTTCTGTTCTAGTTTGGTTGACATGAATCAAGTCATTTGATGATAGAATTCAGAAGCGCTGTACTTACAAATCCATTTAAATGACATCTTTTGGCTCCACTCAGAATTGGTCACTTTGCAATCATACAGCAGTTTAATACACACTAGCATGATGTTCTGAGATCTCCTGATCATTAAAAAATGTAACCAAAATGTGACTTTTTCAGCTGTGCTGCTGTGGAGAGGTTGCAGAATGGTGTAATTTTTAATATCAGTTAGATACATAATTGTCCTGTGTTTGACAGAATATGAGAACTTTCAGGATTTTTTAATGGAATATTAATATCCTGTGTACAGATATTTCCTAGAGAGAATTCAGTTGAATTGCTAAGGCTGTGTGAGCTCTATTGCTTTGGTAGGGAGTTTCTACTGCTACTTAGTATTGCAAGATTTTTTTTCTGTGATGTAATCCTGTGAGATCCATGAAAACCTTTAAGAAAGTATTCTCTAGAAAATAGTGTGCCTTGTATACTGCTTTCTCTACTACATAATACAGTTCTAATTCCCTATTATTCAGAAACATGCGTTACGTGAAAGTGAATGGAAATCCTTTTTCAAGTTAAAAATAAAAATGTTGCATGCTATTTCCTGTAGACAATGTATGGCAGGTATTGATTGTGGATATCTTTTTTCTTTTTTTAAAGGTATCATCAGTGATGAAATAGTGATTTACAAACTGTGTGTATAAACATATTTACCTTTTAATTTGAAGAGGATAACTGCACTTTCACTGATGTTCTGTCAACATTATAAGACCAGAGATGATTTAGCTGACAAGAACTAGTTCCTCATCACTAACGAACTGAGGGTTGGTACCAAAGCAGAAGCAAAAATTTCAAATTGTTGCCCCTAAATAATTTGTCAGTTATATTGTCAGAATTAGTTAATTGAATTAGTAGGAGATAATCATGATTATTTTTTGTGTGATTCTGGCCAAAAAAAGTGCATGAAAGTTATTGGTGTCACGTTCTTTTCTGAATTAAAGGAATGTAAACCTAAAACCTTTAAAAATAAAGAACAACAGTAAGACTTGAAATATTAGTAAGAAAGAGAATGAATGTGAGTAATTGAAAAGAGGAGAGCCTTTGAGAATTTGAGCTGCCCAGTATGCATGTCTAACATTAGGTACCTTCATCCACAGAGAAGTTCCAAAAAGTGCTGTGTCATTTCTGTTTTGATGCTGAGCATCTACGTTTCCCACTGACTTCATGGATTAGACAGTTTTCCACATAGATTTTCAGAATCCATAACTGTGTTCCCATTTAAGAATATGGGAAAAGCAGATTGAGAAGTTCAAAGCACAACATTTTCCAAAATATGAAATGAAAATATCAACACAGAACTAATATCTGTTCTATTGTCTATGACTGTTTTGTCATATAATGGGACATTCTTTTCTGGAGCAAGTTTCAGAGCCCTTAGACATGTTCCTAAGCCTTTTGTAGGCTGATGCTTTCATTTGGAGTCTAAGAGTAGAGAAAAGAATGTGCCTTTCTCTAAAGAAGGTACCTCTTTTCACAGGCATAGAAGGTGTTAACTTTTCACTTTTGGATTCCATAGTGTGCATAGTTGCCTCAACTGAAGTAAACCACAAATTTCTTGGTAACTGATTCACTTGATTAGCCAGTCTTGTATGTGTAATGCATAATTATGATATTGATGTTACAAAGTGACTCTCCTACCACATTCCCACCAACCGTAATCATGCTATTACTATTTATTCCAACAGCAGCTTCCTTCTATCCAAGGAGCTCAGCACATTTCACAACCATTAAACCTCCCAGTGAAATAGGTGAATATTATTATCCCATTTTCTAGGTGAGGCATATAGGGATTAATGACTTGCTAGAGTCACACAGGAAATTGGTGACAGAGCAATAGATGGCAGCTCCCCCAGTCTTCTGCCTATTGCTTTGTTCACAAAATGACTTTTCTGGCCCCCCAGAAAATACACTCCTGATTTTGTAGCAGCACTGCTAATGCATGAACTGAGAAGTTGGACTATTGAGTCAGTGGCATAAGAAAACAGCAGCAGCTCTGTTTCTCTTCTAATATAATGGAGGAATGGAGCTATAGAAGCATAGGAATAATGTTAAGTAATGACTGATTGTAAAGATTGCACTAGTCTGAACCTGAATTTGAAGAAAGTGAGGAAGGGAAAGGGGGTTTTCAGCAGTTTGGTGTAGCACCAGCCCCCAGAGATTGAGTATGACCAGCACTGGAGAAACAGCTATTGATCTGGTCTTGAGTCTTGAGCATGCCAATTTATTCTTGGGCTCCTCAATTTGGCTGTGGCTGTATTTCAGCATTTTTGTGTCAAGTGAGGAAAATGCAGTCTTCGTTGCATGGGCCAACAGGGTATGATGTTGTTTTCTCAACTGCAATGTGGGGGAAAAAAGCATAGATCATTTCTGTTGCCCATCCAGAAATTCCTTTGCTGTACATGATGAGGCCAACGTTTAATTGCTGATTCAATTTACAGCTTAACACAGCTAAAAGAGTAATGTTTCCCTGTGCAGCACAACTAACTTCTGCTTATAGGTTAATAATGTTCTTTCAAAATCCACATTGACTATTCTGTTACTGACATCCTCTTTTTATTTCATAGAATTGGTTGTTCTCTTTATTGTCTGTCACGTTGATCTTACAAAAAAGTCAGCACTTAGTTTGAAAATTGCTGTAAAAATGAAAAACTTCAGGTTATGGGTTTTAATTTTTTTATATTACCCTTGCTCTTATTGACTATGAGGATTATGCGCTTACAGATTTAGCTCTGTAGTGTAACCACCTATACAGGAGGTATTATGCTATTTGCATTTTGTCTGTGTATATAAATACGCATATATGTGTGTACAGAGTATGAAGTGAACGCTACAAACCTTCTATCTGTCTGATGTATATTACACAGAGAAGGAAAAGTGTGTTTTTTCTTTTTTAGAAATTGGGAGTTTTGTGTATCAAATATGTTCTGAGAGAAATTTGTATATATTCATATATAAAATAATTACTTTGTGTATTTATTGTATAGTCTATTTGTGCAACATTATCCTGCCTAGCTACACAGTTTTAAATTAGAGGAGTCCATTAGGAGGAATTCTTGGCAGAGATGAAAGCAAAGTACAATCCAGGAGTTAATAAAGATTCCTGAATGAAATGACAGAAAATCCATTAACTGAGATCTTGCTCATCCCTATTCTCACCAAGACTGGCTATGTTTCTTTTAGTCAGGATTGGGGTAGAAGATGATACTTATGAAATCTTACAGATGCTTGCTCTATGCAGAGAAAGGAGTTGAGTGAACTGCCCAGGGAGTGTCACTGAGTGCTGACAAAGACTGACGCATACCATGTATGGTGGCAGACTTTCTATATGACCTTGACCAAGTCACTTAATCCCTCTGTGACTTGATTTCCTCATCTGTAAAATTAGATAGTGATAACATTACTTCCTTGCCTCAGAAGGAGCTCTGAGAGTTACGTCATTACTGTTTGAAAGGTGTGTTCAAAGACGAATAGAATGCAAGTGTTAATATTTAATACTAGAAACCTGTACAAAATCAAATAATTTATTAATCAAATCCTGGAAATATATATTGTTAACTGGCTTTGCTTGGGAAGCTGATATTATCAGAAACCATGTAAGCCCATCATATCTTCCCTCTTGCCTCTGCTTCCTTTATGCATTCATGTTCAAGTAATTGTGCACACATTATTAGGTGAAATTAGAAAGCTTCTCTGCCTACAGGAAAGTATACATGTATCTTTGATGTCTGCTTTTTGGCTTCTATAAATTGTGAACCTTAGACCTCCAAAGCTAAAATCATATTCTCTTACTAAAGGGCATCCTGTACTGGTTGGGCATAAAGATAAATAATAAACTTCCTGGTGGGTTACAGTGTTGTGTAGAAGTAGATCCTAGGGTTCTACGTCAATTTGGAAATCCAAAAGAACGTCTGCTATTGCAACAATCTCCCTCTTAGCCTAAGAGTGAGTTACATGATTATCAATACCAAATCTGTGCCATGTCTGGTCATGTAGTTGTGCAAATGTCATGGTTACAAGTTATGGATGTACAATGCTTTTTTTGTCAAGTAACCCAAAACTCACTTAGCCTAAACAGTCAAAACTTGTTGATGAATGTGCATTATCAAAATAAGATTATACCAACCTGTGTTTTGCACCATATAGCTATGGTATTTTTGACCCAGTACTGTTGGATTGCAAAGCTCTCTAAAGCTAATCATCACCAAATCCTAGCTGCTCACTCGTGAAAGGGCAATACATGCATATGCTATGCATATATGCTATGTATATGTACAGTGCATTAACAGCAGATGTCTCCCATTAAATGCTTTTCTTCGATCTGAATATAGAGTCTGGTAAGTCACAAATGGTACTTACTGTCGTTTATGTGAAGTGTTGCCTAATGCAAACCTATGCTTGCAGCTACACCCAAAGACTCACCTTAAAAGTACATAGGGACAGTACCATTTGGTAGCTTGCACAACACAAGATAAGATGATGCAATGTTCATATGTCGTTGCTGTTGTATTTGCTGTTCACATCAGGTGTTTCTCCTGGGAAACACATATGCGTATGCCATCAGTAAGCCAGTCTTTCTCACCCTCATTCTGTTGTGTCAAAAAATAAAAATAAAATCAGTAGAAGGGGTTTGTTTGACTCCATTTCTATTCTTTTGTAGTCAAGTGAAACTTATTTTTAGTCACTAATTCTGCCAGTGACATCATCTAACCAAGAATTTCAGGGTGTAGGCCATTATTGTTACTTACAGTGTACCAGACTTATATTAATGTTGGTAGGTTTTAAGTCAGACCAGAAAAGTGCTAACATGAGCAAAGGCAATAAATTAAAGAGAACAAGAAATTGAAAGTTTTTAATATGTGAGAAATAGCAGTTTTCATATTTTTTTCTGGAAAGTATGAATTACTGTTTTGCTAAATTATCAGTTACAAATTTATCGAGTACATTTAATGTATTTCCTTAGGAGCAGTACGGAGTTCTACTGTATTATGTGTTGATGTATGTTTAAGAAGGGGATAACTGCAATATAGGAAGTTTAATGATTACCTATAAACAAAAAATGTGGGAATATTTAGAGACCTTGGAAGCAGGCTATGAAGAGTGGCAAGGAAGAAATACTGTTTGTAAATAAAATGTAAATAAATATGTCTTCACATACATTATGATATAATTCACATAGCTTAGTAAGAAGGCTCAACAGTAAATTTACATCACAAACATGCATTTCTAAACTTCAGTTGAATACTTTCCAGTTATTGAAAATGTGTTGGAGGATTGCAACTCAGATAACATTGTCTTAATAGCATAAATACTGTACAAACCATTTGCATTTTAATTGGACATGTGTGGTAGTTTCATTTAAATTGCAGAAATTCCCTTTTGAAATTTTTCTTTTTTGCTCGAAGTAAGCATTAGGAAAGCAAACTTTTTTTTTTAATGTTTATAGGAATTTTTCTTGACCTTCCCTTTCTGAGTGAGAAGAGAACAAAGAAAAGTTCTGGAAGATCTTTGGAGAGCATCTGGCATCTCAGAGGAGGAAAGTATGTTTGGTAGTTTTTCTTTTTTTCTTTGTTAGAATTATGGAGAATAACATGTGGGGGTTTCTCTCCCTTCTTGCTTATTTTATTCTTTTGTAGAGTCAGTTCAGAGTTCTCCATGAAAGATGACTTGTTATAATCTCACATCTTCATATCCATAGACCTGACCTTTAGCAACATGATATATGGTAAGTGATTAATATGTTGCTTGACTTCCACAGTTGATAGAGCCTTACTCTTGGCACAGTGCATACTTGTAATCTTACAAATCACAGTATAGAGTTTGCACTATTTATAGGCGTTTCCTCTTGAAAAATTTTGGAGTAATTACTTGCTGCCAGGCTTTATCTGCTAGCACACCTGAGGTATATAAGCAAACAGATTCTCAGTTCTGCTGCAAAGTCCAATATGCAGTGATTAATCAATACTGCATACTGGAAATACCAAAGCAATTCAATGAGGATACCAGACCCTGATGAAAATAACCCTTACATCTTTTTACCTTGTTATTTGTATACCTATGTTGACTATAGATGAAATTTTGTAACTCCTTCTAGCATTTCTGGCTGCAATTTGTTTTGCCAGATCAGAAGTAATCTTTGGTGTGCACACTGCTGAGAGCATGCTGGAGATTGTTATCTTCATTTCATCAGTAAGGGGACAGCTGGGAGGTCCTGATGTCAGTGAAGAAAAGGAAAAAAGCTGCTTAGTCTAATTTGGTGTAAACAGCTTTTAGGAGAAACAAGACATTGGTCGTTTTTGCATATATCAAGGAGGTAACGCTTGCCTGAGTGAGTTGATGGCTTCCCTTTTGTCCATCATGTATCATTTAAAATTTTCACAGATTGTCTGGCAGGGATCCTGTTCCTCCCAGTTTGCTGGACTCTGACCCCTCTCCCCTGTTGATCAACTTGTTTGAAAAATGAATTGACACACCCTTGGTGTCATGAGTTTAATGTCATTTTAAAGAAGGGAAATGCATTTGAAACACCAGGGAAGTCCACATGCATATAGCACAGAGTTGACCTGCAGTTTCACTGTAGCTTCAGTATATAGAAAACTATGCAATCACAGTTTCACCAGAGCAGGGAAACCAACACTATTTCAGTCGGCAGGTAGTTTATTAACTCAAAAGTTTCCTTTCAAGTATGGGGACCTGAGAAAGACTTTATTGTCAGTTTTGGAGTACAGGTAAGTTATTACTGAATGAGTGTCCCATGTTTGATGCAGTGGAAATACTGCTTTTTGAAATAAATCACATACATTAATGTTGTATAGGGCCTGCAAGACCAAGTTTACAACAGTCACATTGTAAACTAATGGTCTGAGGTTTTACCAGCTTACACAATACAGTATTTTGTTAGTGCTATAGCCAACATAAGCATACTACTTGTCTTATCTGTGCCTCTTCATAATGTTATCAAGATTGCAGCAAGTCATTGTTTGGCGTTTATAAATCTGCCTGACAAGCCCAGTGTTCATTGAGTACTCAGTCCTGTGCATAGCTACAAGGAGTAATAGTTCTGGTGGCTCTGGTCACCCATCAGTATCTGGCTGGTGGTGAAGGCATTGCAATCTTTCTGCTGATGTTTAGTCTTTGTAGAGAACCAAGTGTTTCATACGAGAAGGGTCTTGCATATAAGATCCCAACTCTTTATTTGTCTCTAGTTCTATCAGCTGACATTTCTTTGTTGTGTCAGTTGTTTGACTGTGTTGATAGTGTGCTGTTGTATTTGTGGTGTGTAGCATGCATGCATTTTCATTACTAATATCGGTAAGTTTTGTGGTATGGTAAGGAGAGGAAGATTATGATCTCTTCCTCAGTGTACAGTAGTAGATAGAAAGTAGTGTCTTTCATACTGAAATAATATAAATAAAATACTTCTCAGTAATTAAAGGTGATTAACAGAAGAATACAGTTAAATATGCTGATTTTTAAAAATAGTGTCCTTCAAATGCCATCAGCATTTTGAATTATAAATGTATTTTAAATGCACAAACATGAAGAAATTGAAGAATTTTCATGTGAACAGCTTTAGGTCAAGAGACACAAGATAAAAACAGCCTCATTTACTATTTGCTATGAGAAAATGCTTGGCAGCACTACAATGAATTGAATTTTTCCATGTCTTTTACAATGAAAAAAAGGAGTGAAAATATGAAAAGCTAGCAGCAGGATGCTCTGAGGTCAAATTAAATAGACTTCTATAGAATATTTTACTCAAACTACTCATGAAATATTAGTAAGGCTTTTGTATAGCACAATTTTGCAGATTTTAATCAACATATTAGTTGAGGCTGCCAGCCTTCATAAGCCTTACCTGTCCCTAATGCCTAGTTAAAGGTCAGAGGGGGCATGATTCATCCATGAGGTGTGTTGTCATCACCCCATCTGGGCAGGAGTGTCCTACCTGCAGTGTCCTAATTTCCAGTCAGAGGCATGATTGGCTACACCGGCTCCCCACCTTGCCAGGGATTGGCCAAGCCTGTCACCTCCTCTCTCTCATCTTGCTGAGCACCTGTGCTCCTGGGCTGCATCTCATCCACACTGACCCTTGAGGGACTGGAGGATACCCACACATCAGCGCTTGATTGATAAGGTGTGTTGCTGGGGATGTGGTAGACAGGGTGCACACTAACTGGTCGGATTTATTCTCAGGGGCTAAAGGCTACGGCTTACCAGGAATGTTTAGGAGGAGAAAAGAAAGGAAAAAATACTCATAAAGAGTCAGTTGGAAAGGGCATATGGGACCAAGTCTTGAACTGTTGGCAGTATAGACTTGTCAGGACTGTTGTATTTTTCAAATTACACAAAAAGAATTTATCATATTAGTGAAATCCTCTGTGTTTAAAGGCTTTTAAAACAACTTTTTTTCAGTGCAGAAGGTTGCCCAAGGCAAAACCACCAAAGTGTCTCTTCCCAGGTCCACTAGATTTTGAATGCAGTAGCAAACTAAATACCACTCAGGGATTTAATTGTTGACCTGAAGTCATAATAGACTAAATGAAGAAGAGGATTCTTAAGGTAACATCTCAAAAGCTGCAGAGATGAGAGTCATACAGGCATATGGGAAGATGAAATTGTATCTGTGATTTAAAAAAAAGAATTAAAATTTTTCCATGATATGAAGGCAACTCAGATAAGAATATTCAGCTGGAATTGACCATGTATACCTGGAAGAACCAGGTTTTTTTTCTCCTTAAGTTAGTTAGAATTGAGAAAATATTTTTTTTCCTAGAATTCTATGCTTTTATTTAATAAATAATTACCATCAGATTTTTTTTTTTTAAGAATTTTTCCTCTTTAAAAACTGTAAATTTATGTTGGAAGATAAAATATCTTCACTGCATAGGTACTGGAATTCAAGTTAGGACTTAGAATTTTGTAAAATGCTAACACCTCTTCCTCATCTTATTCTCAGTTCCAAAAGATGATATGATGAAACTTTTAGGGTAGCCCTCTAATTCTTTACACAGCCAGTTAATGAAAAGAGAAGACAACTCGGCCATTTTTCATTTGCTTTTGTTTCTGGCTGTATTCTTACCAGAAAAAGGAGAAGGAAGAGGTTTCAGAGGAGTTTTCTTTCAGGGCAGATTGCAGCTCCAGATTTTTCCAATCCCAGCTGAACAAGCACTAAGAACTCTCTGCTTTGAAGTAGAACATCTAATTAAAAACAGATTTTTTCCATCTTAAGCATGAGTCAGAGAAAGATTTCAACAACACATACTCTAGTTCATATTAAATCACTGTTTACCACATCTATTAATATAATAGCACCTACATACTGTATTTAAAAATTAATTAGAGGTGGACTATGTTAAAATAGTCACAAGAAATTGGACAGCCGCACCCAGCAGACTGTGATACCAAGACAAAATGCTTACAGGGATCCTATTTAAATGATATTTTCATGAGAAGTTAGGGAGGGATATTCTCCATCTGCTTTAAAGACATGATAACCAGCATATATAACTTTCCTGATTGCTGCACTTATTGACTGTGACACCATGCAAACCTTTATCATCTTCTTGTAGGAAATCTTTTAAAACTTCAGTCTGTTGATTCACAGGCTTTTTAAAAATTAAGTTCACTTCAGAGGTGCAAAAATAAATATTTGTTATAAAGATTTCCCCCACACTCTTCCCGGTTATTCTGTTCTTTGTTTTAGTTAGCTCATACAAAACCAAACAATCTTATGTGTTCATGCACAGGTAGGAGTTACAAATTGGATACATCTCATACATTGTTTGAAATGCTTCCAAAGAACTGTAAGGTCTTATGTTAAACCCTTCAGGAAGCATTTATTTTGGAAAACTGAGAGCTCTCCACGGCATTTAACAGTAGATTTCTTGGCTGTTGTTTGAAGTGGGAGTAAACAAAGCAATCAAAAGAGAGCTTGTTAGTCATGGTTATCTCTACAAAAAACAGTTTGAGAGAGCAAGACCTAGATAGATCTTCTATAAAGATCTGGGCTAAATCTGCCAGCTCAACAATGTGGAAGTTTGTGTAAATCTTTTTTGAGTCACAAGCCATTATGCAGTTATGGATTGCTGCCATGTGACCAGAGAATTTAAGCTTCAGTTAATAATTCAGTGTTTTAAAATGAAAGCACTCATTCATTTATTGCACTGTTTTGTCAATGTATATATGTATTTTATTTTAATTTATTTTCTTCAAAATATATGAATGCAACGAAAGCCAAACTTTCTAGGTTTCTTCTGCTTCTTACTTTGAAGAAAGGCAGATATTTGTTAGCTATGGCAACTACTAAAATGCAGCTGCTATAAACTGTTTCCTTCTTTTCTACAGATGAGGAGACACTTCAGCTTAGTTTTTTTGTTCTGTGGGATATTTTTGCCCAGAATCTTTGGTTTTCCACGTGCAAATACTTCAATCGATTGTGATTCTCTGTTACCAAACTATGAAAGTGAACCACAGACATCTCCACCACCATATATTATTGCTGTATCTTTTGATAGCTTTGAACCAGGAAATGAAATCCAAGGTAAAATAATCTGAATGACCTAAAATCTTTATTTGTGTCTTCTAGAACTACCAATTTTAACCAAGATTGCCCCATTTAACTCTTGATGTATCTAATTATTTTTTTTATTTCAATCTTATTCATCTGTATTTGAGATGTTCCTTTTTTTTTAATTTTTCATATCTATATATGTTTTCACATTCAGATCTATATAATTAAACTGTATTCTCAGTTTATTTTTTTTCCCTCTCTATAACTATATTTTAACTTCATGCTGTAAGTTTTGTGACAGAAGTAAAATCCTATGAGACAGCTGGTCAAACTGGACTAATAATTAGTTCCTCTCTAACATCCTGTTTGGGTATTTGCTGTTGTATCAGCTCTGTGCAATGCAAAGAGGTCCTAGGGATGACAGTCATGCCTACAACCTACAAGAAAATAAAAATTCAGGATACTGTCTATGAAAACTCAAGAGTGAAATGCTTTGAGTCATGCTTGTAAGAGCCGCATCCCAGATTTTATCAAGTTGCAGGAGGTGGGGCTATTTTGGCTTTTTATCTTCCTAATCCTGAGTTACTGTCTGGATGGAGCACCTTGACAGCCTTATTTCTTCACACTGTGCTGCCATCTCATGGTGCTGTCATGCTTTAGTGACGTGAGAGTGCTTCTTTAATCATTTGGTAGAACAAACACAGAAGCAAAAGTGAGTTATGATGTGTCACATTTCCATTGTTGTATCTCAGTAGCTCAAAGTAAGCACTGTTCATATCAGTTATTCTACAGGGCTTCTGTTTTATCTGACCCCTGTAGCACAGGTATGTTTCCATAGCAAATGATAGCTAGGGAGAGGAATGCAGATGCACTAGAGTCCTGTTATAACTTTCATTCTTGGAAAAACACATTTGAATAACTCCTTTAAGAATAGGATTGCTGTTTGATTATTAAGAGCTCTTTTTAGAAGACTGTTGCTAACAGAATGGTGGATGGGTTTTAAATGCATTCAGACTGTTCTGTGAGGTTATACAAGATTTATTTTGACTTAGATACTAAATCCCAAATGCTACTAGTCTTGATGTGTTTTTAGCCTTTTTTGTCTAACCACACTTTAGCACCACATAATTAAGTTTTTTACTCGGAGGGTGGTAACGCACTGGAACAGGTTGCCCAGAGAGGTTGTGGATGCCCCAACCCTGGAGGCATTCAAAGCTAGGCTGGATGTAGCTCTGGGCAGCCTGGTCTAGTGTGAACCCTGCCCACAGCAGGAGGGTTGAAACTGGATGATCCTTAAGGTCCTTTTCAACCCGGGCCACTCTATGATTCTATTGTATTAAATTGTAAGCATCCTGTACTTATTTTCAGTAGACTGCCCTTCCAATGAGTGTATTGCTTCTATTGCATCTATGGCAGACCGTATGGCAAAACTTACAGTTGCATCTGTGCTGCCTTTAAAGTGTTCGATGCCATCCTGCCTGTGCAGTGTTAGGACTGAAGCTGATGGCAAATTAAAAGGCTAATTATGTGGGTGTTTTGAAATGTGAAATTGTTTAGATATGAATGATCCCTGCCTTGGCTGTCATTCCCAGTTTATCTATTCTTATCTATTGACACTAATTTTTAAGGAGTACCACACATCTACATCGCAGAAAGGATCGCTCTGATTTTATTTGTGAAAGTACCTCATACTGGCATTACCAGAGCACATTTACAATAGATCATAGCAATTCTGGTATTGCTTCTTAAAACTTAGTTTCAGTTTGGATACTCATAATACGAAACTGCTCTTTTCCACATTTCTATATTTTCCATTTGAGTTCCTACAGCAGTAAATTTTGAGTAAAATTGAGTATAATTATTTATTTTTTCATTTTAATCTAAGAGAGACAAATTGTTTAGTTTTTATTTTTTTCAGTTGTAACACATCAAAAAAGAAGGTTCTGCAATTCAAACTAGGCTAACAGTAGTCTTTTTCTTTGAAAAAGACATAGAAAGAAATGCAATTTTCTTAATCAATTTTGACTTTTTGTGGGCCTAATTAGGCAGAAAATAAATAACATTCTGGTCATCAGGACCATCATGCAATATTCTGGTACACAGGGGAGCAAATGAAATTAATAAGTTCTCGTCATTTAGTAGAGAAGGATTAATTTTAAAAAAATGTCAGTAATTTGTCCCATTACTTTCTAACACACTTAGTTATACTCAAATGCTTCTTCAAACTTCTTTCTTTCCCTTTGTTGTCAGTCTTGACAATCAATGAGAACTGTAATAAGTCTTAATTTTTTTAAGAATTGTGAAAGATTTTATCTTTTAAAAAGAAGTTAACTTCTGTACATTCAGTCATGTTCTAGAGGGGGGAAATTAAATGTTAAACATTTAAGTGGTTTTAATAATGTATGAAATTTAAATTTCTCAAAACGTCTGTTATCACAGTGACCATAGAAGCCCTCAAAGATGTTGGGTTTAAAGAATTTAATCTACAAGCTCGAGAAACAGGAGGAGATGTTCCTGTTGGTACTTTTAAAATTACAGATCCAAACACAAAAGGCTTGGAATGTCATAACATCACGGTACGTGTTCACTCTTGGCAAAAGAAGTTTTAATGACAAAAGATAATTTCATCAACAGAGTTGAAAAGTGTAGATTTTCTCAAGAACGACACGTGAAAACTTAATATAAGAACTACCTGACAATCCTTAGAAGGACATCAGCAATACCTGATGTAGTAAAGACAGTAACACAAGTAACTGTAGATAAACAAGTACATAAAAATCACTTTTGTGTCTTATATATTTATAATGTCTTTTTAATTGCAGAATTCAGCAGTAAGTCATGCAAATTCAGATCTCAAGCAGAAAATTACAACAACATGGATTGCTCCAAATGATGTTAGAGATCTTCAATTCATGTAAATAATATTTCTTTTTCTTTGTGTTTAAAATTTATTTCTATGTGACATTTAGACTTTTTATTATTAGACGTTTAGGATTTATGCTGTTGTTTCTGACATCTTTGTTGTGTCACAGCCATTTTTGTTCCATAGTCTGTCATAAGTGTTCTGGAAAATTATTCCATTATTTTCAAACTTCTCCTCCATGGCCCTCAGAATTGACATAAAGTAGGTCATCTTGACTGAAAGAAGTGTTTATTGGTATTTTATTCTGAAGGTTTCTTGTTAAAAGATAAATAAATTGTTTTATTTCCTTTGCAGTGCAACTGTTGTTCAAGATCTAGGGAAATTTTGGGTTGGAATTGAAAGCAAAACTCTCACATCTACACATTCTAAGTCAGTTAATGGGACAGGAAAAAGTAAAAGAAAGGTAAGTTTTGAGTTCATTGGCATACTAGAAATTTCTACAGTCGGTTAAAATATCTCTGACTTGTTGCAAGATATGCATTTGGTGTCATGTATTCATTAAGATAACCATAATCATCAGATGTTCTCAGTGCTTTTAATTGCCTAATCCTCTTCCTAAATTGACCAAAAAAAAAAAAAAATTAAAATGAATAGTTCTATCCGCCATAGAACTATATCTATGCTATCTAGTATATATATCTATAGTAATCTAGTTATCAAAATAATACACGGCACAGAAAAAAAAAAAAAGTGATAAAAAAGACTCTGCTTTTCTTTTGGTGTGCACATTACTGCTACCTCAGTTCCTGGAGCTACAGTCATAAGTAAATATACTTATAAATTTATTCACTCATTTATTTATTATGGACCAGAAATTGTTTATATTAAGTATCTTAAATAAGATAAGCAGTTTAAGTAAACAAAATACTTTCAAATCTGTAATGTTGGTCTTGACTGGAGCAGCCCTCATTTATGTCAGCTTGTGATTTAACTCTGGGTAAGCACTTCTCCTACTGTCTTTTGCCTCACCAAATATTCTTCTTAGGTAAAAGATAATAATCTTTTTTTTTTCCTTAACTTGGAATAATTTGTAACTGTTTCCTCTTTTTTCCTTTTTTTTCCCTCCCTCCCCCCCCCCCCCCCCCCCAGCTTATGATAGAAATTGAATGCAGCAAGGTAAGAACAAATTATTTACAATTTCACAGGTTTCAGTTACCACATTGTTAGGATTCCTGTCTTGCTGGTCCAGTTATTTCATAGTTCTAGCACAAAGGTTTTATCATAGAATCCAAATTATTTTCCTAGAGAGAACTTTATTAATGCTTACATTTTTGCATTTAATTTTGAAGATATTTTAGTGAGATAATGTTAAATATCAAATGAGATTATTATAACAGGTAAGGTATTATAAGCAATCAAGAACTGACTTTTTACTCAGTCCACAAATATGAATACAGTTTATTTTCTTCTTAGATATAACTTGGTGTTTATAAAAGAGTCAAACAGTAACTTGAACCTGTAATTTCTTACAGCGTGGAGGGACATACACAAGACAAGGTGGATGTGTTGTGGTAAGTATTATTTTTGTAAAGATAACAATTTACTGATAATTGTAAAAAAAAGTGTATGTGTGTATATATATTCACATACACACACACATATATATAAGTGTATGTATGTGTGTGTATATATATATATACATACACTTATATACACAGTGTGTGTGTGTGTATATATATATATATATATATACAGAAACCTAGACAAAAGCTGCTTGTCATCACATCTTTATTCTCTTGTGGTTCAATTTATTTTTGTCCTGTCTATCTTTATAGTTGCACTACTTCTTTGTTTATGGATCTTTTTAATATTGTTTATTTTAATGACTCTAAAACGTTATATTCTTCAAATCATCATATAGATATATACAACCTATTTGATTTTTTCCTTGAAAACTGTCATTCAGCTCAGTGAAAAAACCTCTGTCACTTCTCTCTCTCCTCTCAGAAAGCATGCCCTGCATTTCATAGTGTCTAATGATTATGTAGTCATATCACTAAAAAATTTTCATTTGAATGTTGCATAATTTGACACTAATGATCTTACCAGCTTAGACCTGCTTCTCTATGGTATATGGTATATGAGGGCAGATTAAAAGAGAGGTGATGTGGGAGTGTTCTATGGCAAGCAGAAGAATTATGTTGATCTATACTAATTGAACCAGTTTATACATTGGCTTTAAAGATCTCTGAAATAATTTTAATAGTATTGGAGGAATGAAGTCACAGTAAAGAACTAGTTTGTGTTTTCTCCTTTTTCCCATAAGCTAGATCTTTCTTTCCTGAAAGTAATTTTTATGAAAATCAATTTTCTTGAATGCAATTAGCATTTTGATTTCTTTACAGGTTCAACCTTCTGGTTCCTCTCAGAGCAGCTATTCTAGTGGTCAGGTAAGGATTGTAATTTCCAACACTTGTACCTTCGGTAACCTTGAACAAATAAAGTTGAAAACACTACTGAGGTGATATAATGTCCCTGCTAGTTAACAGAAGGCCAAAGTTGTTGTTCCAGTAAAATATATTTGGACTGGACTAGGCTACGCTGTCAAACTCAATAGCTTGCTGACAGCATTTTGACCTGTAAGCTGTTTCACCACCTCTGATTTCAAGCATTAACGAAGCATTAACCTGACTCATTGGAGAAAGAAAAATTTCTTCCATATTTCTAGAGGATTCCTACCTGCGTGAATGCATGTTCATCCAAACACAAACTTTGTTTTGTAATTTTAGAGACGTCTGCTGTAATGAAAATGTATTCATTATTACTTGATTTGTTGGGCGTTTTTCTAATTTCGTATTTTCGTAATCAGAATAAAAGGAACAATTGTACTTCCACTGTCTTCTCTACAATTTGCAAAATTGCTCAGAACTTTTAGAGATATTCATGCATATATTAAAATGCCAGTATAATGTCTACATCACTTGTTTCATGGCTTTATATTTGCAGCTGAATGTTTGGGGATTTCATTGCCGTTAGCCTTTTAAAACTTCTGAAATAAATATATCTGTATTCTTGCTAATCACTTTAACTTTTTCAGTCAGATAAATGCATAGTCAGATTAGAATGACTGTGTTTTTAGTTAATAATCTGCATGACCATTACATGCCTGTTTGTACTGTCAAATGCCTTCTGACGTGTCTTTAAATTTCTTGAACTGAGCTTCCCAAGAATATATTTCTAACTACTTACCAATAATTATTTGTGAATTATCAGGTAAAATTCCATTTGTCCATTTCCATTACTTATAAGAGGAATTACCAGACATTGAGAGATTACTTTGACTTATATGCTAAATTCAGACATTTTCTTTCCTTCATAATAGATTCTCTTTTCTAAAGACTAATTTTTTAATCTTGTCATATAACTGCCTGAAGTTATTATTTTTATTCTAAAATATGAGTCACTTAGTATAACAACCCTTGGACTTTGAAAGGCTGCCTGACCAATGACATTCTTATATGAAATCCAGATGATGGCTAATGTTTCATAATAAAATAAGTGTTCCAGACAGTTGTGATTGAACAGGTAACTTCTGTATTTCCTTGTCCCACAGTTGTTTGTGCACGTTGTCAGCTGCTTGGCTTTTTGTGCCATAAATAGCAAGAGTTTTGTGGTGTTTTCTCTTTTTTTCATGACCACGCTTTCTTTCTGCCTGCTGTTTTTTTCTTTTAAACGTAGGAATAATTTACTGTTTGTTTTTTTGTCGTCAGACTGGAGCAGTCTACACAATAAGCAAGACTGGATGCGTCCCGGTAAGAACTGTTTACTTTATCGTAGCTGATATAACTATACTTATAGAAACTTCAATTATGTTATTTGTGTGAGTATTCTTAAGAAATTTCTGTTTCAAAAGGAAAATAATGGAGAAAGCTAGAAGATAAGTGGTATGAAGTAGTTGGGAAACTGGGATGTTACAAAGCTTTATAGAAAATGTATAGGCTTAATCAGTGAAAAAAAAAAAAAAAAGGATTGGAAGAGTTACTTTTTACACTGAAGGGTTTTTGTTTTTTTGTTTTTTGTCCTAAAGTAATGATCATCATACAAGTTCTCTCTTTTTCCCTTCCACCTAATTTAAGACTGGTTGAAATTGGTCTACACATTCTAAATTGTTCCTCTTCTTCAAATTCATCATACAGATATCTACAATAACTAAGGCCGTTTCATCTCACATGTGGCATGGGCACTTCTGAATTTATTACCCTTTCAGAAATCAATGAAAGATGGCAGAGTGCTGTAATGTTGCTGAGTAGTTCAAACACTTCTCAGAAGCATTTGCATCAAGATGATGACTAGTCATACAGGCTAAAATATTTTTATGCCAAAAAATGGAAGTTTTCATTTCCTTTCAGCATTTACTAAATAAGATCTCTATTTTTCAATTCAAAGTAACTTTGTTCAAACATTTTCTCGATATATTAAAAAAAAAAAAAAAAGAGGAAAAAACTTGAAAGGTAAATGAAATACTGAAATTAACTCTTTTTATGTCACTGACAGTTATTTCCTTGTTTATCATATTATGGCTAGTAAACAAAAATAAGTGGGTCCTGTAGTTGTAATGCTAAACGCTCATAGTACAGTAGTTGAGACTGCTCAGCACCAATAAGGACAGTGTTTCCAAAAGTGTAAAACATTCATGCCATTAGTTCTTGTAAAACAAAATACATTTTGGAGCATATTGGAGTTTTAAAAAGGAAAAACAGAATTACAGTTTTGTGAGAGTTATTGTGTTTATTAATAATAGGAGATTTGCTTTATAATGAGAACTATTACTATTTATGCTGGACCTTGTTATTTTTATATTTCATTGCCTCTGAATAAGGGAAGAGTTAACTTTTCTTTATATTTAGTTTCAGATTCCTAATTTTCCCATTCCTCCATAGGTACATATTACACAGTCAGTGTTTGAATTACAAGCATTTTTTTTCAAATCCTTACATTTATTTATATTAAAATAATTTCCTAATAGTGTGAGTTTTAAAATATTTCTTGAATTCCACTAGATATTCCCTGATGTATAAAGTGGTAGCGTGCCTTGCTCTTACATATGATGTGTGGGTGTTTACACATTAACAGTATTAATTGTATTCTCCTTATCATCTGTTCCTTACAAATTCCATGTAAGGATCAGTTAAAACTGAGGTTGTCTGAAGCACATCTTTTCCTTTAAGGTAAATATAGTAGAGAAATAACTGCTTGGTCTTTTTTCTTCCTAGGGAGGTGCTGCCAATGCATATAGCCAGAATGCATGTAAAGATGTAAGCTGCTTATATGTTTACTTATTTTTACTTTTATTTACTTTACTAATTACTTATTACTATGCTTATTAACTCACCTCCTCATTGCACTTTGCAGTAGATTTACTTATGCAGAGTTAGATTATTTTTCCTAAACATACTAAAGAAAATGCTGGTGAGCTGAGGTACTATTCTGAAATTCATAACAAGAATTAAAAGGTATTACTCATTCACTGTCTCAATGAAATCTTGTTAGTCTACCAAAATTTCAGAATTCTTTCTTAGTTCTTATTGCGTGTAATCTATTAGTGCAAACCTGTTCAGATATTGCATAGTAAGTCCTGGAATTTTTCTTAAACAATCTTTATGTTTAAATCCAACAGTTCTGTGTTTAGTAGGGAAACATACGTAATCAATCACATTTCTTTTCTTCTCGCTTTAGGAAAAGAAGCATTTTTAAATCTAACTTATTTTCCATTTTAAAAATAATGGAAGGATCTAAAGAATCTGTCAGAAATACGATACATTTTGTACTGCCTGCTTTGAAATGAAACTTAGCTAAGAAAGCACTTAATCGTATGATTAACTTTAGGTATAAGATTTGTTATATTAACTCTGGAATATTAAATGATTATTAAACTATTTAAATTATTATCTTTGTTTAGTATGCAAGTGTAAACTTAATTTGTGATAGAGTAACATTAATTTTGTGACTATCAGATTGCTTGAAAAACTTTACTGCAATCATCGTCAAGCACTTTCAGAATAGTTTTGTGTTGTCCTTGATTTGTTAAGTAGTTAAAATTAAGTTCATTTGAAGTGTAAATACTCTAAGAAGAAAAGCAATTACTTCAGGCTATAGTTAACCAATGATTGTGGAAATAAATAACTGATTCATATTTTGTTTTCAGAGTGCATCCTCATATGGCAGTCTTACCTACGGCCAGGTAACTATGTGCTCTCCAACATGCTTTCATTTTCAGCATGCTAAGCAGCTGCAGTCAACTTCTACTGACCAACAATAGAATATATGGAGTGTCTTCAAATAGTTACCTATTATATCTGGAAATGACTTCAACAAACAATTTACACATTTAGAGTAGGCTGTGATGTCATCTCTGCTAGAAGATATTTACCTTTGTTTTGTGGCTCTTGCCTATGCAATTCTATTTGTGATTTGATAAAATAGAAGAATTTGCACATTATGTAATGCTCCATTTGAAACATATCTATTCTTATAGCATATCCTATTTATACCAACTTGTGCTTCAACAGGTAGATTATTTTTTTAGTGGTTGTTTTATTGTTTTTCTTGTTTTCAATGAAGGTAGAAGTGATTCATTTTTTTCTACCAGCAGTTTATTTTTATTACAAACAAACCTTGTCATGTTTGAAAAAGAAATAAGCCAAGTGTCTCATTTCTTTTGTTCATTTGTCAGTTAACAGTACACTCCTATTTTCCTTCAAAATGTTATTTTGAATATTAGTGATATTATTTGAATATTATTTGAATGTTAGTTTAGGAATTTAGGGAAATACCGTAATTATCTCTAACATTCTTGTGGAAGGTAGTGCTGTAGTTAATTTGTCAAACATTTACCTAAGCAAAATATGTCTTCCTGTATTCTTTACAGTCTGTTCCTGCAAGTAGTTCAGATTCCAGTAAGAAGGTAGGCATGCCTTTTCTTTTTAATTCAAAGGAGAAAGAATTCATATGGGTGTAACTTGGCATGACTCCTTTTATTTTAGTGGTACTATTAAGAAAAATTGATTTGTATGATTGGAATCAGTTTGACTCTTCATTGCCTTATAGTGCTTCTCTGTGCAGTGGTGGCTTTTGTTGACAGTTGACTTAGCTGTATCTAAAATGTTAAAATTTCACAATTTCTATAGGGATTTTTAAATTTAAAAAATAAGGTTGTGATTGTGATGTAAAAGGTTCATACCTTTTAAGGTTACAGTTCATGTAATGATTTTTAAGATAAGTCTGAGAAAATAAAATCAATAAGAATTCATGTTTTTGACTCTTAAT
Organism: Gallus gallus; assembly: GCF_016699485.2. Lineage (NCBI taxonomy): Eukaryota > Metazoa > Chordata > Aves > Galliformes > Phasianidae > Gallus > Gallus gallus. The sequence continues at coordinate 11,764,710 of NC_052539.1, read as the reverse complement.
ATTTTACCCAGACTATTTCTCTCAGTTCATTCCCAAGAAGCTCAGGGCTATGATCAATAAACATACGCTGTGACCATTTATGTCTTCACAGTTAATTTTTTCCATTTTAATTTCCTCTTCCTTTCAAACTGTACTGATAATTTTTGATAATTTACATTTTTAAAAATTCTGCTTGCTTTATATTCTTTCCGTGTGATTATATCAGCTCTTCCTTTCTACACCACTGGATGATACTGTTTTCAGTTAAAAAAATAAAAAAATAAAAGCTTCTGATCAGAAAACATGAATATCTAAGCAGAAGACTAATATCTAGGACTGAACATCTAAGCAGAAGAATCTATTGCATTCAAAGTTATTAGAAAAATGAAGCCAATAGTAATACTTCCTATAGTGGAACACTGAATATAGACTGAATTGATCTTCCACCTCTTGGTGTATAGTAAAATATCATAAAGGACACACAAAAACCAGTGGATGTAGTACATTACAGCCTTTATAGAAGAGTCACTGTCTGATTGGAAGCAAGTCTCCTTAGGCTCTTGTGTAAACCTTGTATATGTTCTTCTTTGATTGGTAGTATACGATAAGAATTTTTGTTAAAAATGGTAGTACTTTTTAAAGGTAATCATCCATAGTATTATTATCTATGCTTGTAAATTTTGAGAATTCAGCTTTTTGTTTTTGTTTTTCTAACATATTTAAAGAACGCCTGTGATGAGTAAACAGCTTTCTCCATTCTGTCTGCAGGTAGTGGTCATTCCCAACAGCAACCCGTTTCCGCCTGTGGTAAGCAGTTTCTCTCTACCACTCTCAAGGTTTTGACTCAAAGAGCATTTAAGTAGCTTCATGTTTTAATTTGTCAGAAAGATTTCTCACACATATGGAGATAAATCTTTGTCATACAGGGCTTATCCTAGGAACATAATTACTTCCAGGGAAAGATGATAGTGAGATAGCAACTGCATCTACATGATAGAACAGGCTAAGTATTTAACCTGAGTTGTGATTCTATGATTGCTATTACCACTCGCAGAGATATTTGATTATATTCAGATTCCATATGTCTCAATATATATAACATCCACTTTTTTGAATAGTTTTGATTTTCTGCTTCTACTGCAATTTTCTTTGTAAATTCACTTCTATTCTTATTTTTAAAGTACTGAATTTCCACTCTACTTACTTTGAGTTCATAATCAGCCAAAAGAAACTTTTACCTTAATGTGGTTAAAGTGAATTTGTATGTCAAAATTGATATGTATGTGTTTTTGGTTTTTTTTCTGATGTCCACTTCCTACTCAAACTTGTTCCAACCTGAATGAATATTAAAATCCATTTCTAATTTATTATCCTTCCTATATCTTTCATCAACATTTGGTCATATGCTGCACCGAAAAGACAGGGCCCTTTTTGTGCTGCAAAATCTTGCTTAGACAAGCCTTTGTGCAGAATACTTAAAAGATTTTTGTTTTCATTTGCAGCGTCATACCTATCCCCAGGTAAGCATACTTTTTTTTTTTTTTAATGATTTCTCTAATGGTGACATATCCCTTATAGGGTCAAACCTGTTACTTCAAAATGGTGTCTACTACCGTTTTGAGTTTGTCCCTCATAACCCAAAACTGAGCACAGTAACTGACTTGGACAGAAACTAAATTCAGGTGTGTGGTGATGTATGTCCAATACAGGTGATAATTAGTTATATTTGAGTGGTGATGATGTCTCAACTTCACTCACCCAATTTGGAAAAACTAAACTAAATGGTAGTGCAAAAAGCTAGAGCCTGTTCTCTTTCAAGAGTTCTTTTAGAAGGAGATTTAAGCATAGGAAATTACTTCAGGTAGTGTTGGGCTCCTTCCCCTTCTGAGCTGAGGATAAACTAGTTTAGTACTGGGTTTTCAGAATACAATGCATAGAACATCACATGTGCTCCCTTTTCCTTTATTATCCCAAGCAAAGTGGTAGAGCTAGAAATTTTCTGTTTAACAAATCAAATAAAATGATCTCTGCTGCTTTTTTTTCCTGTTCTGTTTTACAGAGTTTGGGCAATTCTGCTACTAGGATCGTAATACAGGTAGATATTCTTTCTTTCATGGCCTTTGTGCTTTATCTCAAGTTCTGCCTCGGTAAACTAAGCAGCGACTCATCAATTTGGGGATAAATGAGTATGAGTATCTTAAATCAATGGCACACAAACTGCAGTGATAAAGTAGATGTGCTTCTGTAGTTACAGCAAAGTGAATGTCCTTTTTGGTTGCTGATCAATGATCATTGCAGCTGTGTTCTGTAAGCACAAAACATGAAAGCCTCTGTATTTTAATTTCCCAGAAATACCACAAAATGACATAATGTATTATATAAATAACTGTCATTGTGAAGTATACTTGTATGCTGAAGTATTTATCACTGTAGAACACTGAGATGGCATAAATAAAGCAAGGAAAGACATAAGAAACTCACTCAAACTGTCCAGTAGGCTTAAGAATAGAGTTTCTTCAATAAATGTCACGGTACATAAGTAATTCCTCTTTAAAATGAATAACATTATTTTGTTCCTGTATAGAGTGGACAAAGACAGCAAGGCAGCAGTTCTACTTATGTTCAGGTAGGCAAAATTAAAAAGGAGTAGAAGTATGCCTCTAGACTTCACTAAAATAGGGTCAGAACAATAATATTTTCCTACATATATTCTTAAATGTATTTCACAGGTTGCAGGTACTTCAGTTGCTTTGGGTTTTGCTTTTCTTCTTTTTCGTCTGTAGTTATTGGTGTTCAGCTCCATTTGGTTAAAATATTCATAAATGTATTTCTGTATGTTATTAGTTGAAGTGAAATGACTGTGTTCAATACAATGTGTCCTCTAAAATCTGTGGAAAAGTCATAATACCATGCCAGAAGTGTTTCTAGGCTCAGTATCACAAGAAGAATCCCATACTGGTAGATTCAGACCTCACATGTATTAGACCACAAATTTCCAGAAGTTGTGAAGGATGAAGAATGATAGAGAATCATAACTCCATGCTTGTGTGCAACAAGGTATTTCAGGCTTACTTCAAGCCTCACAGCTAAAGCTACCTGCAGGAAGAATAAATGGATAAAAATATTAACATGATGATAAAAAAACTTCATTGTGGAGTAATGCATGAGAATATTCTTGGTGTGAACAAAGGCACTAATTTTTACTAATTCTTGTGCAGTGGTGTTGAGGGAGGACAGGGAATGAAAAAATAGTCAGCATTATCTATACCACTGCAAGTAGTGAGAAGTTTGGCCAAGAAGGTCTGACTTCTGAGGCTCAGTGCCACAGGCATCACAGGTATCACGAGCATAAGGTTATCTTAGTGTAGGCCAACCTACACAATCAGCAGCAGTTCTTATGGACAGGTAAGCAAACTGAATGTTATCTAAGAAGTCCTTCACTGATCTCTCTGTGATCAGTGGGACTGACAGATTCTTCAATAATGAAGTTTCTTTTGGCATAGTAGGATGATACATTGTACGGGTGATAGTGTACTGCTTTGTCTCCTTTGGCTCAGGAGGAGCCTTGCTGGGTAACCTTTGTCCAGCTGTATTTGCATGATCATTATGCACTTTATAAAAGCCTTGTCAAAGAATGTCATTGCTTTATAAGGTGGTCACTATCTTCTCTTTCTTAAAGGGTTCCCGAGGCAGCCAATCCTATGGCCAGGTGAGTTTGCTTTTTTTTTTTTTTTTTTCTGAACTTTGAACTTTTGTGTAGGGATCTGCCTTTCAAAAGAACATTGGTTGTTTGTTGGTTTGAGCATTGTTGATGGTTTGTTTGTTTGCAAATTTGCTTGTATTTTCCTTCTTGGTGTTTCAGGATAGTTGCTGGTTTTTGGTCATCTCACAGGATTACCATATAGGAAAACAGAGTATAGAATGGAGGAACTCTACTGGGCAAAATTTTATTTTTTTCTGCTGTAATCATTTACAAATGAATTCTTTCTTTTCTAGCAGATCTCTCCGCTTCAACCTGGTAGTTCTTATGGCCAGGTAAGCATTAGTCAGTATGTAGCATTTGAGAAAGCGGTGTCTCATAGCACTGCAGAACTTAAAATCACTTAAAGTGATGTTTCTTTTCTGTTTATTTTGAGTTCTAAAACAAACCTCCAAATCCATTTCAAAACTTTTGTTGTGAAAATGATATTTGTACTTTTTTCAGTAGATATCTGCAAAAGCATGGGTTCCTGTCTCTTTCTAATCTTTTAAAAGGACATGAAACTTGAAAAAGTATGGTAGAAATATTCTCCTTGGTGCTGTTTTTCTTCCAGCTGATTGACATGGTAAAAGATAAACTTATAGTCTGTTCTTCATTGTCCACTTCGATCACAGAACGAAGAAGTGTTTAAGGAGTTAAAAAACATTGGATGAGTTTCTCCACTGCAGGCAGACTTGATCTTATAGCCTTCAGCTGTAAGATACGTGTCCTTTTACTGTTGATATGTGAACTAAAGCATTGTGAGGTAGATATAAATTTTCTTATGATTTATGTCAAAGTAGAAAAAATATAGAAGGTGGTTCAAATCTTTTTTTGTCAGTTCCTGTCTTCATAACTCTCCAGACAGCTGTGGCATAGTTGTGCTCATATATGAAACATTTCCTCTTTTATGACGCTGTATTGGAGGTAGATTACACGAGCAGCTAATAATTATTTGGTGTCTTTGTTACTGAAAGTTTTTTAAAAGACATTAGCATCCTTGACTAATTTGTTTGACCTGCTACTTTTAAGTACATCCTTTTGTTTTCTTTATATTAATCTATACTTTTAATGGAATTTTTGCTAATTCTGTATATACCACCTTTATTTCTCCAAAGAAGAAGGGAATTATGCAACAGAGCTCCATCAAAAATACAGACGTGTCAGCATTGCAGCTACCATTGGCCATCTAAGTACAGCTTCTGTGAATCAACAGGCAAAAGAAACATCCAGAAAGTGTTGCACCCTTTCAATGTCCTGAAAAGCTTCCATAAGCCTAGCATCCCATCTGAGATGTAAAACTAATCTGTGGTTGTTGTTTGATATGTACAGTATGCTGGGATATTAATCCTGAATAACACATATCAAAATAATTCTAGCTTAGAAACAGTAAATTCTGTCTTATTCTGTTCTTTTTCCATAGAAGAGATAAAAGTGAAAGAGGCATCTGCATCACAAATAAAATAATTTTGAATTGATTTCTTTAATTACAGGTCTACCAGCCACAAGGAGGTACTTCCTATGGCCAGGTAAGCATAGGCAGTCATCAGCCAGTATACAGCATCTGAGATAGTTGAGTTCTGTGGCACTGCAAAAGCATTAGCAATCACTCAGAATCTTGACTTTTTTTTCTGATAGTATGTTCCTATGTTTATAAATTATCCACATGGTATTTATTTGTATGGAATTCTGGCATCTGAAATCATCTCATTCAGCATCATTGTGCTGGTCAAACTGAACAGTAAGAAAAAAATGTACGGGCAGCGGAAACAAGGACGGGCATTGTGGAAAGAGTGTAAGAAGGCTGCTAGGCTTTGTAGGGGTAGTCAGGAAATCCAAGGCCCAGCATGAACTGAACTTTGCTAGGGATGCCAAAAAGAACAAAGAAGGCTTGTACAGGTACCTCAACCAGAAAAAGATAGTCCAGGAGGGCGTATTCCCCCCCCAGTGAGTGACATAGGCAAGCTGGTAATGACAAGGGGAAGGCTGAGGTACTTAACAACTTTTTTGCCTCAGTTTTTCTTGATGATTGCTTGCCACATGGCCCTCAAACATTTGGTCTGGTAGGAGGGGATTGGGGAAGTAATGTTCCCTACCACTGTAAGTGAAGAGCAGGTTCATGACCACCCGAGGAATCTGAACATCCACAGGGCTATGGGCCCCAGTGAGATGCATTCCAGAGTCCTAGGGGAATTGGCTGATGTGGTTGCCAAGCCACTCTCCATGATTTTTTCAAAAATCATGGCAAACAGGTGAAGTCCCTGGTGACTGGAAAAATGGAAACATTGTACCCATTTCTAAAAAGGCTAAAAAAAGATGACCCGGGAACTACTGACCTGTCAGTCTCACCTCTGTTCTGGGGAAGATCAAGGAACAGATCCTCCTGGAAGCTATGCTAAGGCACATGGAAGGTAGGGAGGTGATATGAGAGAACCAGCGTGACTTCACCAAGGACAAATCCTGTTTGACCTACCTGATGGCCTTCTATGATGGTGTCACTGCTTCAAAGGACAAGGGAAGAGCCACTGATGTCATCTATCTCAACTTCACTAAGGCCTTTGACATGGTACCCCACAACATCTTTCTATCCAAATTGGAAAGATATGGATTTCATGCGTGGACTATTTCATGTCCAAAGAACTGGCTGCAGGATCAAGTCCATAGAGAGTTGGTCAATGGCTCCATGTCTGGATGGATATTGGTGATGTGTGGTGTCTGCTGGGGGTTGGTGCTGGGGCCGATACTCTTTAATATTTTCATCAGTGTCATCGACAATGGGGTTGAGTGCACTCTCCGCAAGCTTGCTGATGACACCAAGCTGTGGGGTGAGGTCAACACACCAGAAGGATGTGTTGCCATGCAGAAGGACCAAGGCAGACTTGAGCAGTGGGCCCAAGTGAACCTCATGAGTTTCAACAAATCCAAGTACAAGTACCTGGGTCAACGCAACCCCCCATTACCAGTACATACTGGAGGATGAAAGGATTGAGAGCAGCCCTGCTGGAAAAAAACTGAGTGTAACGGTGTATGGAAAGCTGGACATGAGCCAGCAATGTACGCTGGCAGCCTAGAAAGCCATCCTGGGCTGCATCAAAAGATGGGTGACCAGCAGGTCAGGGGAGGTGATCCTGCCCCTCTACTCTGCGCTGGTGTGGCCTCACTTGGAGTACTGTATCCAGATGTGGAGTCCTCAGTACAGAAGAGATGTTGACCTGTTGGAGTGCATCCAGAGAAGGGCCACAAAAGCGATCCATGGAATGGAACACCTCTCCTATCAGGACAGGCTGAGAGAGCTGGGGCTCTTCTGCTTGGAGAAGAGAAGGCTGTCAGGTGACCTGATAGCGGCCTTTCAATATCTAAAGGGGAGCAACAGGAAGGAAGGGGACAGACTCTTCAGCAGGGTCTGTGGTGATAGAACAAGGGGAAATGGCTTCAAGCTCAGGGAGGGTAGATTTAGGTTGAACGTAAGGAAAAAATCTTTTACAGGAAGGGTGATGAGGCTCTGGAACAGGTTACCTAGTGTTGTGCTTGATCCCCTGTCCCTGAAGACTTTCAAAGCATGGCTGGATAAGGCCCTGGGAAACCTGATCTAGCTGTGGTGTCCTTGTTCGTTGCAGGGGAGTTGGACTATATGGCCCTCTGAGGTCCCTTCCAACTCTAATGATTCTATGTTGCTATGACTGTGATGTCCAGGAGGAAATTCTGGCTCTTCAGCTTTTGCTAAAACAAACTGGTCACTTACAAAAGGATACTAACCAAATGGTTTCCTTGTCCTAGGGTGGGCCAACCTACACAATCAGCAGCAGTTCTTATGGACAGGTAAGCAAACTGAATGTTATCTAAGAAGTCCTTCACTGATCTCTCTGTGATCAGTGGGACTGACAGATTCTTCAATAATGAAGTTTCTTTTGGCATAGTAGGATGATACATTGTACGGGTGATAGTGTACTGCTTTGTCTCCTTTGGCTCAGGAGGAGCCTTGCTGGGTAACCTTTGTCCAGCTGTATTTGCATGATCATTATGCACTTTATAAAAGCCTTGTCAAAGAATGTCATTGCTTTATAAGGTGGTCACTATCTTCTCTTTCTTAAAGGGTTCCCGAGGCAGCCAATCCTATGGCCAGGTGAGTTTGCTTTTTTTTTTTTTTTTCTGAACTTTGAACTTTTGTGTAGGGATCTGCCTTTCAAAAGAACATTGGTTGTTTGTTGTTTTGAGATTGGTTTGTGTGTATGTGTGTGTGCAGAATGTTTACCTTTTGTTTATTTAGTTTTGGTTTTATTCCTCTTCAGTGTTGCAAGATATTCCAGGGGTTTTGGTCATCCCAAGCTACCATGTATTAAAAAGTACACAGAATAACTCTTATGAGGATGTAAGCTTTTCTGTTGTGGTTTTGTTAAGACTACAACTTTAGTTACAAATGGGTTCTTGCTTTTCTTACAGGTCTATCAGCCGCAAGGTGTCACTTCCTATGGCCAGGTAAGCAATAGTTAATTACTGGCCAGTATACAGCGTTTGAGAAAATGAAGTGCCATAGCTCTGCAAAAGCATTTAGCTGTCATTCAGAATATGTAATTTAAAGGAAATTTTCTTCTTGAGTGTAAAGCTCATTTTCATATAACAGTTACATTGCACTGAAAGATAATGCATATATGTATTGTCCTCATATGTGCATTGAGAGTTCGCTGAGGTTTGTTTCTTGAAATAACAGAGTAAGTTGTCATTAGAAGTGAGGTTTTTTTTTGTTTGTTTGTTTTTTAATGGGTCTGGAAACAACAGGCTCAACAGCAGCTACAGAAAGACTGGGAAGGTCTTTCTCACATAGAAAGGAATACCTGTAGATGTCATCTTACATCCACAAGATTTTGCAAGGAAATTCACAGCAGTTCTTATCTAGTCTTCCTCCTTTTAAGCAAACAGCTGAATTCCTTTAAAATTTATTTCTTTATTTGAAATGAGGGAAAATTATATTTGAATTACTGAGGTGCTTTTTTTTTTTTTTTTTTCCCCTCCCCAACAGAGTGGATCTCCTTCTTCTTCAGGGGGCAGTGGAGGTTGTGGACAAGTAAGTGCCCTTTCTCCAAGGCATTTGAAAACTTGACTCTGCTTTCTGTGTATTAGTAACAATTTTTCAAGAGACTGTGTAATGTCTTTTAGTAGGAATCTTTTTCTTTTGTTGTCACATGAAAATATCTAGCTGAGAGGTCTTCAAGAGATGGGATTTGTTGATCATTGTAACCACAATGAAGTGGCTTCTCCCATATACAACTACATGCAGAAGATGAACATGTAGATGAACATTTGCCTACTGAGCAAACAGATGAAACTTTGTTTTAGAGTGAGTTTTGAATGTTTCTCTATATAGGATGCAATAGGCAAAAGTAGTTTATATCCTGGTTTCATTTCAACCCCTGTATTCTTAACAACAGTATAAAGACTGTTACCAGTAATAAGATCCTAGGTGAAGAGGGCATGGATGCAGCCTTGACAATAAACTGAAGTCCAGATAAAATACATTGAGGAAAGCAGTGAGACTAATAGAGATAAGTACAGAAACCTCTAGCAAAAGTATTAGATTAGTATGACTTCAGTATGAATGAAAATACATGGGTGAAAGCATAAAAAGCAATGCAAGAGTACTGGTGATATGTACCAGTGAGCAAGGATACAGTAACAGCAATGAAATTGAAAAAATGTGAAGAAACACTGAAGAATGTGTTGTTTCCACTAAAGCTGAATCACAGATGACAGCAGAAAAGCTGTGCTTTTAATAACAGGAGGGCAGCAACCAGAATAGAACACATTGTACTGCTTCTCATCTTGCTATTCCAAGAAGGATGTATGCAGCCAAAACATACCCAAAACAGGGAAATGAAAGGCAGTAGCCCTACCTAAGATCTGTGATGAGTGAATCTAGAAAGATTCTGAGGTGGGTGGTCACACCGCAGTGGCTATTCGCTCCTCAAAGGATTTCCCAAAGTAATCTGTTAATATTTGACAATCAAGAAGAACTTAGATAAGTTAATAGAAGCATCAGTTGAAAAAATACCTCATTTTTCCACATTGCAACCAAATGATCCTGCTTTCATTATCTGTGTTTTGGTGTTTATAAGTGGATGGGTATGGAACAGAAAGAGGGTAGAGCCACTGACTGAGCAGGTTAAATAAAATTAAACTCATTAAACTCTGTTAACTTTTGTTTTGTTAGAAACTTTAAGAAGAGAACTAGTTATTTTTCCAGAAAATGAATATTTGAGGATTTACCCTTTTGTTTGTTTTTTTTTTTTTTGTCAGGGTACTTCATATGATAGCAATCCCTGCCACCAGGTAAATAGACTTCCTCTAATTTTAAGTCAGATCCAAAATCAGTTTTGCCACTGACTCAGCTGGTACTGTCCTCAGATTCGTGGAGTGCAAGTCCATATAATCTTTACTAACTGTGGGATTAGAACTAACCTCCTATTCACAGGAGCACCACAGGAGCTTCGTGTCCATTTTCCTATCCCCTTCTTTTTTCTTTTTCCCCTAACATTGTCTGAATGAACTTCAGAGCTGCTTAACAGACATTATGTAAATCAAGGATGGAGCTCATAGTTATCTGAGTAAACATTTTAGGAGTGCCATTTGAGATTTCTGAAAGTGGGAGTACTTTAACTCTTCATTGAGTTTGTGCAGTGAGGAATCAGTAGATAGTGTATATTTGTTATGATTTTTCATGGCTGGAACTCCAAAAATCCCTATCCTGTAAGATTTCTTCTATTTTCAAAGGAATAATTTATGTGAATGCTAAGTCTGTAATAAAAAAAAGCCCTGTGCTCTCTGTTTTTTATTATTCCTATTACTTCTCTTGATTCTTACTGATTTTTTTTTTTTGTTCCACAAGCTAAGGGAGAAATCAGTTGGGTTTAAATATAATGTGTGACTGCATAGCAACAACTGCATGACTGCATGACAACAAATATAATGTATGACTGCATAAATATATACTGTATTTATAGATGATGGTTTAGTATACTATCATACTATAGTATATACAGTTGCATATGTAATATTATAAGTGAAATATATAGGTAAACAATAAAATATTTATAACTTTTCAAACTTTTTATAAAAAGTAATTTATTTCTAAAACTAAAGTAATTACTTAAATTTATTCCTTCTAAAAATTGCTAGACATTGAAAAACAAAGTACTTTTTTGGTTTGCTTCCTTTTGTTTTTTCTACATGAAGTCTCAGCCCCATTTTACCAAATATTCTACTCACAACTCTTATTTCACTTTGAGGAGTTATATTCCTTTTTGAAGGAGTCATATTGAAACATATGGAGTGTATTATTTAAATCCTTTTCCTCAAAGCCCCTATATCTTGAAGCTTCTTATGTACTAATGCTATCAGAGGAATACATGTAAATAAGGTTTTCTACAGGAGAAGAAAATATACATTCTTTAGATGCTGTTCTGAATGAAGCATACCACTACTAGGAATTAATTAAAAAGACATATTTATGCTACCTTGCCATGTGTCTCATGGTGTATTTACTTTTGCAGTCTTAACAATCCATGCTTACTAAGTTAGAAATCATACCTTCATTGCATATCTGCCCATGCTCTTTCTTCCTCTGAAGGAAAAAGTATCATAAGTTTCATTAAATCTGTAGTCAAACAGTAAGTGTAAAAATTGTGCATAATTTTTTGTTTAATTTATAGGATGGATCTCAGAGTGGTAGCCAGGTAGGCTGCTTCTTATTTATTATCCATTGATCAAAACTGTCTAATAAGTTCTAATCCATAGTATAATTTTGTTAATTATGAGGGTGTAGATTCTTGCATAACCTCCCCATCTCCTTTAATTAATCCCTAGTGCTTTATATCAACCCTGAAACTTACATAGAAAGAACTCTATAACCTCATAAAACTAACTCAGCATTCTTATACAATTCAGTTCTACAAGTGTAATAACTGTTGCTATATTGTTTTCGTATGGTGGATCATACACCTCACAAAGGTATGGTGGTAGCCAATTATTTCTTCTCAATGAGGTTTTATTTCACACAGATTCCATAAGCTCTGATCAATATTGTATCTGTAATGTTGTAATATTCAAATTATGTTGTTGTTAGCAGGGCGGATCATCATCCTCACAAAATTATGGTGGCAACCAGGTAGGAAGAAATTGACTTTTCTCCTGTCAAAAGTTGTTATCCTATCTGATAAGAAATTTTCACCAGATTTATTCTGCATTCTTAGGTGGCTATTCTGTACCATGCTTGACTAAGATGCTGGTATTGCAGTTACTGCCATCTAGAAAGTTGTAACTGTTCAAAATAATCTCTGGCAATTGTTTATTATAGCTTTACAATCCCCAAATGAAATCACAGTTTCTTCTGACATTGGTTTTGCATTTGTTATTTTAAAGGGAGGATCACAAAGCTATGGTAGTGGCCAAGTAAGTAGTGCTTTATTTTACCAATTACAAATTCCTACATGCTTTAGCCTCTGATCAAAATCAGATTTTCTGTATCCTAATATTCTCTGATCTTGATTGGCTGGTTTGTTTTAAAGGGTGGATCATACTCACAAAACTATGGTGGTGGCAAAGTAAGTGAATGTTTTATTTCTCTACTTAAACATTACATCCTACAAGCTTTGGCCTCTGCTCAAATTGAGGTTTCCTGTGTCTTTGTTTTCTCTGATGTTGGTTGTTGGTTTATTTTAAAGGGTGGATCCTACTCACAAAACTATGGTGGTGGCAAAGTAAGTGAACGTTTCACTTCTTTATATATCGCACCCTACAAGCTTTAGCCTCTGCTTAATTTTTTTTTTAATTGTAATTTTCTCTGATGTTTGTTGCTTGATTTATTTTAAAGGGTGGATCACCCTCACAGAACTACGGTGGTGGCCAAGTAAGTTATGCTTCTGTACTTGTAAATCACATCCTACAACCTTTAACTTCTGCTCAAAATCAGGTTTCCTATATCTCTATTTTCTCTGATGTTGCTTAGTTGGTTTATTTTAAAGGGTGGATCATATACACAAAACTATGGTGGTGGCAAAGTAAGTTATGCTTTATTTCCTTACTCATATATCACATTCTACAAGTTTTAACCTATGCTCGAATTCATGTTTCCTGTATCCTAATGATCTCTGATACTACACGGTTGTTTTTTTGTTTCTTTTTTCCTGTTTTTATTTTTTTGGGTTTTTTTTGTTTGTTTTTAAAGGGTGGATCATACTCGCAAAACTATGGTGGTGGCCAAGTAAGTAGTGCTTTACTTCACCAATTACACAGCACTTCCTACAAGCTTTAGCTTCTGCTTAAAATTGTTTTGTATTTTTCTCTGTATTGTAATTTTCTCTGATGTTGGTTGGTTTGTTTTAAAGAGTGGATCATCTTCTCAAAACTATGGTGGCAGCCAGGTAAGTTACACTTTACTTTCATACTTATAAATCACATCCTACAAGCTTTAGCTGCTGCTAAAAATTGCACTTTTTGTATCATTATTTTCTCTGATTTTTATTGGTTAATTTTAAAGGGTGGGTCGTACTCACAAAACTATGGTGGTGGCCAAGTAAGTAATGCTTTATTTGTCTTTTTATTCATCACTCCTTACAACCTTCAGCTTCTGCTCAAAATTGGGTTTTCTGTATCATAATTTTCTCTGATATTGTTCCTTTCATATGTTTTAAAGGGTGGATCATCCTCCTCTGACAGCTATTATGATAGTCAGGTAACTACTTATTTATTTCTTTTTTCTAGTTATGTATTATTTTGTGCTGAATTTTGTAGATGCTATTTTATTGCGTCATCTTTTCTTAGATGTAATAAAAGGTAATAATTTCTGTGCTCTTCTTATTTTTTTTCTCATTTTTCTTCTTCTGAAGAATGGAACACTCCCTGTCAGCATCTATTACAACCATGTACTTGACCGCTTTTTTTTTTATAAAAAACTTTAATTCAGCAAGCAGTTTTTTGTTTTCATGAGCCTCAATTCTGTCTTAATGAGTGCAAGATCAAAGTATCTTTTTAACTATCAATTTTACTAAGGAAATAACTGGATATCTGATGTCCATGTAGGATTCACAGGATTTCTCAGATGATAATCCCAATGCCTGTGATGATGTGAGTATGCTTTCTCTAATAAATTTTCATCACAAATCTATTCATATAGATGAGAAAATATTACACTACGAGAAGCAGTCTTGTGAACAGATTTAACCAGAGGGAATATTTAGTCTTCACACAGATAGTTGCTTCAGCAGCTGCATATTTTCTTACTGAAAACCTGTAAGTGTTTACAGATGCATTTTGTACTTTTGAAGGCATTTACCTTGATGAAATGCAATATGAATAAAAAGATTTTGTTGCTTTGCACAGAATTTTTTTTTTCCCAAAATGTAAGGATACACTTTACACTAATCAATTAAACAACTGTAAAAATAATTTAAAAATTTCATAGACAAGTTATGGATACATATCTTGAAAGAAGGAAAAGAGATGAAGAGACAACATGGCATATATTCTACTGATTTTTCACTTTTTATTATTACCAATCTCAGTTTAGTGGTAAAATTATTTTTAATAATGGTAGAATTTCAAACTAATTTAGGTAAACTAGTGGAGGATTTGAGCTTTGTGCATGATGCGTTTGTGACTTATTTTAAGTCTGTACACAACATCAGAAAGAATTGAATTTCTGTGAGCTTACTGCATTTAAATAATAGATTTTTTTTTTTTTTATTTTCCAGAATGACACTACTTATAGTGCTAGTAGTCGGGTAAGGGCTTTTCTTCATCTACGGTGTTCTTATTCTTGCAATTAATGACAGTGTTAGTAACTGAACACTTCTACATTGGACCTATGGGTCTCTACTTGTAGTGAATCATTAACTAACTTTATGAAGGGCATGAAAATTATGAAGGGAAACTTTATAAAACCAATCAAGGAGTGAGATGATTTGATGTTATGTTTTTCTGTACTCAGTTCCTTCTGTTAGTTCTCAAGGCTGCTGCACAATCATCTAAAACTGCACAATACTTCTAAGAATGTACACTAGCACAGTTTTTATTAGGCCCTTCAGGATATGTACTTTGATTGGATAGTTATTATGGAATTAACCATCTGTGTATATGAGACATGTAGCTGCCTCAATCTTTTACCACTAGTTTTAATTTAAACTTGCATATATGGTAATACTCCTTCTGTTTTGCAAGCAAAAACAGTGACTTACGTGGATAGACTGTGACCAAGTAATTATTCCATACCTTCTGTTCATAGAAACTCTCATTTTCTCCTTTTTTACTGCCATCTAGAGTAACCTTCTGTCATCAACTACTTGCCTTCTCTTCAATTGTCAGCCACGTGCTCTACCACTTCACTGTTTTCCCTCTTTTTCCTTTCTATTACATCAGTAATTTCTGATTTTGTTACCAATCAGGAAAATTTACTTAAAATTTGAATCACTCTTTTCTTTCCTGTGAACATATTGTATGGAACTTGCTTTAGCGGGGGCATTGGACCAGGTGATCTCCAAAGGTCACTTCGAACACCTACAGTTCTGTGATTCTTTGAATATACTAAATTCAGTAGAGGGGGGAACACGACACCACACTACAAACAGAGACTTTTCTATCTCACTGTTTATTAGGCATGCATTATGGTGCAGTTAGGTCTGAATTTAAACTGGTTGCACAGAAAGAGATATACTGATGAGCTTTGCGTTCCTATTTTTATGGTATAATGATTTTGGAAGATAAATGATGATTTCCTCTCTTGCTCTAAAACTAGTCTATCAATGAATGTTAAAGTTATTTGAAAATAAGACTATCTGATACAAATATTTAGCACTATATTGTCTATTGAAAGTGAGGTCAACCAAAATGTCTTCTTCAAGGGGAGACAACCTTTCCCTAAATGTGTTACTTTTGACATTTTTAGATAGAATCTGACAGAAAATACTTTCTGTGGATATCTCCATCTATAAAGCAATAAATAGCTTCTGATTTCATTACAGAGTTCTAGCTGTGTGAAGAGGAAAGTTGTTGCCAGAGTAAGTATCTCTTTTTTTCCACTGCTTTGCAGGATTTTTATCCAAATTATGCCTAATTTGTCATAAATATCTCTATTTTTTTTCCCAAATTATGTTTGACCTAATGAATGATATTTTGTTTAAAGATAAACTAAAATAAAAGAGCTTGTCCATTTGCTCTGTTTGGGGATCTTATTTTAAGTTGTGTGTGTGTATGTATGTATGTGTGTACATGCCTATCATATATGTAATGAAAAGAATACATGACATGATAACTTGTTGTGATATACAGGGCAACTCAAATTTCGGTCCTTCAAGAAAAATATACAGAATTCCTCCAAGCTATGATTAGTTGAAATTAATGTGTTTTGCAAACAGAGGGCAGCCAAAATATAGTTGAAGATATAATAATGAAGTAAAAACAATGTTTGGAAATTTATTGTGCTTTCTGTTATGTGAAGGATATACAGATATTGTATTATATACCTTCCAGTCATATTGCAGTAGTCTATAAAAATTGAGCAAATTATCTTTTATAATAAGGAATTTCTATTCAATATATGCATTAAATGATCTGGAGTAGTTATAAACAATACAAGGAAAAAAAAGGGGGGGGGGGGGGGCTATGGCTAGATCAGAATTTCCGTCTCTTAATATCAGATGTCTCTTTTCTTTCAGGATACATCACATGTTTTAAGCAGAAGAGACTATGATGTCCAGGTAAACATACTCATCACTTTTTTTAAACTACTGCTGTTGTTACAGCTACTTTGATGTATTAGTTACAAGAAGCATAACAGATTATTCTCTTTAGAGTTAAGTAGTTCTTTTCCAGTAGAACTGTGTATTTTACTTAATTACCCTTACTGAAAAAATGAGTCATTTCTCGTTACTTTACAGAATGAGTCCTCTGCTTCAAATAACAGCCACACTAACTATCAGGTAATAACACAGTGTCTACTGCATCATCTTATTGCAGGGATTTTCCTCATAAATTATATTTCAATTTCAGAAAATTAATCTCCACTAATTTATCTGTATTTTGCAAACGTTTTTCCATACTGTTATAATTTTACAGAAATGGATAATGATAAAGGACCCAGGATATAACACCTTCTGTGTTCCAACACTTCACTAATATAGGTGACACAAAATACATAGTTTCAAAATGTCATTTTTTAGAAACAGAACCTAGTGAAGGGTAATGGTCAGATATATATTTATGTTTCATCTGGAATTTGGTAACAAGGTACATGTTGTGACTTCTGTCACAAGAGTAGATGGAGTCTTCATGTTCTGTAGATCTGTATACTGTTGCAGTACATGGAGTGTACATGTTCCAAAGTTATGTGAAAGTTGACTGATCCAGAGTGGGATCTGATTCTGTGTTGTTGGGTTTTGCTTTTGTTTTTTTAAATATTTTGTACTGTAGTGGTACCTATCAGTTTCTTGAAGATCTGTAGTCCCACTGTGTGCAGAAGTACGTAGATATAACATTAGCATAGTCCTTTGTTTCAAAGAGTTTAAGTTGATAATACTAAGATCCATGAGTTCCAATGAGTAGTACTTTTTTTCATTAGTTTTCTCGGCAACCATTTGGTATGTATTTTACCCAGTCACTAAATAATTTATTTGTGAAATTTAATTGAGAAAAATTGCAAAAATGTAAATTTTCAATTTCAGAGTTCTGTTTCTGTTTCAGAGTTCTGAATAGATAATTTTGTTTAGTGCAGGGAAGTTGTACAAAGATTGTGACCTTACATCTCACTACAGTAGTTTAAAGTCATTAGGTTATTTTCTTAGACATGCTTTAGATATTATGAAATGCTTCTATAAAAATGTTTGTTTTCTTCACAGGGTGGATCATTCATTGCAACTGGTGGTGGATCAAGTGGTCAGGTTGGATATTTTCTATTGTTATCTGGTCTTGTCCAGATAGCTTCCTGGTAATTTAACTAATTAAACTCAGGAGTCAGAGTTTAAATCCAGTAATTTTGCAATGGACTTTTGATTATGTTATAGATTAAACTGTAAATTAAATGACCCTGTTCGGATTACATTTATTTGAAATGGCTTCATGAAATTGCTTTTTAACACTTTACATTTCACACAAGGCTTATTGGTAAATGAATGTAGGTACTCTTGACTTCCTAGATTGCTCTCGATGAAGCATCTAAAATTGCGACAACTCTGAGAGATGTAATGTCAGTTTAACTTCCAAAGCTTCCAAACACTAAACATCTAGAACTGTGCTGCCCTCTAGTTCATTTTAGTTGTAGGAAAGTCACAGGTACTCTGTAGTCCTCTGGTCATTCTTCCTCCAAATATAGTTTGGCATATCGAGTAAGGTTTCATTTCAAATTTCCGCACATCAGTAACAGTTTCATTGTTTTTATTTATAGGGTGGCTGCATTTGTCCTGATGGAAGCAGTGGTGTTAGACAGGTGAGCTTATAAACAGGAGGGGGAATGGTTGTTTACGAGCATGGATAGTGATAGGACAAGGGGGAATGGTTTTAAACTGAGACAGGGGAGGTTTAGGTTAGATATTAAGAGGAAGTTTTTCACACAGAGGGTGTGACACACTGGAACTGGTTGCCTAAGGAGGTTGTGGATGCCCCATCCCTGAAGGCATTCAAGGCCAGGCTGGATGTGGCTCTGGGCAGCCTGGTCTAGTGGTTGACGACCCTGCACATAGCGGGGGGGGTTGAAACTTGATGATTATTGTAATTAATTGTTTACTAAAATATATTACCCTATAAAACATAAGCATTTATACATTTTGAATAACTAGAAATATTTTAAAGTGTGGTATGTATTTTTGTTTCTCAAATGTTACAGAATTTTTAAAGTTTAGAGAACATGCATATTGACTTCACCTATCTTCTACCTGAAAATGTATCTTACCAACTTTTCTTGAGACTATATGATGTAATTTTTTAAGTTTTCAGTTTCAACAAGAAACTATTGAGGATTATTTTTTCTATTAAAAATGCACACAATTTAAGCAAACAAATTATATAAAGAATTAACTTCTTTCTGTATTTACTGTGGATAATTGTAACATACAGTAGTAATTTTGGCTTAGCAGACTGCCACCTCTTTTATATAATTAAGGAGAAGCAGTAATCGTGACCTGCATGTTTTAAAAATCTAGTCTAGCCTATTAAAATGAATGATCTTGAAATTTCTTGAAGAAATTCACTTTGTCATGTGATCATAATGCTATATAAACAAACACATTTGCAAGGGAAAAGCATATAATTATGGATATGGCTACACAAGTTTTCATTCTAGTAGTGTCTTTCCTGCTATATGCTTTCAATTGGTGCACAGACCTAATTTTTAAAAGGAAACCAGTAAACCTTGGCCAGGGGGTGGAGAATATATTTAGTTGCTATCAAACAAAAATTTTCAACAGGAAGGCAAAAAAAAAAAAAAGTGTCAAAGTTGGACCCATTAGAAAATGAATTCTCTGTATATGGACTTAGTTACACGATAAACTCTTATTTCAATTTGTGATAACATCAGCTGACAGAATTAATTTATGATAAACTATATAGCAACAGTCTTTTTTGACTTCACCCAACAGTAAAGTTCAGTGATCTTTCCCAAAGGCAGGGACTGAATTAAAAATAGGACTTATTTAAATTTTCTGTGTAGGGTGGGCCTCTATGTATGACAGTAGTAGCACTTAAGATTAGTGTGTAAACACATTGTCTGGGTGATCACCTGTGATCAAAAATATTGCATGAAATACAGTCTTCTACTTCTGAAGATTCTTCAGCCCAGGAGGAAAATCCCCGCAAACAGCTTTCTTTTACAGCTTAAAAGTTACAAAGATCTCCTCAAACCGGAAGGAAGACTGTACATTAAGATTTAAACATGAATAAATCTTTTTTTTTTTTTTTTTTTTTTTAAGGGAAATAATGGTTTTCCTTATGTTACAATGTATGGAGCATAAGGAACATACGTTCCTTATGTTGTGATACGCTGCAGTTATCCCACTTTTTCCCTAAGTTTTTTCTAAAGACAAGAGCTCAGTCTACAGATTCTCTGAGGAAACAGTCCAACCATAATTTTCTTGTCTGTTTGGTATATGAAGCAAATGTGAAAATAATAGTAGATACTATGTACTGGTAAATAGTCTTTGTCCTTTAAGTGGTGAGCTGAAAAATATGATCAATATTCTATTTACACTTTGGAAGTTAGATATTTTAGCAAATACCAAACACATGGTCAGGGTCATGATCATCTGTAATAATGTAGAGTCTACCAGGCATAACATACTATTCTACAGGTAGAAAGACTAAGATGAAAAGGTATTACTTTTTACAGGTCATTTAACCTGAAAAGACCCAGGAACAGGCCTCTTGACTACTAATGAAAATTATCAGCATTCTCTTTTAATAATTGCAGAAATGTCCCCTTTGAGAGAAAATATTTTGAAAGAAGAGAAACGAAGAATTAAACACATTGACTTAAATGTCTGTTTGCAATAACAGTAACTTTTTTTTTTTCCCCCTTCAGGGAACCCCTGGTTCTTCGTACAGCACATATTCTGGTAACCAGGTAAACATTCAGATTAAGCATCCAATTCAGAAGCTTCATATCAAACCTTTCCAGAAAGAGCAGAGAAACATAAACCAGTAACCCATTCTGTCCTCTTCTGCACAGGGGGGATCTTCCTTCTACCATGGAGGATCCTATGGACAGGTAGTTTTTCATCTACCCTTGTTAGAATAACCCAGATCCCCATTATCCTGATTTCTAGACTACCAGTACCGTGGTAGCTGCAGAATATCATAATTACAGACCGGACAACTGTCTTTTAGACTAGCTAAGTTACATCAACCCTAAAGAACCTAGCAGTGTGAAGTTTGACAGAGAGCTATACAGAATAGCGTGTGCAGTTTCTTTGCAGAAATCATATTTTCTTAGGCTGTGAAAATTCCTGCCAGAATTTTCATTTAGATACTAAAGATTAACACAAACCTAGGGGAAAGGGTATAAAATGAAAATCAGATGCATTCATCTTGCCTGCAAGAAAATAGCTGCTCTGTTGTTTTCCTTTCAGGGAGGCCCAGGTTATTCCCACAGCTCTTATTCTGGAAACCAGGTAAATATTCTGGTTGCTGCACCAGCATGGGAGAAGTCAAAGCATCTTTATTGAGCAGACATTTAAACTACAAAGCAATAACCTAATGTCTTCTGTACAGGGAGGGTCTTCCTACTCTCCTGGTGGATCTTATGGACAGGTGAGATTTTTTTTCCTCATTTGTAAAGTCAACACAGACTTCCATTATCTTCATTCCTAAACTCCCCATATAGTGTCTGTTAGGAAACACCCTACTTAACTCCCAACAAATTAATCAATCATGATGTAAACTACAACATGAAGTCTGCCAGAAAAAAAAAAAAAAAAAAAAAAAAAAAGCAGCTAACTAAATTGTGGTTAAAACTTCCAAAGAGTTGCCTCTTATGCTGTGAATATTATTGCTATAAAGTTTCTTGTTCTTTAATAATTTTATCCTAAATTAAGGATCAGATTTGTAGCATCCTATTTGCAGGAAAGTAGGTAGCCCGTGCTTTCTTTTCAGGGATTCCCAGGTTCTTCACACAGCACATATTCTGGTAACCAGGTAAACATTCAGATTAAGCACCCTACCCATCTCAAACCTTTCCAGAAAGAGCAGAGAAACATAAACCAGTAACCCATTCTGTCCTCTTCTGCACAGGGGGGATCTTCCTTCTACCATGGAGGATCCTATGGACAGGTAGTTTTTCATCTACCCTTGTTAGAATAACCCAGATCCCCATTATCCTGATTTCTAGACTACCAGTACCGTGGTAGCTGCAGAATATCATAATTACAGACCGGACAACTGTCTTTTAGACTAGCTAAGTTACATCAACCCTAAAGAACCTAGCAGTGTGAAGTTTGACAGAGAGCTATACAGAATAGCGTGTGCAGTTTCTTTGC
Source organism: Gallus gallus (assembly GCF_016699485.2). Taxonomy (NCBI): domain Eukaryota; kingdom Metazoa; phylum Chordata; class Aves; order Galliformes; family Phasianidae; genus Gallus; species Gallus gallus. The sequence goes on along the minus strand of NC_052539.1, from coordinate 11,742,987 downwards.
AGAAATCATATTTTCTTAGGCTGTGAAAATTCCTGCCAGAATTTTCATTTAGATACTAAAGATTAACACAAACCTAGGGGAAAGGGTATAAAATGAAAATCAGATGCATTCATCTTGCCTGCAAGAAAATAGCTGCTCTGTTGTTTTCCTTTCAGGGAGGCCCAGGTTATTCCCACAGCTCTTATTCTGGAAACCAGGTAAATATTCTGGTTGCTGCACCAGCATGGGAGAAGTCAAAGCATCTTTATTGAGCAGACATTTAAACTACAAAGCAATAACCTAATGTCTTCTGTACAGGGAGGGTCTTCCTACTCTCCTGGTGGATCTTATGGACAGGTGAGATTTTTTTCCTCATTTGTAAAGTCACAGAATTGCAGAGTTGGAAGGGACTAAAAGAGATCATGGAGTCCAACTTTCCAATCAACACAGACTGCTGTAGTCTTCATACCTGTACTGCTCTTGAAAGAAGAAAAACTCTTAATTGAGAGAGTAAAAGTATTGCACTTCTTATTTTCTGTTCAGCGAGGGTCTTCTGTCAATGATAACGGCAGCGAATCCTATGGTCAGGTAAGTCCTCTTTTTTTTATTCCTCTTTTTTTTTTTTTTTTTTTTGTTACCCCCTTCATTCCTCCTTTGTGCTTAGGGCTGATGCCCTGCCTCCTATCTCCTATTCAGCTTTATTCTATATTTTGACACTAGTATTTTAATGAAGATTTCTTTTAAAAGGAGTGAAATTACATATACTCTTTGAATTGTGGAAGTTTACAGGGGAGTATACAAAAAGTGATGTGCCTCCAATGATTACAGCTTATTGATCTCAAAAAAACTAAGTTTAACCTTGCCCATGACAGAGGATTTAGAACTGGGTGACCTTTAATATCCCTTCCAGCCCAAACCATTCTATGAAAATTGAGTTATCAGCCAGATGAAAGTCTCTTCCAAATTGGAAATACAGTTTGTTCTAAGAATTTGATAAATTAGTATGTTAAAATTAGTTTCTTACAAGGATATATGACTGAATTGCTCAATATGCATTCTGAGAACTCAATAAGTATTTGTATATTTTAAATCTCCCCAGAAAAAGATTCCTACAGTGTATATATGCTTCTAACATGAAATTTCTGTTTGCAATGTGAAAATGATTTGTGTTATCTGAACAGGATGGATCTTCCGCCTATGGTGGCACTGGATCATATGGTCAGGTAAATATAATTTATCTCATGCATCAAAAGCTGAAGATTGGTGTGCTAGTTCTTACATGCACTGGCTTCTATATTACTATATTATTTTTAAGTGATGACAACCATCTGATACTTTCTGTTTCTCTTTTACTTTGATTTACCTATCTACAACTCCTAATATTTTCAATAATGGAGGGAAGGTAATGCACAATATGCACTTTCCTCCTTAATACGCCACTGTCAATCCTCTCATTAGTACTTTTTTTTTTTGTCTTACTCTTTTTGCATCAGCTCATTCAAAGTAAAAAGTAATTTGTGAATTTACTTTACACACCTTATAGTGCAGAAGCCCAAGGGGAATGCACATGCTGTTTATTCGTCTGCATTTATTGACGTGGATTTTATTGTAAAATCTTTTTGTAGGGACTACATTCTTTTTTGGTAAACAATATATTTTAATCACACAAAGTCATATAGAATTATTTATTAAAAATAAGACATAATCTAGAGTGTTTTTCTTGAAAAGTTGTTTTATTGCAACTTATACTGTAGATCCTACAAACGAAACATAGAAACTGAGTTGTTTGAATGTATAGTTTATTTCACAAATCAACTTTATCTAAAATGTTTCCTAAAGGAGAACATATTTACAAGAAAGTTTTATTGTGTTCTTGTATGCGTGTGTTATTGCTGTTTCTTAATCTTCTCTGTTTAAGCACCAGGTAAAGTAGTATATCTTTTTATTTTCTTTTAACGTGTTTCTACTATTTTGCAGGATTCACCTTCCATGGGAGTTAGTGAATCTGATTACAGTGTAAGCATTCCTACTCAAATATATCACTCTCAGAATTTACTGCCTTTTGAATTAACTAGGTGTTTATGTGTACCTTTACCTATCTCATAATCCTATCTTCAAGAGCTCTTTCAAAGCATATTCTAATAATCTGTGTTGCTTAATAAGTTTCTGTAAGAACTTCTTTGAAATAATATTGTCTCTATAGATAAAAGAAAATTGAATGTTAAATAATGTCTCTTTTTTAAATAGTATGATAAGGAATTGACACATTTAATTTACAATGGTTCTGATTTGTATCATACTTTTTTTTTTTTTGATTGGTTATTAGATGTAGCATACGCTAGGGAAGCTCTTTTCCTTTATTTCATGTTTTCTGTCAAAATTCCACATCAGTATATGCTCACAATATTCAAAACAACCAGATTCTTCTTACTTTAAGTGGGTTATTTTAAATATTTTTTCAGTAACTTAATGAAATACAATAACACTGATTTATTAGTATAACAACAGCAGTGTTATCAGTAATTCTGATCAGCCATTCTGATTCTTAACGGTTACTTTTTGTGGTTTACTTAAGATTATAATCCATATATGTTTATAATTCTGGACTCTCATAATAATCGTCTCATCTTATTTCTTCCCACAAAATCAAGACTTTCAAATTTAGTTGCTCTTATAATCTTTATTAAGCTCAACTTGTCCTTTTTTTTTTTTTTTGAGAAAACAGCTCCTGTTTGACTCTTGATTATTATATGATTTCTTTTTTTTTTAATGGTACAGCTTTACTTATCACTACTGCAGAAACTAGTTCCCTCTCCTTCCATCTTAAATTGTATGTACTTTCTCTGTGTTTTTTTCCAAGTAAGATTTAAGTTCCTTCACATTGCATGTGAATGGTGTGATTTGAAGTATTGTGGTGAGAACTGTTTTCGTTCTGCTTACTTCCTTCAGAAAAAAAGGCATTTTCTTATAAATTCCAATAATTCTGGTGAAGGTGTTTGTAAAACTTTCTGTGTTTAATTTCTAATTTTCATGACGCCTTAAGTAATTAATTGTATTTTAACTGTATTTCTAATATGTCTGTTTTCCAGTGTTCTAGTTAGTAGAAAATGGTTCTTCACAGGTTTTTATAAACTCAGCTGTGCATTACAGTCGTAATTATTAATTCCACAACAGTTTCTTTAATCAAAATTTACTTGTGGATATTCAGCAATGCTAAGATGTATTACTGGACAGGGCCAAAAGGAGTATGAAAGAAACTAAGATAAGAAACGTTGGTGTCTAACACTGAGGTCTTACAAGATCCAAGACATTTTCCCAAGTACTACTGTTATATCTTAGAGCCCTCTTAGGGGAAATAATGTGGATTATAGTAAGACCTCATTCTTTTATTAATCTATATTGGATATCTAATTGAGAAAAAATAAGTGCCACTCCCAGAAGTAAACAAGGACTAGTCTTGAAAGAATGCTGCTTGTCCTACAGCCTCCAAATTTAACTGTTCCAGCAAGTCACACAAACAAAGCAGTAGTTTTCATTGCCTTGTGCTTAGACAAAATTGAAATATTTGCCATGAAAAATCTGGATTCTAATATTTTACAGGATTCCACCTCACCATCTTACAACCGTCAGAGTGAACGGGTAAGCACTTCTTCATGTTACTGTGTTCTCTGCTCCAGTGCTTTTAAGGACTGGCAAGTACTGGCCACTTGAATTACTGCTTGCATGGAAGCTGGTATGGCAGGCTTCAGACAGAAAGTCCTCAAGCTAAGGCACAGAGGGAATGAGAGTATGGCTGAAGTGGTTAAAAACTAAAAAATATCTCAGCTGATGGCTGAGGTGTACTCTTGAATCTCAGACTCGCCACTAGAAACACTATGCCACAATTTACTTGTTCAGGTTCCTGCGCATTTTTGCTCATGGTCTTGCTGCAAAAGGCTTCTGTACTATGGCATGTCCAGCATTTATTCTATGCAAAACCCTGTGCTTTATCTTGCTTTATGCTGAATTTATGATGACTTCCATTTTTCTGTCATTTTTACTTGGCATTCATTTTATTAATTCATATGAGAATGCAGTGACTGGGAAATTATTTTGATGGATATACAAGAACTTGTTACTCGTGTTCAAAATATCTTTTCACCAAAAGACCATTAATCAACAGGGATAAAGAGGCATGTGCTGTTCTATGCAGAAAGAAATCTTTCTTTTTCTTGAACAGTCCATAAGAGAAAATTAAGGAATGTGGAGACACAAGCAAGAACATTGGGTTTCCATCCTGATCTTTCCATAATACAAAAGAAAGGAAGTCTTGGTTTTTTTTCATGTACTTTCAATACATTTTTCCAGGATTTTTATTCCCCTGGAGGCAGCCAGTCAGGTGGACATGTAAGCATCAATTTTATTCATTATTTGCAGTTCCCTCCCCAAGTGGCTGTTCTATTAAAAGTGATCCTGACAAGTAAATTATGCCTAACTCTTTGTCTCCTTCTAGAATTTCTCATGACATCTGTAATCATGTCTTGTGAAAAGAAATGAAACATTTTATGAAAAACAAACTATTTTATAAAAATGTGTATACAACTATTCAGCAACACAGTCTTGTTCTCTAAAAGCTATTATAAACAGAAATAAATAGGGTCTATTTTTGCAGGGATTATCTTCGCAAGGTGGTGGCTACTCCAGTGGACAGGTAAATACTAATATTCTGTATTTTTCGCTTGAAGTATTTCTTGCGTGCATGTGCACACATACAAAAAAAAAAAAAAGAAAAAGAAAAAGACTATTCTGTATTACAGAAACTTTTTTTATGAGGAATAATTTCTTTTGGTGTCTAAATACTTCTTCCTTGTATTGCTTTATATATAAGTCCAAGTGTAAGCAGAGTGTTCAAAATGCTAACGTGGAATAAATGACATTCTGATGTTAAGAAACAAATGAGAAGAGTAACTGTTATTTATAATGTGTATCTTTAACATAGAGAGTAAATGATTTTTAATTTTTTTCAGGGCTCGTCCCCATCAGGAAGCAGCCAGTATGGTGGGCAGGTGGGAAATTTTTCTCTCTTTTTTTTTTTTTTAATCTCCCTTACTATGTGTTTCAAGAAAATATTGTAGAATTGGCAATGCCCAAGTTTTTTTTTTTTTTTTTTTTTGACAAAACTAGATTCATAATCTTATAGATCATTTCAAACACAGTTTGTAGAGTAAAAGATGATACATTTTGGTCAAATAGACATGTCAAACTTAAAGATGATCATGTGGAAGATGAAAATATAACCATTTTACAGGGTTCACCTTCAAGAGGCAGCCAATCAGGTGGACAGGTATGCCTTTTGTTCTCAACACCATTCAGCCCTGCTATAGCATTACAGGCACTCTCAGTTTACCTTCTGTAGCCTTCCTTCACATGAAGCGTTTTTCCTCACCGCTGTCCTTCTTGCCTTCTGACATGTCATTCAGAGATCCCTGAGGCCCAGAGTAGCCATCTGACTGAATGTCAGTTGTCCTTATCTTCATACCCTCTTCATCCATGTTGCATTTGAGACACCAAATGGCAAACCTTAGCCATGTCTTACTTTACATCAGATTAGAAATCATCTTGCAGGCCTCCACTGAAAGTCATCTTCAGTGTTTGCCATAACATCTGTAGCATGTAAGAGTTCTGCCTGTATTCCAGCTGCTCTAGCTTCTCTTAGGGAAGGGAAATAATTTTTCTGTAAGGCTCAAACTTTATTTGCCTTTTTGATGACTACAGTTCATAAGGTAAAGACTGTGGATAACAAATCCGAAGATAAAATTTGAAAGTTTTACTCCATTAGAGCAATTAGTGAGGGAAAATTTGCAGAGAATGAAAAGAATAAAAATAGATTATGTTCTAGAAAGCACTTGTGGAGATATGAATATAATTTTATAGTTTGCATAACTGGATTTGCAGAAATAATCTGAATTGTAACCAGAGTCCATTTTGGTACTGTTCTTGAGATCTTAAATATTTTCTGCATTCTTTACAGGGTGGATGTGATTGCTCTGGTGCAAGTTCTGTAAGTGTTGTTTGTTTATTGTATATTTCTTTTCATACATAAATATATGTGTAAGAGATACATGATTTGGAAAATTATCTGTAGGCCTATTTATTTCTAAGCCATTTAATTATCTATTTGAGTGTACTTTTCAAATTTATATTCATTATTCCTTTGGTAACACTATGCACTACTGACATGATAGAAGTTGTTTCTTATTATGCTGAGATTTCAGATGTCCACAGCTGGCAGCATGATGTATTCACTGAACAATGGCTCTCCATTGCCATTAAGTATTTATAGAAATGTACATACCTTCTCCAAAATAAATAATGAAATATTATAAAGAAAGGTAGTAATGATTTTCCTCTAGAGCATTTGAAGTCTGTTAAATACAGTAATATGTGCTTTTCAAAGTAGTATGTGGTCCATCAACCTGCTGTATATAAAGGATATTTCCACTCTTTGGGTAGAATTCTTATTTTTTAGGTGATCAGTCATGGGTAGATACAAAGCAATTCTTTGTGTTTTACAGTCTTACAGGTCAAAAAAAAGACTATTGGCTATCTTGGCAAGTTACTGAAAGTGAAACTTAAGTGTAATTCAAGTTCAGATTGTGATATCCTTTCTTTAAAGGAACATGGAAGAGACGTTCTAAGGTTTTGTTTCCTTTTTAATTGTTGTTGGTGATGGTGGTTTTGTTGTTCTTTTATTTTTCTTCTCCCCTACAGAGTGGATCATCTTCCTCACTCAGAAGTAATTCCTCTTCAAATGTAAGCAGTATTCATCAGCCTTTTAAGGGTACCCTGTGTTTGTTTTGTCAGTATGATGGCTAGAGAGATTTAAAAGAGTTAGTATTGAATAGTCATACACTTCTAAAAAATAACCACTTTAATTACTATTAAAAATATACACAGGACATTGTTGCATCTCAATTTCTCTTTCAATCTGAAATAGTATTCATTCAAGCAGAAGTCTTGGAATGAAAAATGTTTGACAGAAACACAGGTACATATCAATATAACTATGTACTTAGGGAATCTGTACTACTGCCTTCTTGGAAATCATCTTAACTCGTGTCTTATGGGCACAGATTTTTGTTTTTATTCCTCTTAGATCATTCATTGCAAGAAAGAGGTTAGCATTTCATAAGTCAGCAATTTCTTAATGTTAACCTCCTCGTACAAATGAGAACTCTTCTGCAGGAGAGACCTATTTAAGAATCTTCAGAGTCTGTTCTGTTTGTCATGCTTTAGAAAGTCACACCATTACATTACTGGCTCCGTATGGCACTTAAAGGAGAAAAAGCACTTGGATCTTTCTATTCCTAGCACTGAAATCTGTGGCATTATTTTCAGACTACAAGTTGATATAAAGCCAGATTAGACTCAGCTACCGAGTGTACCGAACAAAATTAATATTGTGTGATAAATAAGACTAACCTTATGCTTACTTGCAAGAAGGAGGAATGTGTGTACATCTACAGTCAGGAAGTAATTCTTACTCATCTATGGTCTACACCCTTTATATTACTGATGGTGGGATTTGTTTTCTACAGAACTACCTGTTGGGTCTGAAGCGTTTTTATACTGACTTGGCCATCTTCAGATGGCAGTTCTGAATCAGGGATTGTGTATAAGGAACAAGGGAACATAGTGGCTATGTATCAACAAGTACTGCAGATGTATGGGAACAGGTCTACAGAGTGAAACAGTGATTGCTCATGAACTGATAGTCATGTGTTTCAGGAAAAGTTAGATCTGATCCAATGAACCAAATGCCAGTTTACTATTGGAAGGCAACCTTAGAGAACTTGTTGAAATTTAATTTTCTGAACAGCATCCAATTAATTGCCTCTAAGTACTATTCCTGATGCAACCAAAATTGTAGCAACTAGACACTATCAGGAATTTTGTGTCAAAGGTGCACTCCTGATCCAGACTACAATGTATAGATGTTCCCAGTACCTCAGCAGGGAAAAGTGGCTTGTGTGTACTTAATATAGATCTTAGATCTCCCCATTTTGCACACTAAGGATTCCTTATTAAGTACACATTACTGATAAATGCTTAACATGATGTACTAGCCACAAAACAGTCTCTCTTGTTAGTGAGCTTAGCAGATCTGGTGGAAAACCAGCAGTACTCAAAATACAACTCTGTAAAAATGGATATTATAAGCTTTTTGCAAGTATGTTGTTCTTTAGCATGTTCACTAGTTTTAAACTGAAAGACATAAGCTACCTACCCTCCAGTCAGATTCTTTGAAGTAAAACAACTGATGCTTCCATTCTGAAAGGACTGTGGAGGCAGCCATTCTGGTGGATAGGGGCACATAAAATTCTAGATGCGTTAGAAAGATAGGGAAGAATAGACTTTGCATGGCTTTTAAACTCAAGCAAAAGACTAAAATAGAACTGTATGTACTACTGTTCTTCAAGAAGTCTTCCTTCAAAAAACTTCTGTTATAGAAAAATAACTGATCTGTTTTTCTCAGGACACATCTTATTCTGGAGGAAGCCGTTACAGTAGCTATGTAAGTACTCGTTTTGAAAGAAGAGTCAGCTTGCCATTTTGAAAAATAGTGGCTATTCGCAAACTCAGGTTCAGTTTTGATGTGGGAACTTTGTTTGAAGAACAAAAACTCAGTTAATAAAATTTGTCATTGAGTTTGATATGTCAAGTAGTTGCCTTTATTTCTGTAGAACTTGCTTACTGTAGCTCATACAAAAAAAACAGATGTGGTAAACAATGAATGGAAATGCAGCATTTTTGATCTCAAGTCTACTTTCTTTCATTAAGAAAAAGGAAAGATAAATCCATTCTTCCCTCTTCAGAGAGATTTCTTCATGTCTGAGGTATCAATAAAATTACTTGATTTGGTTTTCAGAGATCCCTTAATTAGTCAATTCTTTCTTGCTAGCTTTGGCCTTGACATTCAGGTTTCCAAATAAATAAATGCCACTCTCCCAGAAGTGAACAAAGACTAATCTTGAAAGAATGCTGCTTGTCCTACAGCCTCCAAATTTAACTGTTCCAGCAAGTCACACAAACAAAGCAGTAGTTTTCATTGCCTTGTGCTTAGACAAAATTGAAATATTTGCCATGAAAAATCTGGATTCTAATATTTTACAGGATTCCACCTCACCATCTTACAACCGTCAGAGTGAACGGGTAAGCACTTCTTCATGTTACTGTGTTCTCTGCTCCAGTGCTTTTAAGGACTGGCAAGTACTGGCCACTTGAATTACTGCTTGCATGGAAGCTGGTACGGCAGTTTTCAGTGTAGGGTAGAAAGTCCTCAAGCTGAGGCACAGAGGGAATGAGAATATGGCTGAATTGTTTAAGTACCGTGAAGAATCCTGGCTGATGGCTAAAGCGTACTACTTGAATCTCTGACTCAAAATTACAAGCACACTGTCATGGAAGAGGTGAGGATAATATTGAGCATGATAATTAACAGTGACATATGGTGATTTACCAGAAATACAGAATTTGATTCATGAAAAAAAAAACAACCTAAAAAACAGAAAACAACCTATGTCAAGGCAAAAAGGCTTGTTTCTGGAGCCATACTATTTGGCTTGGTGGCAAAGAAACTTGATTTAGGGTGAATAATATTTTGTTTTACTCTACATCATCTGCAGGTAGAATTTCATTTGGATATGAGATTTTTCTCCAAAAGATTCTTTCATCATGTTAGAACTTGTGTCAGAGGCACGTAGGGGCATGTGCTAGATTATGTGCAAATAATTTTTTTGTTGTTTCTATTTGAGAGAAGTCAGGAATCTGGAGCAGCAAGGTAGAAAATAACTTTCATCATGATATTTACAAAGACAGTGAAGTCCCCTTATTATGGCTGCATAGCAATAAAAAGTGCTTTCAGGGTTACAGTGACATTGTACTGTACAGTTATCAAGGAAAACAGAAGCTCTTAAATACAAGAGTAACAAACAGTATGAATTGGCAATTCAAGTATTTCCTGAAGTGACAGCATAAGCCTTGAAATCTAGTAATTAAAGTATACTGAATGTCTTGCTAGTTGTCTTCCCTCTTATCTTGCTATCTTGCTCCTTTTGAGAGTCATGTTTTAATTTAAGGAAATCCTACAGCAGATAACTCATGTTTTTGGCTTTTTTTACAGGAGTCATATTCTTCTGGAGCTAGTCAATATGGCGGACATGTAAGCTCTTACATTCAATATTTCTGTATTATATGTATTTTACCAATATCTTACTCTTACCACGTAAAGTATTATCAAGATAAATATCTCAGTTTAATATTGGGAAAGCCTTATAGTGATGTATTCTTTGTAGTAATATTGTGAATTCAAGGAAGACAAAATGCAGAGTTTATTCTGTGAAGATTACAAAAAAAAAAAAAAACCCACAATGAAATAACAAAATAATGATATTTTTTCTTCTCATATTCATCAATCATCTATACCATGTGAGATAGAAAAAAAAGATTTTTAATATTTTTCCAGGGATCACCATCTTATGGAAACAGCCATTATGGTGGACAAGTAAGCATTAATAGTCCCCACTTAGATATCTTTTTTTACATATCTGTAACTTTGGCACATTGATTGTCAACCCACCTCTCTACCTTAACCTAATGTGTGTTAGTCTTAAGTAAATCTTTATTGTAGCATTGTGGTTGCAACTGTGTAAACAAAACAAGTTTAGATGAAGACCATATCTAAGATTAAGAAATGGAGAGTAAAGTATGTGGTTGACTCAGTTGGCTCCTGACATTTGAAGAACTAGGTCATGAAATTGTGTGAATACAGTTCCTTGGGGTAACATGTAACGTTCCTGAAATAAATTAGTACTTCATGAGGCTGATGAAAAAATGTTTAAAGTCTCATGATATGGGTATAAAGAAGTTTCAGTTTCTTTTTTGTTGATGTTCAGGGTTCGCCTTCCTCAGGAGGCAGCCAGTATGGAGGACAGGTGAGAAAAAATACAAAAACTGTGATGGGCCAGTACTTCCATTGCATCACATTAAATACATTTTTAGCCTTGTTCTACCTTCTGACTTACTCTCCTTATACTAGAACCTACTTGTCTTCTGCTACTGTCATGGTTCCTTATCTCTCTAATAGTAAGTAGCGGCTGGAAGTGGGTTGTATTTCTCCTCTACCTCAACTGATGAAATAGCTCACTTGTCTCAGTGCTGGCATCAAAGAAGTGATGTGCCTCAGGAAGGGAACAGAGGGGAAGGTTAAGTGTTGTTAAGGAAAGGTGTTCCATGCTCTTATGAGGTGAAAGAGGATTGAGAAGAATCCTAGTATTGTCTTCTGGTGTAGCCTGTCATACAGCACAATCCCCGTCAAGCTGGCCCTTGGCGTCTGCAAATATTTCATGTCAGATTTATTGGTAAGGGAATTAGAAGAGAAAAATTTTCAGTCACAGTATCCTCCCTTAAAATGCAACTATGTATAGAATAATAATGGCTCTTGATCACTCTGTGGTATCGGTGTTATAGAAGATTCATATATTACAGACAGTCCGTAATTCACACAGAACACAAAAAAGAATAGGATGATTGCTTTTCTGTAATCTTTCATTGTACAACAGAGAAAGAAAGTAGCCTTTCTTTCAAATACTCTCAAAGAGCCGTTTTGATAGAAATGATTGGTTTCTTTGTGTCAGGGTCCATCTTCCTCAGGTGGGAGCCATTATGGAGGACAGGTGAGAACTGTTTTTCCTACATATGGGTCATTGCTCAGTTGTTCAGCTTTCTCTCTTTTCTGTGACTAACAAGGTCCTTTGTAAAGGGTTGGCTTACAGCAAAGCAATGTTCAGGCATAACAGGTGAATGTGAGACCTTCTGTATCAGCCCATGCAGGAAAGTGAAACACACAAGTCTGCCCTGAGCAGTGGATCACTTGCAGCTGGGCCATGCACAGTTGCCTGAATCTACCTTTAATTTAAACTTTCTTGTCCTGTTTTAAACTGTAGCAGTTTTAAACAATAAATCAATATTTTAAAATAGCTTTAAAGAAAGAGTTAATATTCCCATGGTTTTTAAATCCACGGAGAACAAATAAAATTGTATTTTCCAATAACAGGTCATACATTTAAGAACACGCAATAAATACAAATGTTTTCCTCTTTCTTTATGGTATGGCTGCTACAGGAAGCAGCCAGTATAGCTGACAAGTAAAACTTATACCTTCATAATATTTGCAGTTTTGGTAAATAGTTCATTAAGAAAACTGACTTTTTAGGGAAAAAAAAAAAACAAAAACATTCTGAGACAAAGTAGCTTTAAGCAAAATTAAGCAAGGATTGTGAAGAATAGATCTGAGTGAAATGTCATGATATGAGAGAATGCTATAGGGGTCTGCTGTGCTGTATTGGAAATGCTTAAGCTGATCTTTGTTCAAATTATATTTTTTCATTTTCATTTTTAAACAGGAGCAATTTAAAAGACTAGGGACAAGAGTTGCAATAAGTGAGAATGTTATTCAGTAACACAGAAATAATTCATTTCTTTTTCTTTCTTCTTTTTTTTTTTTTTTTTTTTTTTTTTTTTTTTTTTTTTTTTTTTTTTTTTTTCCCCAGGGCTTTTCTTCAGGAGGCAGCCAATCAGGTGGACAGGTATGCCTTTTGTTCTCAACACCATTCAGCCCTGCTATAGCATTACAGGCACTCTCAGTTTACCTTCTGTAGCCTTCCTTCACATGAAGCGTTTTTCCTCACCGCTGTCCTTCTTGCCTTCTGACATGTCATTCAGAGATCCCTGAGGCCCAGAGTAGCCATCTGACTGAATGTCAGTTGTCCTTATCTTCATACCCTCTTCATCCATGTTGCATTTGAGACACCAAATGGCAAACCTTAGCCATGTCTTACTTTACATCAGATTAGAAATCATCTTGCAGGCCTCCACTGAAAGTCATCTTCAGTGTTTGCCATAACATCTGTAGCATGTAAGAGTTCTGCCTGTATTCCAGCTGCTCTAGCTTCTCTTAGGGAAGGGAAATAACCAATGATTTTTTTGTAGTACTGCTCAGAATTTTTTACTCACCATTTTGGTGTGATTTTTATTATAAACTTAAATAACAACTTGGTTTAATTAAAAAAAAAAAAAAATCAATTAGCAAGCGCACAGTTTGCCTGAAAGACCAATAGAAAGTGAAAGGTGTAGCATGAGTCTATTTTAATTTCATTTTCTTGTAATAGCAAAATAAGTGTTTGACTTAATTCAAAATCTTATGATCATATAACTTTTTCAAAAATAAGTTTGTTTGCTTTGTGTGTAATACAGGGTGGATGTCATTGTCCTGGTGGGAGCCCGGTAAGTATTCTTTGTCTTTCTATACCTCTCACAGTAATGTGTAAGTAGGTAGTTCCCAAAGAACTACCTTTCTTGCATTAACTTTTTCCATGAATTTATGCAGGTGATAAAAGTTGTTTGGCATTGTGCTTATGTGAGAAATTTTGGACCTGATAAAGTTAAAAAAAAAAAAAAAAAAGAAAAAGAAAGAAAAGAAACAAAGTGACTTGCAACTGCAATATTGTATTCAAAACTGGCTATCCAGATGCATTTTTATTTTCAGAAAAAGACATGGGAAATAAACTGTCTTTTCCCCACCCTGGATTAAACAAATAGTAATGTTCTCTAGTCACATTAAAGGCAGTCCAGTGCCAATTCTGTGAAGTACTCAGACATTATAAGCTGCTTCAAAGCATTTAATTTCTTCTAGCTTGTAACAGAAGCACAGATGTTTCTGAAGAATCTCTGTTTCCCAGATATATCATAGTTTATGTTCTGGTTTTTTTGTGACTGTATAATACTGCTGTTCTTATGATGGTTATTAACCATCATATGACTGAAATAGTAAAACTTAAATCCTTAGCTCACAGTGCTTTCAACTGGGAGCAGAGCAACACGTTTAAATAATTAGTGTTATTGTCATGTTTCTGTTCATTTAGTACACAGGAGTTGGACTAGATGGCTTTCAGAGATCCCTTCCAACTCTATGGATGCTATGATTCTATATTTGCTATACTTTTGTAAATATTAAAAAATAAAACAACACACCTGCTTTGTTGAAATTTAAGCTAATTTACTTTTGAAGATGATTCAGTTATCTTCTGTAAAAATTTCGTCTCTTTCTCAGATTATGAAATCAAGCATGAGCATGCCATTATTATACCACTGAGTATTAGAATTGTTGAAAACAGGATATAAACTGTCAGCTTATTTCTCTTTGCAAGCAAGCAGTGTGGAAAAATAAGGACTAACTGAAATAAAATCCTTTACTCGTTTGATCAGCAAAGTAGAAAAGTATGCTAGTAACCAGTGCAAATAACTTCCTCAGTGTGCTATGTCAAGATGTTCTCCTATGAAACTGAGTTTTATGTGAAGCAACTATTGCTATTTTTTATCAAATATAGGGCTCTTTTGGAGGAAGCAACTACCACCGTGGACAGGTAAGCATTTTTTTTGTTTCACACTGACACAGGTTAGATAAGCAAGCATGGCTCAGTTTTGCAACGTTTGCCCAGAAGCAATTAAATATTGACCTTAGTCACAGAAATAGGTACAATGCTTTGCATAAAGTGTATTTGGCTTTTTACTGAATCAGTCTCTTTACATTTCTGTTATATCTTTTCATAAATATCTGTTGACTTTATTGGAAACAAAATTTTATTTGTAGCCAAAACTGTAGTTTTAGAAGCCTTCTTACTTTGAAAAAATAACTGAAATAATGCTTCATAGGGTTCATCTCATTGCATAAACCATTAATATGGTCTGTTGATTAAAGAGCTATTTGCCCCTCCATTAATGACTGTGTAATGTTCTGGTCAATTGGTGTCATAAATATTTCTTAGATTAGGTCTAGCTTTTTTGGTGCCAGGTAGTATTGAAAAGAAAAAAAAAAATAACAAAAGGTGTGAGTTTCACATTTCTTTTACAGGGTTCATCTTATTCTGGAAGCAGTCAGTATGGAGGACAGGCAAGCAACTCCTCTTTCAAGACATTCTTCTTACCTGTTACTTATTAAATGAAAAATATGATGCTGTGCATTTACTGCCAGAAAGTTTTTCAGTCATTTTATGCTCGCTAGGTGTCTGAAAGCAGAGACTGTTAGTAACAGACATGAAATAGCATTGATAAACTTTAATGTAAAGTAACTGTACAGGTTGCAATTTCAGTTGTTTAACTGCAGAGTGCTACTTCAAGTGATAATTTAACTATCCATTTTCACGTTTCAGTTTCACATGGCTATGGCACCAATTCAAAATCTGTTTTCTGTGTTATTTTTCAATCATTTAAATTATTAATTAGTAATAATTTTTGCATTTTTTTAGACTAATACTCAGAAATATGATACAAAACAGACCAATATATATTGCTTTGAAAATACAAATTTGGGTGTGTTCCCCATAATAATAATACTTTGCTCATCTTCAGCTGCAATTCAAATCTCTTACTGTAAGCAGCTCCTTATAACTTTTGTGGACTTAGTAGTTTGTCACAGAATGAGAAGTTTTACTGGCCCAAATAGCCATCCATCATATTTGTTAGCTATATAATGAGAAATTGGAATATATTTTCCATTGATATCACCGTGTTACCAGTTTCATCCCATTATACTAAAAAATAGTCCAATTTAATTTTTCTTCTTCATTGCTTATTTGAAATAAGGAAAAAAAAATACACACAAGGTTCTCTAAATGCACACCTCACCTAGCAGAGATTCACAAATAAAACAGAATTTCTCTTCCCTTGCAAAGAACCATCCAGAAGGATGCTTTATATCCAGATATTTGTCAAAGACAAATTAACAGGTCTTTTGTGATTGCCAAATTTACTACTTTCAGTTGTTCAACAATTTAGAAGAATTATGTCAGAAGTCTTTCACTGCATCTTCTTAGATTAATACACTTTCTACATTCCTGCTGTTATCTCCAGTTGCAAGGTCTTTTTGTGATATTTCATTCTGTGCAGCAGAATAGAGTAACCATTGTTATTCTGCAAATACTTAAGTTTCCTCTAGTTTTGTTTTGTTTTTTTTTTTTTCCTTCTCTTAATAGGGATCTCACTCAGGAAGCAGCCAGTATGCTGGGCAGGTAAGTGAATTCTCTTCCCATCACTCTTAATGCTTTCTGTTTACTGTCTGAATCAGTTATTTGATGCTGAAATTTGCATTCATTTTCCTGAGCCTTTGAGGTAAATGGATATATAAAAAAAAGTTAAAGTAGTTGAATAAAGTAATTGGTTAGAATCAATTGATTACTGCTCTGTGTAAAGCATTTTTTTCAAGCAGTTTCATAACACTGCTTTCTTGATTCAGGATTATATATTACTGTTGTTTTGATGTGTAGTGGATAGCTGAAGCTTTAAGTATCCCAGTCACATTTGACAACAGTCAAATTATGTTTTGTATTCTAATAAAAGGTGTTTTATTTTCTTCTAACAGGGCTCATCATATTCTGGAGGCCAACAACATGGTAAACCAGTAAGTAAAAACTTGTCAAGTTTGCCTTATGTTTTTCTCACAACCCTGTTATATGAAAAAGTATTTTTTTAGTCAGCATTTTACTCTATATGTGGACTTCTCTTGTCATTCTCTATATTTCTTTTTTAGTAATGACAGAATGAGACTGGAGGATCTTTAGTTTTAATAAGACACTTCTTCAGAACAGTTATTTCTGTTTAAATTCATTCAGCAAACTTTATGTTCAGCAAACACTTTTTCAATTATTTCATATGCATTTGTCTTTGTGAGTATTCCTGCCTTTCTTGGAAAATAAGTATTTTCTTTTTGAAGGTCATAATAGTTGCTACTTTATTACATGTATATTCATCTTTTCATTTTAAGCTTTTCAACCACTTAATTTAGATCTTGTCATTGTGTGGTAGGAGATGCAAATAAGCACATGCAAAGTGTTAGCTTTTCTTATAGAAAATAAGATATATCCATCTGTTGATTAAAAATGGGACACAACTGTTACATTTCCTTCCACCTGAATCTTAAAGGAGAGATATTTTGTGTACCATATTAGATGGCATTTCTTATAAGTCAGTGGTTGTGAGATTTTGTGTTGGCAGTTTCATTCAAATAAGCAGAACTACTTCACCAGAAAACCTGTTAAGACTCTTGCAGAATATCTAGCTTTTCAGTATTCACTTTTTTTTTTCCAGTTAGATTCCTTAGTGGAGATTTCTTCAAGCAGAACTGGAGCATAATGTGAAATTATATTACAATGTTAATGCTAAATGCCTGAGAAAACCAGATAATAAATTAAAATTGAAAAATATTATTTAAACTTGAACTTTAGGATGAAGATGTTTTCATTCTTCCCTCTAGCAAAGATATCTCTGTACTTGTTTGAAGAAATTTGATTGGATAATTTTATTACAAGTGATATATTTCAATATCAGGGTAACTATTTCAGTTGCCAATTTTGTAGTTCAGCCAGAACGATAAATTGCTTTGCAAATCCACTGAAACTGCTAACAGAATTAAAAAAAAAAAAAAAAAAAAAAAAAAGGTAGCTGTGCATATATGATACCATTAACTTGAAATAGGGAAAAAGGGAAAAAAGCTGCAAAAATGCAAAATGAAAATCAGTAACAAAGCTAGGGCATTTTGAAGACAAACGTATGTTCTTCAAACATAGTTCATGAGGAGTCTATTACAACAGAAGTAAATGGCTTATTATTATTTTACAGGGATCCTCAGGAAGCACTTATTCTGGGAAGCAGGTAAGAAATGCTTACATCACAGCATTTTCTTTTTTTTTTTTTTTTTTTGGCAAACAAAGAACCTGGATAGTTTATACAGCAATTTATGAATGCTTTGGTCTGCAGATAACATTGTGCATTAGTTCCCTTTGTATTAAACAATATTTAAACAAGCTGCTGTGAAAAAAATATGGCCTTAACTTGGGAAAGCTATTTGAGTATCACTTATATTCTAAGTCTGATTCTGTCTTGTTTTACATTCTGACTTGTGGCTCCATTACTTTTGCTGTCCTCCAATTTTAAATTCCTGTTCTCTAAGTAGATTTTCGTAGGCCCTGCTCAGTTAATCCTTTACTATTTTTTTGTTTTATTTTTTTAATAAACCAGACTCTTGAGTCTTGCAAAGACATTTCACTTATTCCTTCCCCACACTTTTTATTTTCAAGTATAAGACAGGATGAAGAGAATGCGTAACTGAAGTGTGTACTTCATCTGTCTAAACCTACTACCTTCTTAAACAGCTTAAAGCTATGCTCTGGGTTAAGTTGTTAAAATTTTATTGATCATGGACAAAACTGTGTCTTCAGAAACACTGAGTGGTAACACTTATAAATTTCCTTACTTGTTATTTGTTTGCTTGCAGCAACCACCTTCCTCAGGGGGCAGTCAAGTGGTAAGCTTTTTCTGCTGGTTTCTTCATACTTGTATTGTAGAAAAATGAAAGTATTGTTTATATTTGTGAAGTATCTGTCAAATTTCCTTTATATGAATAAGTATTTTAGAATGCATTAGCATGTCGGAGGGCTGCTCCAAAAGTAGTGCCTCCTATTTAGTTATGCTGGCCCTTGTCAGAGGCAGTGTTGGTGGTATGGCAGTAGAGTTGGAACCTTCCCAACAATATTCTGCCACATTTTATTGCTACGTGACAGATGGCAGCAGAGGGACACTGACAGAATGGTATCTGACAAACAAAAGTGAATTCATGAGGAAAAAATGGCACACATTGACATTTGTTGACACTTGCTGAACATTTATGGAGACTTTTACTGTTGACTTCTATTGTCAGAAGTATCTACATAATAGAAGGGTCTAACAGGTAAAAGATTTTTTTAAAAACTGGCCTGTTTTTAATAATAGTAATGAGTAGAACTGTTTTGAATTTGGTTTATCATGCTTGTTCTCTGTTTTTATAGAGCTCTGCTGGGAAACACTCCAGTCCCCAACTCCTGCTGCTGTTTAGCATTTTGTGTGCCTTCGTACTCTCTGCTGTTACATCAAAATGGTCTATGTGAACATCAGAAGATGTGCTCAGCATCCTAGACATGCATTATATGCAGTAATATTAGATTAATTACTTAACGTGAGAGGGAAAAAAAAAAAAAAAACAACACCATAAAGTCAAATTGTCAGATGCTACTTGGGCTATCATGTTCCATGTCTGGTTACTATGTCATGTCTTTCATTAGTCTCTTTGGGTTTAGTCGTTAGTAGATATCATTTAGTTTTGTCAGTGTTCTAGGCATCATCTTAAGAGAGCATATTGTTCCCTACCTGTGGGAGTTTTTAAAATTATGTCCAGTGGAAAATGTGATGAACGCCTACCTGAAAACTGATTGGTGCGAGAAACAATTGCTTAGAAAATACTTGGTTAGTAACGAACACAGAATGGCATACAAATTGTTTTATTTGCAAACTGAGCACTGTCACTGCCCTTCACTACATACAATAAAGATGAGCTCTAACTTCTCATGAGCAGTCCTCCAGGGAATGGCAAAAAGGATGCTAAAATAATATCATACTATCAGCTTTAGTCGAATGTAAACAAATTCACATTCAACATGGAGGTTGCAAAGCAAAAAAAGCCTAAATACGATCTTCACCATTTGGCTGACAGTTGTTTCTTTGGAGTCTGCAGTAACGTTTTTGTTTTTTTTAATTTAAGCGTCCGATCTGAACTGGCATTGCACTTCTTTAATAAACTGATGGTGTATTTCACACGAACCCCCGCGTCCCTTGCGGCTGTAGTGGCGCCCACGCTGCAGGACTTTCGGGTGAAGCGTTTCGATCCGCGTTGCTAGGCGGTTGCTGCGCTGGCGGCGGGCCGCAGGGGGGCTGCAGCACTGCTGCCGCCCTGCGCGCGGGCTCTGCCCTCCCGCGCTCCGTCGGCGCGGCTCGGGGCCGGGAAGGAGGCACACCGCGGCCCTGGGAACGGAGCGGGCGGGGCCACGGCTGCAGCCGGAGCCTTTGCGGGACTGCACCCGGAAACACCCGGTGGCTGCTGCGAGCCGGGCCGGCGGTGAGAGGCGAGTTGGGTGCCGGCCGGGCTGCAGGTGGGAGGCTTGGTCCGAGGGCGGCGGCGGAAGTCCGGCCGGGCCGCCCTGCGCAGGTTTGGGGGCAGAGGCCTGAAGGCGGCCTGGGGTGCGTGGAAGTGGGAGGCGTCTGGGTCGAGGGGTGAATGGGAAGCGGGCTGGTGGGAGGGCTGGGGTCAGACGGGGTGAGAAAGGGGAACGGCGGGACGGAGGGGGGGACACCGAGAGGTGTCAGTGAGCGGCGTGGCCTGGGCGGGAGCGGGAAGGTGGTGCTGTGTGGAGACGGCTGGCCGCGGGGAGCGGGGTTGGGCGGCTCACCTCACCTGCCCGGCTCCTTGGGGTGCGGAAGGGCGGGAGAGCTGCGTGCTTAGGTGTGTGCGTGGCATCGCGGCATCACGGCTGGGAGTTTGGCTTGAGAAGGGTTCCAGCCGTACAAAGCTCAGGGCTTAATTAAACAAACAAACAAACAAAACAACAACAACAACAAAAACCCTAAAATTCTAAGGTAACGAGTGAGATAAGGTACGTGTTATGAAATAGATTGGAAGGTGAAAGATAAACGCCAAAAGGTACTGACTGCCAGTTGTGTCATGTTTTAGTGAATCCTGTAAAGTATGTTGTAAGAGTGACAAAGAGTTGGAAGCCAGGACAGAGTTTCATGAACTGATTTGGTAGAAGAGATTGAGGCTGCTTTCTGCAGTGGAGGGCTGTGTTATCTGAGGTGTAAGCAGTGTGTGCAACAAACTTCTACAAAGGAGCACCAGAGCGGGAAGCTGGGGTGGTACGGTGCCTCTGCATAGAAGGATTGGGATCAAAGGTAATCCTTACTTCTCAGAGAGCTGCTGTGCAGGCTGATAGAGTGGGTTTGGGAACAGTCAGTTGACAGGCTGCTTCATCTGAAATCTGTGGGGCTGCCCTTCTTCACAGGCACTGCACATTACCCATTGGCACGTGCTGCAGTGCCTGTGGGCCTCGCCTGTTCAATTGCTCCCAGCAAAGAACTCCATAAAAGCTGTAGGTGTGTAGACATCTGCTGGAACAACTGGACCTGATGACTTCTGCTGGACTTGGTTGTAGCTCAACAATACGCGCTTTTCTTTTACGTAGGAATAAGCATTACCAAATAATTTTCACAGGCTGTGGAGTGAGTATTAAGCAGAGGATAGCTGTTGATAAAGTGATTTACAATAATCTATTCCTTCAAAAAACTGTACTTTTTGATTCCATTACCCATTCTTAGGTATTGTATGAACTTGTGGTAAGAGTTACAGTACTGGGAGATAAGGATCTGCTGGTTTTGGGTGCATGGTGTTCAGATGCATGGAAGTAGGATGTGCAGTGAAAATACAGGTTTGAGAATAGACTGTGGTAGTAGCAAGTATAAATTTTATTTAGAGCAATATATTTTTTGAAGCTGCTCTATGTCCCTTACAATCCTACAGGCTGCCTGTCTGACCTGATTCCTTTTCTTGGTTATCACACAATCATAGGGTTTGGAGTTGTGGGAGAGTACCTCTGGGGTCATCAAGTCCAACCCTCTGCCGAAGCAGTTTCCCTACAATAGGTTGCATAGGAAGGTGTCCAGGTGGGTTTTGAATATCTCCAGAGAAGGAGACTCCACAACCTTTCTGGGCAGCTTGTGCTAGTGCTCTGGTATTCAAAGTAAAGAAGCTTTTCCTCATGTTTGTGTGGAACTTCCTGTGTTCCAGCTTGTGCTCATTGCCCCTAGTTTTGTTGCTTGACATCACTGAAAAGAGCCTGGCCCCATCACCTGGAAACCCACCTTGTAGATATAAGCATTGGTAAGATCTTCCCTCCTCCAGGCTGAACAGCCCCAGATCTTTCAGCCTTTCCTCATGCTTGAGATGCTCCAGGCTCCTAATCGGCTACCTAGGAGAATGAAATCACTTATCTGCTTAAAGTAGTTGAGGATTTGGCTCTCTTAAATGAGGGTAGCACATTCCTGATCTCTGGGACAGATTTGCTTGATGTAGCTTCTCCTCTCCTATTATTCTTCAATTGCTTGTCACCTAGGCTTATTTTTCATCAGTTACCTCAGTTTGTGCCTGTATGTGAGGTGCTTCCACGGGCTTAGTGCCCTAACTGGAGCTCAGGAGTCTGCACAGTTAGCTTGCAGCGGAGGGGGATTCTTAAGATGTGTACCTCTTAGGAACCAGCTTAAGAATGTGAGATGGACAGGAGATTGAAATTTTTCCATTTGAATATTTCTACCTTCTTGTCAAATGTTCGGACCCTTTCTGTTCACTGTTTAGCTGTCTAAACTTATTTGTAATTACTGGCTTTCTGCAATAACTCTACAGATCTGTTTTCACTCTGTACTCATACGTGACCATGCCTGAGGGTGGCTGCATTGCCTGTAGCACAAGAATCACAGAATCATCATAGAATCACAGAATGGCCTGGGTTGAAATGGACCACAGTGATCCTAGTTTCAACCCCCCTGCTATGTGCAGGGTTGTCAACCACTAGACCAGGCTGCCCAGAGCCACATCCAGCCTGGTCTTGAATGCCTCCAGGAATGGGGCATCCACAACCTCCTTGAGCAGCCTGTTCCAGTACATCACCACCCTCTGTGTGAAGAACTTCCTCCTAATATCTAACCTAAATCTCCCTTGTCTTAGTTTAAAACTGTTCCCCCTTGTCCTATCACTATTCACCCTCGTAAACAGTCGTTCCCCCTCCAGTTTTGATGCTCCTTGAAATATTGGAAGGCCACAAGGTCTCCCTGGAGCCTTCTCTTCTCCAAGCTAAACAAGCCCAGTTCCCTCAACCTTTCCTCATAGGAGAGGTGCTCCAGCCCTCTGATCATTTTAGTGGCCCTCTTCTGGACCCGTTCCAAGAGCTCCACATCCTTCCTGCACTGGGGACCCTAGGCCTGGATGCAGTACTCCAGATTGGGCCTCACAAGAGCTGAGTAGAGGGGGACAATTACCTCCCTCTCTCTGCTGGCCACCCCTTTTTTAATGCAGCCATCCCAGGATACAGTTGGCCTTCTGGGCTGCAAGCACACACTGCTGGCTCATGTCCAGCTTCTTGTCCACCAGGGCTCCCAAGTCCTTCTCTGCAGGGCTACTCTCAAGGGGTTCTTCTCCCAGTTTGTATAAATACCAGGGATTGTCAGGAACCTGGCTAGTGATTCAGCAATAGCTCAACTGCAAGCTGCAGTTGAACCACAGCAGTACTAGGCATTCACTCTCAGCACCTCACATTTAGCCATGCCACTGACTTGAAGCATCTGCAGAAGCTGCAGCAGGGTAGCACCTGGCTCATCCCAGCCTAATGCTGCACTCCTGTCTTGCAGAAGAATCAGGATTTGAGCTAAAGCCCAGAACTGAATGGCTTCTTGCTCACTGCCTGAGTGTGATGGCCTGGATCTTTCCATACCGTGTTCGGTACAATGAATGCAGTGTATGTACTGTTTGAAAAAGAGAGGCAGGTTGTATCAAATTTCTGTTCTGGCAGGCAGGCGTTGACGTAATATCCTAAGTCAATATAAAACTATTGCTCTACTGTGCACATATAAGAAATCATTTATCTTATAGGCAGTACTGATGTTAGGTTTAGTTCAGTGAGGGCCTGCCTTCCTGGAGCACTGAATATTTATGCTCAGTATGTGATTTATTTAACACTCATCAAATTATCATCAGTCCAGAAAAATCTTATATCTGGGTTCTCAGCTTTGCTGTAAAGTGTGAAGTTTCTGTTGGTTGGAGTTTGTGTTGTGTTTTTTTGTTTGGTTTGGTTTGGATTTTTTGTTTTTTGGCAGATACAGATGGGGTTAAAGAGTATTTAGCTACAGTGAAGATTTTTATTACATTTAGGATTTGCCATTCCCAACTTTGCTCTTTTATACATAGATTAGAATTGTAACTTTTTTTCCATACAAAAGAAAACAAAAAATTCTTCTTGAGGGCATCCAAAAAAAAAAAAAAAAAAAAAATCAGCATTTCTGTAAAAATGGAAGAAAACTTTACCTGATTCCCAAACAAGTTGAAGTACTATCTGAAAATAGATGTTAGTTAATATGTAATTGCATCTTCCTTGTTGGACTTGGCAATGTCAGTTTTGTCAGTGAATCACTGGTACAGCTTTCCAGGGTCCTTGGCCCATGACCTGAACCAAAGTGGAGAAGAAATCATTGGTTGGTCTTCAGCAGTTACATTTTAATGTGTAACCCATCTGAGAATAAATGCTCTTGCTGGTGCTAAAAGGTATCAGTGTGGTTGTTGAAGGCCAGGGTCCAGAGTTCTGTCAGTGTTCTGCTGTGTTGTACTTGATATATCCTTCTCATCAAATACTTTTTGAATACAGGAATGCTTTTTATTTTCTCTTCACAACTTAAGATTTATTTAAATGTAAGTTGAGAAATTGAAAATGCTATTGTAATGAAACCTTCCTTTGAGAGAGAAAAGAAAAAAAAAACAACAAGGTTGTTACTTTCTGCTAGAAAAGATAGGAGAAAACTTCACTGGTGCATTTAGTTTTTGTAACACCTAAAAAGAACACAATCTCAAAGAAAAATAATATACATTGTAAACTATCCAGCAAGAAGAATGTGTAACAAACTGAAACGCAAGAGAAAGAGCAAGGTAAGTATTAAAATGAAGTGTTTTGCAGTGGTTTAGTTGAAGAAGTGGTATGTATGTGGGGAGGAAGCTGACAATTACAGATTGCTTATGGGGGGAACAGCGGAGAAGCCCATACCTGGTACAGGGAAGATGGAAAACGGTGACATTATAAAGTGAGAGGGTGTGGGGTTAATACAAATGTTTACAGCATTATTAATTATAATGGAATGTTGATCAATATATGAAAGATTGACGCATTTGGAGCAAAAGGGAAAAGAGAAATGCGTTGTTGAATGATAGAGGTTAAATATTTGTGTGTGTGAAATCCTGTTCTGAAACCAGTTGAGCAGCACTCAGTAGATTCTGAATGGTCTTTGCACCCTCAGCTCCATCTAGGATATTTATTTACATACATAAAATATTTGTTACAGAAGTTATTACTGTTAGGTGTAAAGAAGATCATGTTGGGTCCAGTAGCTTCTGAAAAAAAAGATGTATGGAGTAGAATCTCCCTCCGAGAAATGCAGTTGTGGTACAGAAAGTACCACGTTATGTGTGTGTTGTCCAGCACTGGGAAGAAGGCACGACACTGCTAGAGCATAGAAGGAAGAGTTTTAGGGGGAAAACAAACAAACAAACAAAACAAAACGCCCATATTTTGTTCAGGTTCTGCGAGCTAGCTCTTACCCCACCTTCCTCTTGTGCTTTTCCTCTTTGTTGACATGTAGGAATAGCGTTGGTATTGGGTTCAAATTCCTTCTGAGAATGCAGTCTGGTTTCTTTAATCTGCTATCCTGATTTCAAAGAGAATGCCCAGAATGTTTGTCCATGCCTGTTTCACCAGAGCGAGCTAGTGGACTCTGCGCTAGGTCAAGTCTGCCCTAGAGAAGGGTCAGCATTCACTTTCGGGCATGTCCTAGACATAGAACTTGTGTACTGGCACACACAACTTCATGACTTCTGCATTTTTTTTAAGAGTCTGGTTGTCTCATTTTGCTCAGCACTGTATTGTAAATAACATGTGAGTGCTGTTTGTTTGGTTAGGCAACCTTAAACTCATTCATAGTAACGCAGAATAAGAGCAAACATAGCAGTAACTTCTGTGCTGAGGGAACCTCAGCAGTGAAAATACTTTATGGATGGGCTGGGAGGAATGCAGTCCATATAGTGCTGTCGCTGTGAACATGGGAAGCATAAGAATCCGTAAGATCTTTTGTGTGTTTTTTTGTTGTTGTTTTTTGTTTGTTTGTTTTCAGATCTAACTTGCCAGGTGAGAGGGTAGGGAAGAATCAAGAGCTAGTTGCCATTAGAAGCTATGATATATATTAGTATATATATAATATATATATTAGTATATATTTTTGAAGTTTCAGAAATGCAATTAAATTTAATAAAGTTAATTAAAAGTTAGCTGGCTATGATGACTGCAGGAAAAAAATTCTAGTATTTCAGGTTGAATTCATGAAATATAGCATGGAATGTTGGATAACTTGGGACACTGAGAGAACCTTGATGATAGAAAAATAGAACCTGAAGTGTGAAATGTTAGCCTGTTGTAGAGAAGTTACTAAAGGAAATAGAAACCTGCAAATCAGAAATTCATTAGTTCTGTCTGAACGCTATTAAGTGGAAACTGCTGATTTTTCGCTTTAAAAAGACCTCCTTCCTTTTGAACAGATATTTTTAAAACTTCACGCAGTGTGATGTTTTTATGAACTGAATCATTGCGTACCGATTTTTGTTAAATCATTTGCTTGTCCTGTAAATCCTTTTCCTGGTCTTTTCCCCTTACATTTTAGAGGAGAACAGCTCTTTGTGTAGCATCCCTCTGCACTCTACCTCTGTGTGCACAGAGGCTATACAAAGCACCCACAGTGACTTGCCACACAGGCTGCCCTTGGCCTCTCCCCCTGTGTTCCACATTGCTGTAGGGTGCATCTCAAGGCTTACCAAGTAAACAACATACAAACAGTTCCTTTTCTTTTTTCTCTTACCTGGGCTAATAAAAGGAAGATAAGGAAGCCAGTAAGGCCTGAGAGTTACTGTGACAGCTGAACTCCCAGCCTTCGAGCTAGCAGGTGTAAATCGAGTTTGTGGCCTGCAGAGCTCTGGGTAGTCTGTCCAAAGGCAGGTAAGCGATCGAAGCCTAGGGGGAGTGACTGTGTACAAGCAGTGTGCTGGGAACTGTCATCTCGTTATTGATTTAAGACTGTCAGGGTGTGGACTGTTACTGAAGACAGTATTTAACTTAGTTTATGACTGCACAGTCTGTTGCAATGAGGGTAGAAGGAGCTGGGTGAGTGTCTTACCTGCTAGCGATGTGTGAATCCAGCCCTGCTGTGGGCTGAGTTGCACAGTTCAGCTGTGTCAGGTTCAGTATTCAGCTCCTCTTTGGGATCCAGTCCCCAACTTGCACCGAGTTCTGTGAGCTGATATGTAACTGTTATAAAAGAGGAAGAGAGACGATGAGAGCTGATAAGGTATTGTGTGTGCTCAGCAGAGGGTGGTAATTTTATTGGTGTGCGTAGGTTTCAGAAGTATGCAGTTCCTGCTTTGTGAAGCAATTAGCTTTAGTTCCACATGAAACTGCTTGTTCTCTGCCAACCTGTCATGCTGACCACTGAGAAGAGAGTTTGTGATCTATGTTCAGCTCTCAAGCTGGACTCTTGGAGTCCAGTTGGTGTGAATTTTGGAAACTCTAAAGCTGCTTTGGTGAATTGTTGTGAAGGAATGTGTTCTGCTGCTGGCGCTTTTTAGAGACACGTTGTCTGGCTTCAGAATGCTGCGTGGTGAATAGGACAAAGTGGATTTGTGGCTGTGTTCCTGGAAGCAAGATTAAATTGATGGTGTTACTGTGGGAGAAGTTCCTTTATTTTTTCTTTGTCATGATTGCTGATCAAGAAAATACTATAGCTCAAGGTGATGATGTGGTACGTGTTCCTAATAGCTTCTCTGGTGGGTTTATTAAACTGTTGTGCTTGTTGTTATGTTTCCATATTGAATGTTTTGATAATTGCTCATAAACTATGTATTGGTGATACACCTTAACATTGTAAGCAGCTTCATAAATAGATGGTTGTATGTCAGCAAGAAATGCGTGTGTTAGTTCTTGTTCTTGTGACCTATTTCAGTTAAGTTACTGAACTCTGAGCTCTGAGTAAGTCCTAAAATATTTTGTCACTTTCAGGCTCACAAAATGCAAATGTTTTAGTCTTAGTTCAGCAAAGATGTGTTCCAATTATCTGTATTTTGTTCAGGAGCATTTTGAAAAGTGAAAAGAAACATTTGTAAGTGTGCTTTTACAAGACTTTGTTGTTGATCATCATTGTGTGTTCTTCCTGTATCCAGATTGTCAAGTCTCAATAATAAAAATTAAGTAGATGGGATGACTGGAAGAAACAGTGTGTGTTGGCATCTAAATGTTCATTTTACTGTCAATTTTCTCCAGTAGCACAGACAGACCTTTTTATGAAATTCAGTTGTCTTTTCTCTTGGTGTATTTTTTTTTTTTTTCCTTTTCTATGTCTCTGTTCTCTGTTCTGTTGGTGTTTCTCTAGGGTATGAGCTCTGACCTTTTATGTCCCTCTATAGCTCTTCAAGGAAACTGCTTCTGTTTCTCATCCTTGTTTACAGCTATAGCAAATACCTGCTACAAATGTGTTTCTCCCTGTCTAAAAGATCGTCTTAATTTGGCTCTTGGGGGTGCATAATTTCAGTTATCTTCATGTAAAGGGTTATTCCATCAGAACCCATTATTTGGAAAAAGTTAGTAAATAGTGAGTTTTGGCTGCAGTTTGCTTCTCTGTCATCTTTATACTTCTGTCTGATTTATACTGATTTATATACGTCCTCTGCACGTACAGTATTTGTTTCTTCAGTGAGGTAATTGAAGTCATGGTTATTACAAAAGCGTCTTCTGTTAAGTTTCCTTAAGGGAATTATTGCATATTGCTTCCTCTGTTTCTGCATCCAGGCATCCTTTTCTTTCTCCTTTGCTAGTAAGCTTTTACAAATATTTTTGCAGCCATACAATTTCTGAAGTAAACAAATTTATAGGATACGAGGATAGGATACGAGTGTGTACTTCACATCTCTGTGACTTGGCAGTTAGTAGTTGTTGGCAGGTTACTGCAGTGTCTCTGAAATACTGATGCTGTCTAGATATTTTTGTGACCTTGTATGCTTGACTGGAGAAAATCTCCTGAAGCTTAGAGACAGGTTAGGGCAGGTTAGGAATATTTGAATAACACAGCTCTAAAGATCTCTGAAAAAATTCCTGTTGAACTAGGGAAGTCGTGTCAGTGAAGAAACACTTTGGTTTCAGTTGCAGAGGACTTAGAGGTATAAGCACATGCTTCAGCAGTGGGTACAAAAGTAGATAGTTAAGAGTCAAGCTCCGTGTACCTGTAGATGTGAAACATACACAGGGACAGCTCTGGCATAGGCATCCAATATGTACTACACATATCAGCTTTAGGCTTCTGAAAATAAGAACTGCATGCCATGTATTGACTCGTTACTACTTTTCTTTAAATTACTGGTTTTCTTTTGCTTTGTCATTATAAAAATAACTCTGTTTTCTGAATGAGTGGGTAGTGAAGGCAGTTATTGTTAATCTTTTTATGAAGAATTTTTCTGCGTATGGGTAATCTTCGTAATTAACATGCATAACAGCAGAAAATGATACAATGTTCTGAGTAGCAGTGGTAATATATCCTTATAATATATTGTGTCTCCAGAAGCATTGCTTTTAGTTTCTTACATTAACTTGGTGTTAATTGGCAGCAAAGTGCAAAGAAAACCCTGTCAGGACAGTCCTGACTCAGTTTTATGCTGATGCTGTATTATCTGTCAAAGCAGAAATTGCAACTGAAAAACTTTGAAGAGGTGGAAGAATGAGAAGGCATTCCATTCTGGGGATAGCTTGTTACTGTGGGGATACTGGGTATTCTGCAGTACTGCAGTATGGGGTTTTTTATTTTTTATTCCAAAGATGTCTTCTGAGCCTTCCTCTGTGTAAAGAGATCTGTGATTGGATTAACTTAAAAGATTTATTTCGTGAAACCAGTATTTGGAAAGGTAACTGTAAGTTAGTGGTCCTTATTTGACTATTCTTTTTTACAGATGAGAAATTAAAAGGAATATTTCTGTAATTGCCAATCCATTCTAATCATGTATTTAAAAGCGCTTTTGAAGTGTTAATCTCATTTTTCTCTTGGAATATCAGACTACATTGGTTGTTTACCTTTGGTGGAGAGGTCTCTGGGTAACTTAATATGCTGATTCCAAATGAAAATGTCCATCTGCAGTATTAAATTTTAAACCTGATTTGTTGGTTGTTAGTTTATTTGTTTTCTATTTCAGGAAGAAAATAATCAAGAAATGTCTACCAACTTAAAGTACCTTTCCTTGGGCATCCTGGTTTTTCAGACCACAAGTTTAGTGCTGACAATGCGTTACTCTCGGACACTGAAAGAAGAGGGACCTCGTTACTTGTCCTCTACTGCAGTAGTTCTTGCTGAACTTCTGAAGATTTTGTCCTGTGTTCTATTGGTCTACAAAGACAGCAGTATGTATTCAATTTTGCACCAAGTAATTTTGTTAATCAATATGCTGTATTGTAATAGCAACTGCAAGGCAGCCATGTGAGTAGAGGCTCACAAAAAAAGCATTTTGCTTTCTCATTAAAGAGACAGCCTTGGGAAGACTGTAGTCATACTTCACTCCTCAGCACACCCAATAGAATATCGTGTCTGCGGAAGCGAGTTCTCTTTAGATAACTATGCATACTCAGGTGTACAAGAATAAATTTTCTACTAGCAGCTTGAGGCTTGTTTTTTGCTCAGATATTTTAAGAAATTTGTAAATAAAAGTAGGACAAAATGAAAAGCTGCATGTCTGAAGCAGGAATGATAATGTAGAAGCCTATAACTAAATTACACAGGTACAGGAGGGAAATAGCAATTTCATTAATACAAAAAGAAATGCAGTTTTAAGCTCAAAAAACAAACAAAACAAAACAAAATAACAGGATAGTTGGATTTACTCTCATTTTGTACATTTTATACTGCATTTATCCAGTTCCTTGACATGTGCATTAGCTTTTCAACAGTTTAAAAATATCATTGCCTGTTCATAAATCATGTAGGCGGTACTCTTTATTATGAATAAGCTTTATTTTAACATCAGTTGAATAATTAATAGAATCATAGAATATCCCAAGTTGGAAAGGACATACAGGTGTCATCAAGTCCAACTCCTGGTTCCACACGGGACCACCCAAAAATCAGACCATATGTCTGAGCGCATTGTCCGGGCGCTTACTGAACTCCAGCAAGCTCAGTCCCATAACCGCTTCTACCAGGGAGCTTGTTCTAGTTCTGATATTCCAGGCTACACCAAGACATTTTTCAGGTTTATGAAAGACAATTATTATGTAGTATTTTGGGTTTGTGATAGCAGTGATAGATATTAAAAGGGGGAAATTATTAATCTTGAAGAACAGAACATTGCTTTTTGTTTTTTTCTCTTCTCCATTTAGTCCATGAGTCTATTTTTGTGTTTCTTTGGTAGAGTGCAATTTACGGACCCTGAACAGAGTGCTACATGACGAAATTCTTAATAAACCCATGGAGACTCTTAAACTTGCCATTCCTTCAGGAATTTATACTCTTCAGAATAACTTGCTCTATGTAGCATTGTCAAACCTAGATGCAGCCACATACCAGGTACTGTACATCTGGATTGCTCTGTAAGTTTCAAAAAACAAACATGAATTACATGGTAATAAGTGTTTCTGGTTCTTTTAGGTTACATATCAACTGAAAATTCTTACCACAGCACTATTTTCTGTGTCCATGTTAAGCAAGAAATTGGGTATATACCAGTGGCTGTCGTTAGTAATTTTGATGACAGGAGTGGCATTTGTGCAGGTAAATAAATATGATATGTTTACTCAAGGAACGTGCATTTCTATACTGATTGTACAGCTTCCTGATTGTAGCAGCTGCACACCGGTACCAGAGTACAGCCAGGAGCTACAAACCATAACTGGCCATGGGTGGAGGAGACCAGAAATGGTTCAAAGGCAAAAGATAACAGCTCTTCTTGAGTTCTTGTGACTCTGGATTAGCCTGAAAATAACAGCTATATAAGTATTTGTTCTAACTGCTTCTGACATCAGCAGTTTGGATTCACAGATCTTCTGTGACAGCACAGTCCTGCTGCTCACCTTATGATGTATGGTTTCAGCATGGCAAACTGACTTGAATTTTTTCAAGAGCAAAATCTTTTCCAAATGATGGAGGTATAGGAATTTGTCGTTTTTAGAGGGACTGTGGAATAAGAGTCTATTTAAGAGTTTTTGGTGGATTTTAGGGTATTCTAGAAATTTTTATTGTGAATCTTAATGATGAAAAGGAAAACTAAGGATTAAATTTTATGGATTTTTCCACTTTAATCACTAAAAATAAGAGCAAAACATCCTGACAGAAATTAAGAGACTTTTCAGTCTGTTTTTGTCTATTGCACTACATTTTATTGTTAGCATTAAATACATATTTCACAAAGTGTAGCTTGGTTTAGTTGTACGCAAAATCATGAGAGAGATGCACGTACCTAAGACGATTCATCACATCTCAAAGACGTCTGGGCTAAGTGGTGTCCTGACTTATACTTGTGTATAGAAGAGGTAACCAACTGACAAGTGGCAAAAGTCAGTGACAATGAATGACCACGATGGGTTGTGCTGGAGTTCAGGGTCGGTGCTGGCTTATACAAAATAGCAGGTAAAATCCTGGACGTGTTTAAGATGATGGATTTTCTCCCAGTTGAGGCACAACTATACTCCTTACAAAAATATAGTAAGAAAAGTTATGTCTTTCTTTAGAAGTTCTTTAGAAGTATTTGTGATGCAAAATACAAAAGTTTTCTATCATGTCTGCATTTAGTAATTATTACTGTTGCTTAAAAAAATAACTTTCATTCTATAGATGCTCGTGACTTGATTTTAACAGTACGTTTGAATAACTGTTTTTACATCCAGTGGCCTTCAGACTCTCAAGCAACAGCTGCTAAGGAGCATTCAGCAGGATCTCAGTTTGTAGGCCTGATGGCAGTTCTTATAGCATGCTTTTCTAGTGGATTTGCAGGCGTTTATTTTGAGAAAATTTTAAAGGAAACTAAGCAGTCTGTGTGGATAAGAAACATTCAGCTTGGTAAGTTTAATTTTAGTTATCTCTTAGAGCAGGAATACTACATTCTGATTTAAAATAAATGCACAAAAATACGAAATATCAAAAACATGTAGCGGTCTGCATAAATGTACTTTATAAATGAATAGTGCGCAAGATAGAATTCTAGGAATTGCTTTCTGCTGTCAACCTAGTTCATGATTTAACTTTTTTATAGTGTTTGTAAGTTTGCACAGAATCTGTCAGTTGAATTTTACTTAATATGCTCTAAAGAATATTATCTTATGCAGATTTTGTGTATCCTGTGTGTCTTTTGCACAGATTAATCAGATAAGTACATACAGTATCTTTTCGTCTATATATATATATTTTGTTGTTGTTGTTGTTGTTGGAGAGTTCAACATTAAACATGGAACATTAAAATAAAATATTTTCCTAAATAAATGCTTTGAGACCTATTTTAAAATAGAGATTTTTTTTCTCTTGTCTGGATAGGCAGTTTTTATAGGTTGGCAATTTTAATACAAGAAAAAAGCATGCATGTGTACAAATAAAGATGAGGTAATGAATTTATTATTATTTCAGTACAAAGATCAGTTTAATTGTCTGAATAATCATCAAATAACTGTATGTACGTCTGTACAAACCTTCATCCTAACTTTTAATGTTCTTACCTATTGTGCACCTATCAGTAAGGGAATGCTTTCTCTTTCCAAAGTAGTTCTGCTAGAGCCTAGATATTAATGCAGCAGAGTTAATTTCAAGAACACCTCGGTGTATCTTTCCTGTGAGTGCCAGGTAGCTACTCACTTAAGACATTGTCATTCAGGACCAAGTCAATCATAAGCAAGAGCTTTGAAATAGAGCTTTACTTAAAACACAGACAACAAAAAAAACCTTACAACAAACCTAATTTTCATTTTCATATTCTTAGAGATTGCAGAAAAAATGGACACAAAAGTTGGGTAGTTTTTTAAATACATACCAGTATCTTACTAGGAATGTGTAAGCAGTTGCTTTATCATTCCTTTCTCTATTTTAGCAGATCAATCAATCAAAAAAAAAGAGAAGTAATTAGTTTAGTGTGAATCAAATCTGAATTTTTAATTATGTTTCCAAAAAGAAGTATTTTGTGTCAATTGGAAGGTCTTATTTCACTCAAAACAATGTCCTTCTTTTCAGATGGAAGGAAATACAGTGAAAATAGTGGTCAGCTTTTCACAGAATGGAGAGGAATAGAGCCTAGATCAGTCATAGAGGAGATGTCTCCATCACTTTAATTCCTGAGGGGATTATAGAAAAATTTTCCACCTAACAGTAGAAAACCATACTCACCAAATTATAAACTTTTTAATCTCATCTCAGTTGCTTCTTTTGACATCATCTCTGCTATTAAACTAAGTGAACTGACAAGTCACCTCATTCCAGCAGAAAGCAATCAAAGATATGCATATGAAAAACTCCTAGTGGAGACAGACGAAACTTCTGATAAGTGTAGAAAATTGCTTTTTAAAAGAAATTATCTATCTGAACATTGCATTTGGATGTGGTGATGTTACAAGTAGCAGTCCTACTTTAAAATCAGGTGTGTGTGAGCAGTGCTTGAGGACTTGAAACCTGTTTGCATGTTTTTCACCTGAAACTTTTAAATTAATCTTGTACTTCCAGGATTCTTTGGCAGCATATTTGGACTGATGGGTGTATATATATATGATGGAGAGCAACTGTCAAAAGATGGATTTTTTCAAGGATATAATAAACTTACTTGGATAGTTGTTGTTCTACAGGTAAGATATATTATGTTTCTGTGATTGGGAGATTTACCCTTCTATAAGTAGCAGAGGAAATTAATGAGTGTAGGTGAAGCTACTGGGATGTCTATAGTCAAAAGTCTGATGTAGGACTATTAGAACAAGCTTCTAAGTAAAAACTTGGAAAATTCAGAGCAGGTATTATGTTGCATTGTTGTGCAACATAATTCTATGTAAGCATTATTTCATTTGCAATGCTTAAAATATATATATATTTTAAATACATATGTGCTCTTTCTCTTACAGCTAAAAATGTATAGTACAAGTGTTTTCTGCTAATTTTAATAATTGTAGTATGATAAACAACTTCTTTATTGGGGAATAAAGTGGATTAACATAACATAAAACAATTGTAACATTTCTAGACATAGACAAAGGCTTTTCCTAAAACATGACTATTTTGTTAACATAGATACTCAGTGCAATTATTGTGTTGCAAATTCAAACTTCAATATTTTTCAGGCACTTGGAGGCCTGGTGATTGCTGCTGTTATAAAATATGCAGACAACATTTTAAAGGGATTTGCAACTTCTCTCTCTATTATACTTTCAACATTGATCTCCTATTTCTGGCTTCAGGATTTTGTCCCTACAAGGTAAGAATTATTTTTCACATGTATGAAAGGAAGCACTGATTGAAAACTTAATGCTTATCAGATATAACAGCAACAATAAATAAATGAAACAAGCTAAGCCAACCTTATAAAATAGGTAGATTCAACTTCCACAGAAAAATTTAGTTTCGTAACATAACTAGTACTAAAACTTTGCAGTATACTCATCAAGATTAAGTTTTTTGTAAGATAGAGCCCCTCCACAGATAAGGAATAATTGAACCTCAAATCTCAACTTTTGACAAACCTCTCTCTTCCGGGCTCTATATTCTTTTCTTTTTATCTGCTCTCCCTCAGTTTGTTCAGCTCATTCTTCTTTAAATCTGATGCCTGCCTTGCACTGTGTTTGGCTCTGCTCTGGGAACCAGTTTCTCCTTGTCTGTCAGTTCTGAGTAAGACTGGGACAAAGGGATTACTCTTGTTCATTATTTGTCTTCTAAATTGATGTATCTTCCACAAGTCACCTCATGGCAAGATGACTTATGACTGAACAACAGTAGTGATGGTAATCTATTTATACTGCTTCTCATCCAGTCACTAAACAGTCCTAGAAGAGATCATTCCAAGCATAGACACAAAATTACACTGCAGTGATTAGTAGGTACCCAAATGCCCAAAGCCAGGGGTGTGTTTGTGTTTGTTTTGTTTTTTTCCTAAAAACAGTACTCCATTAAAGACCTAAGATGAAGAGAAAAATGCTATATGCTTCTAGGTGCAATACATCAAGTTTTGTGAATAATATTTTAGGAGCTGTGTTTTGTACATGGATAGATTGTGGAGTGATTGTTTTCTTAAGGTATGGAATGTAAAAGTAATGTTCTAATTTCAAATATATTAATAGGATTTTGCTTATGGTGAACATAAATTTATCATATATACTACGCATTCAAGGTATAAAAATATTTCTGATATAAACTTTTTACCCAGAAGTAGTATACACAGTGTTAGCAGGAGTTTGTTTAAACTTTCAAAAAAGGAACTAGAGTTAACTATTAGGGTTTAAAAATGGGACATATCAGACTTAGTCTGAATACCCTCCTACTGAAATAAATGTGGAAAGTGGTATAAGAAGTTCTATGTGCTCAAATAGAAATTAATAAGTAACTTATCAGCCTTTGAAAACAGGATGAAAATGGAAATTGCTGAATAATTAAATGAAGGAGAGCAAACTCACAGCATGTAAAATTTGAACCCATCTCATTTAATAAAACTTAATATTTAGTATGTTCTTATGCCAACTGAATTTATGTGAACTTCCTAATTGTTCCTCTCACTTGAACAAGCATTTTTGATTGGGATAATGAGACATAAAATGCTTAAGTGCTTGAATGTCCTGCAATAGATCATATCCGAAATAAGCAAACTGTATTCTCTGAAGGATTATCCATGTACCACATTTTTTTTTTTAGTGTTTGGTTCAGAAAATCAGGTTGTCAGCAAGGTTCTTTCCTTAAAGGTGTACTGATAACTACTGAAACAACTTGAAAGGCCTCTGTCACAATGCAAAAGTGTCCTTATTATCTTTTCCTTACATAAATACTCTTGCAGCTGCCAAAACTAAATATAGACTGACTTGCAACTGGTTCTTGGGCACCAGAAACTAGTTTTAACACGTTTGGATTTCAAAGCTACATTTAGCTTCAATGGCATGATGTATATCAGATGTTAAAAATGGCTGGGTGGCTACAGGAGTTGCACTTCTTTAGCTTCTGCTTGTATTTTGCATAGAGTTTTAGTCAAAAGGAATAGAAATGAAAGATCAGTCTGATTACCTTTGACAGTTATTCCATGAAACTATGTTTAATTTTCAGAATATGTCAATATAATTAAAGGTTACTTTGCTTATCTGGATGCAGATCTTTTATTTCAACTTTTTCCTGCATTCTTCTCCAAGAAATATGTGGACATTTTTTTCATTAGAAATGGTATTAATATAATTTATTCTTTCTATGTTCCCACAGGATTGTTATTCTTTCTTTGACTGTATTACATAAAATCACGTTAACTAAAACCAGCTAACTTCTTTTTTTTTCTTCCATTCCTATTCTATTCAGTGTCTTTTTCTTCGGAGCCATCCTTGTAATAGCAGCTACTTTCCTATATGGTTATGATCCAAAACCTGCAGGAAATCCCACTAAGGCATAGCTGTCTTCTTCATCAACCTGCTTCTCAAGATCATACACTGGGGGCCTTGCTAAAAATGGCATGTGGAAGGTGCCATGGTGCACTGCAAGGAAGGATTACTACCCAGAATCTAGTGAAGAAATTTTTATGAGTAGTTTTGAACAGCCAAAGGAGTTAAAGATGGATGATGATACTATCTGTGACTGGTGGAAAAAAATGACAGGGGAAAGCCCAGTGCAACTTGCTAATAAAAACTTGAAATGAACAAAAGGTTTGCAAGAAACTGCAATTAGGAATGTTTACAGCTTTGACCTGGGATTGCATCAAAAGAATTTACTGTACTGACTGCTGCACTCTGTCCTATGCACTCTTTGAAAGAGCACATGACAACATTGTCAGATCGTATGTTTTTGCAATTTGGCTATATTTAATGTTAGTATATGTTTTTAACTGTTTGCCTATTTACATAAAGTCAACTGAATGCACATCATAGTTCTAAAGTGATGGTTCTAATTAGGTATTCCTTATTAAAACTATGAAAATTGAAGTATGATTGAAGGACATTTCACAATAACAAATATTTTTATATTTTAGAAGTCTGAATTAATAACAGAGATCTGTGTTCTGTTGCTTATATAAAGCTATTGTAAGAATGTTAACATACTCACCGGTACGCAAAGGGAGAAACTGAGAATGAAAGCTGGAAATCTGAGTTGATACTCCAGCCATCGTGAGGATAACCTGTAGTGTTCCAGCAGATGCAATAACTCTGTGAGCACAGGACACAGTTTGCTGCAGTAATCTGGCACTATGAGGTGGGTTATAAAGGAGTGCTTGCTCAGATGTAATGTTCATTGTTTTTTATTTTTATTGATTATAAATCAGCTTATTGATAGAACTTCTAAAGTATATAAAGGTTTTTTTTATTTGCTTTTTTGTTTCTTTTTTTTTTTTTTTTTTTTTGCTTTAAATATTCCCTGAGGATTTTTTTACTTGCAATTAAAGAAAAAAAAAAAGCCCATAATAAATATTTTAAATGCATTGTTGTTGTTTGTTACAGCTCCAGATTGAGCCATTGTGGTATATTATCTGCATACTATACTATATTTTATTACAGAGGCTTTTTTTGTTTGTTTGTTTTACAATTGTTGTTTACTCATGAACTCTCAAAGGCTGTCTCAGCACATTTGTATGTAATGGCATAATTAGAGTTGTTGTTATTATTAATTTTGTTCTGGGAGTCCTTGAGCTAACAGACCAAAATGGATTCTGTGGGGCTATATTCAGTCTAGTAGTGGAATTACTTTAATAGGAAAGAGAGTGGAAAAGTACTGAGTTGTGCAATAGGTAAATATAAAAGCATGCTGTTCTTTTGTTTTCAATCAAAAAAAAAAAAATCATAAAGAAACATATGCAGATTGACTGTTAGGAACATTTTGTTTGTTGAAGTACTTGCATATAGCCAACTGAGAAAGAAACACACAAAAACAGTGCCAGAACAGTAAACAAACAAAGAAAAGGCTTAAAAATCACTTGGTTTTTGGAGACCTATTCACAATAGATATCAATGTAGGTGACTTCTTGCCTATTCATTACATTTGTAAATGTATACATTATACAAAAACATATCAGTAGTCCCTTCCCATTCAGCTAAGTGTTAAAAAAGTTTGTTGTTGTTTTTTTTCCCTCTGCTCTATCTCACTTCGTTCTTGTGCTAGTGAATATGATGTGAAAAGAGAGGTGTTTCAAAATGTTTACCAAAGTAGCTCAGTCTGTTTTCCACAACCACTCAGTCATGGATTGCAAAGAGAGGATTCTCTAAGAGGATTCTGAGTTTTTTAATTAAATACTTAAATATTGTAAAAGAAAAAGGAAAAAAATCTGCTTCTATCTACCAAGTAAAAATCATCTCTTCTTTTGTTGTTGATGACATGAATTATGTCTGTAGCATCAGGGCAAGACAGTGAAGAAATTTCAGTTATGCTAAGGGCTTACTAAGCTTTCTGAACTGTAAATCTACCCCAGCATGCCATAATTGCAAGAGCTATGTTACTCAGTAGTTAAAATTATCTAATATTACCCTAAATTGGCATCCTACTTTAGGAGTAACGTTTCACCTATAACACTCAATCTGCCAAAGTGAAAAACTACATTTAGTCACATCGCCACTGAAATTCAATGTGAGGTCAGATGTATGCAGAGAATAGTGGTTCACAGCATTGCTTAGTGCGGAATGGGAGGTATGAGTGACTGAAACAATTTGACAAGTGTTGTAGTAATTACACAATGGTAATACTTTTAATTTCATGAATCACAAATCACAGCAGTGGAAATGCTTAGGTCATACAATTGGATATTATGTTGAGGAGTTTCTCAAAAATCAGGAGGAGCAGATTAAGAAATTAAGTAAAACCAACTGCATAGAAAGGGACCAAATAGGCCAAACAATTACACAGTTTTAATATATCAGGTGCTTCAAGTTTGTCTAAGGATTAGCTTTTGGGAAATAACAGGAATATGTTATCTTTGCTTTTGAATAGGATGTCGTCTTACAGCCTCGGAAAATAATCTACGTACTGTATTAGGGATCAGTAACATCTGTCTGTAGATAAAGGACTGTCAATTTCCAGTCCATTAAATTTTCTAGCAGAAGGGTAAATCTCTTTATATGCTTTTGACTGTAAAGGAAATACGAGTTTGCAGTTTTAGCTGCCTTTCCTCAGCTGTTTACAGAGCCTGGGGCCTGCAGGCTGAAAAGCATTATTCTGGAGAGGGAGAAGGCACTGCATGCTTCTTGTGATGGTGAAGGATTTGAGGAAGATTGCAACTGTTACAGAAATCAGTTAATCTGTAAGCATAAGTGTGTTTTCCCTTTGGAATACTTTGAATCTGAGGAAAAATAAGTTTTATTTCTATCAATCATTAACTAACCAAAGAAACGTGGCTAGTTGACACAGAGCTCTGGGAAGCAGGGAATAGCGTGCTTTGAGTTTGCCCTAAAAGTGGTATGTAGGACTATAACTTTCAACAAATGAGCTTGTCTTTCTGATCTATGTTTCTGAATTTAAGACAATGGATTTTTTAGTTTAGTTGTATATTTAGGCGGCTAATCCATACTCAACAGAATTTTATTTAAATATTTATAAAGTTATAGCTAGATATTTATTTCCATAAT
Organism: Gallus gallus; assembly: GCF_016699485.2. Lineage (NCBI taxonomy): Eukaryota > Metazoa > Chordata > Aves > Galliformes > Phasianidae > Gallus > Gallus gallus. The sequence goes on along the minus strand of NC_052539.1, from coordinate 11,702,470 downwards.
TTGAACTATGTCTTTTTTTTTTTTTTTTATAAGTCTTATATAATGGGATTACTAGTATTTATTGAATACTTGGATACTTAGTAGGGTTGTGTTGTTTGTTTGTTTGTTCTAATCTCTGGAATACTGGTGAAACTCTGGAAACTCTGGAATAAATGGTGAAATACCAGTAAGCTACTAGAACCTTGTTCAAAGCAAAATAAATCGTCAGTTCAGTGGTGAAAATTCTTAAGTCTAACATGCTAAGATAAACTTTCCTTTAAATGTTATATTTTTGTGCTGACAACAAGTGCCCAGTTATCTTTTTCTCAAATAATTCTGATAGCTGGATAGTTTTATGAAAGTTCTTTGTTTTAGACAAACTGCAACATAACTTGCCTTTTTGTTTGCTTTAATAATAAAAGGTAGATTTGTGTTCTATTTTCTGCTTGTACAAGATAATACCTGTTTATACTATAACTTTTTAAGATGCTTGTTTTACTTCTCAAAGGAATAATTATGTTTTGTTGGCATATACTTATGTTTCAGTTATTCATGTGGTCCTTTTTCAGATTTTCTACGAGTGTATAATCATTTTGTGTTCCTGACTTAGTTTTATGGCTGTAATTCGAGGGACTGTAATAGATTTTGTTAAATTGTTTTAAAATTGATAAATGAGACTTTGCATTTCTTGTGTTTTTTATTGTCAGTAACTTTCATCTTTTAATATATTTCTTTATCACCATGTGTGTTCTGTTGTATATAAGCAATTGTCCCTTACAGATTTGAAGTTGTTACTCACTGTGTGTTTCTTGCTGGATATTATGAGGGAGGTGGATGATTATTGTGTCCTTCCTTTTGTAAGAATGAGATTATTTTAACAAGTTAGCTGTGTGTGTGTGTGTACATGGGCAGGTGTGTTTACCTATAGTGTGGTGTTGCGTCATATCTCTGGGAGAGTAGGAAAATCCAAGTGTACCCTTACTTTTGTTTTTATTGTTCTGTGCGTTTTTAATGCTGATTTTTTTTTTTTCCCCTACAGGAAGTTATTTGAACTAAAGAGTTCTTCTCTTTACAGGTGAGCTCATTATATATTTTTAGATATCTAGAATGAGGGTTTTTTAGTGGAAAAAAATGCAAGAAAGTAAGTGGGATGAATTAGATGATAATTTCTGCTCCAGTTACTGTGAATCCAAATTTCCTGGTCAGTTAAACTTATACCTTTGCCTAGTTATTTCCTGTTAGGTGAATTTTTAACTCTGCAGGGCAAAAAAAAAAAGTCTATCCTGAGGTGTAGTTCAGTGCTTGTTCTTAACTGACTGCTACGTATTTGCATCCAAGAGTAAAATTTGGCCATGACCTTTTTTGATTCGTGCCCACAGTCTTCCATTCTCATTTCCTTAGCAACTGATAGCTGAGTAAGATTTGCTTATGTGCTAAACATGTTTGTTGCTATAAGTAACTCTTCTGTTAGATTTCTGAAGTTTTCTTTACTGTCAGTGTATTTTAAACCAAGTTTTAAATATATGAGCCCAAATATAAATCATGCATTCAAACTTTGTGGCAAAATTTTTAGGGTAGAGTTACGATTTTTTAATATGTTGATATGTGTATAACTGCACTGAATACAATTCTAATATATGGCATTTCCCAGCAGTTTCATACTTTGTATGAAAGGTTGAACAGCACAGTGCAGGTATTTAGATGTAACAGTCAAAACTTGTGCTTCTTTTCTTCAGGAAACTAAATGTTTGTCAGGAGTTTGTCTCAGTTAAATCGTGGTAGAGCAAGTTGTGTCAGGACTTATGTAGGAAAGTGGAGTTTGCAGTTTGAAAGTATGTGGCTGGTTGCAATTCACAACAGCAAAAGTAAGTCATATTTATCTGAAGCTTATTCTAAATCTAGGAATTCTTTCTAAAGTCATCTGTTCAGACTACTTAAGCAGACTTGGTGTTTCTCTTAATATGCATTTATTTTTGGATAATGACATGGATAACAGAGGATGGTCTAATTACATGTATGAGTGAAAAAGCAGTTGTTTAATCAGTGTAGTCACACAATGTCTTTGCTGCCATCTAGTTGTGGTAACCTTTTTAACCTTTAATTCCTTCCATATGATATGTGTTTGCTTGTGACTTGCCCACCAAAATGTGGCAGCGCTCTGTCTGAGGAGCGGACTTGAAACCATGCCAAAATCTTAGATCCCTATGGAGTGAGAAACCATGGAGCATGGGATTTTTCCATGGAATTGTCACATACTTGACATAATTTAATTAAGATGTGTAGCAAATGTCTGATAATAGCAGTCTCTCTGTGGGTAGCCCAGTAAGTTTACTTACTTACTTTGCATCTTGATCTGGTTTGCTGCTTGCCTGTGTCTCCATGAGAGACCAGAGTAAATCTGTGGGCCTGAGGAGCACTTTGCCTCATGACATACCAAGATAAAAGCTGCATTATGGTGCTTTATCTTAAGGCTAATGGTTTATCTTAAGCCCAGATGAGCTTAGGTGGCAGGTGATTTGCAGCCCTTTGCTAACTTGATGCTGCTGTGCTGTAACTGAAGGAGAGCACGGGACTGTGCTGAAAGTGGCAGTTAGCATCGCAGCCACTGTTAAGGACACGGAATGTAAGAACATGGCTTTGAGAGAAACCGGGCTGTCATAGGAGCTGCGGATACAGCAATATGTGGAAATAGGGATGGAAGGTGGAGGACTGAGTGGGGAACATGCTCCATGAAAGAACACGGAGAAAACATTGGTATGGGGACAGAGATGTTTCAGAGGGCTGCACCTAGGTCTGTGCCTATAGCAGTGTTGGTGTGGGCCATGCTGTGTTTGGTGTTGTTGGACATGAGCAGATAAATCAGCTGCCGATCAGTAAAAGCTACGGGTAAAGAATAGCAGTACGTGTTTCTCAAAGATGTTTTCCAGCAGTGGTTGTATTGCCCTGAGGAAGCTGAGCCCTGCCTGTTCCCTGCTGGCAGCCTGAACTGAGCCCGAGGTGGCCTGCTGATTTACGGTTATTAAATCTTTTGTAAGCAGAGTTAAAAACTTGACAGTAAGAACGCAGAATGCCTGCAGGTTGGATTTGTAAAATGGGTTATCTCTGTGGCCCTCGAAGTGTCCTCGCACGCCCGACAGGCGTACCCGAGAACCGCCTTCGGTTGCTCCTTTTCCTCGGGCTGTCGGAGTGCGAGGGGCGGGCGGAGCTGGGCACCAGGGCCTGCTGGAGGCAGAGGCAGCCGGGGCTGGAGAGAGGGAGACGACGCCGAGGCGGTGCGTGTGAGTCTCGGTGCTGCCGGGAGGCGTGGAAGGCCGCGCGTGTGCGGCGGTGACAGCCGGGACGCGGCGCTTGAGCGCGGTTCCGAGCTGCTCGGGGCTGGGGTTCAGGCAGCAGCGGCGGCAGTGCCGCCAGTCGTGCGCAGGGCTGAGGTGGTGCACCCCGCTCACGTGATCGGTGTCGACCAATGGGGCGATCGCGTGATGCGCGGCAGCGGCTGCGCTGGGGCGGTGGAACAAGATGGCGGCGTGTGCCTGAGAGGTGGCTGCGGCCGCGCGGGAGGAACGGGCAGGTCTGTCTGTGGGGACGGTCCGCGCTGCCCCCGCTCCCTCCCAGGGAGGATGGTAAAATGACCCAGGGGGGGAAGAAGAAGAAACGCGCCGTGAACCGCAGCATCATGCTGGCCAAGAAGATCATCATTAAGGATGGAGGGACGGTGAGGCCGGGCGGGGCCGGAGGGCGGCGGGAGGGGGGGAGCTGACGGGAGGTGCCGGCGCGGGGCGGCCCGCGGGCTCCGAGCTGCGGCCGGAGCCGTCGTGCGGCGGGACGGCGCCCGGCCCAGCTCTCGGTTTGCGCGGCGCTTCCCCCGGTGCGGCCTCGGCGCGAGGAACGGCCTTGAGTGGAGCGGAGCGGGCGGTTTCAGGGTAGGCGCGCAAACCGCGTCGTCTCGGGAGCTGGGAGCAGCTGCGACACCTGCGGCTGTCCCACGGCACGGCTGAGCAGAGCGCGCGCGCGGAACCCGAGCGGGTCCGGGGGGCGGCACGCGGATGTCCCATCACGCGTCGTCCTCTGAGGGAACAGCCGGAGCACGGCTGGGGCTCCGGGGCAGCGGGTGCCGGGGGTGCGCTGCCTCTCCTCCTACGGCCTGCCCTTCGGTTGGTGTGCAGGCCTTTATTCGGGTGCTTCGCTTTACGAGCCTGTCAAAGATTTTGGCAGCTAGAGCTTGGTCTTTTATCTGATCTGTCAGTAGTGTTGCTGACGATGCATCGTCATCTGTGGATCTTTTCCTGTTGTGCGGTACTGTAGATTGGATGCGTACTCTTCTATTACAGTGTTATTATTTCAAGAAAATCTTAAACACGGGGACACATTGGCCCCTGGGGGCCTTCACTTATTCTGCATGAAAGTGATGGAGTGAGGGTAGGTGTCGGCGTGGCACGTGTGCACTGTTACTGTGTAGAGTGTTAAATGCTTTTTAGAATGAGCAGATGGGCAGAGGGGTGGTTGTTACATAACAGTGTGCTTCGGGGCGAATTCTCTGTGGAACCATGAGATACGGTGTGTTTTAAAGTGCCCTTCATCTTTCAACTAATGTTTGCCAAGAGACAGGGAAGGGTTGTATTTTTTAAAAACTTTCAAGTTACCTGGTATAACATCTTCATAATGCCAGAAAGAACTTAATTATGCCTGGATTGCCATTGTTGATCAGTGCTGAAACATCCTGTCTGGTCCTCCGTGCCCAGTCTTCCTGGTTTCTTTGCCCAGTGTGCTATGGGACACAACGGGAAACAGGTAAATGAAAAGGGCTTGTGTTTTGAATGTGTGCAATTAGCAAACCAGTCATTAATTTAGCACCTGAGTGTACAGTTTCCATCCTCATTGGTTTATTTTGAAGCTGTTTCTCATCAAATAAACTCTTGTCTGTAAGGGTATGCGGCTGCTTAATAAAGCACCGTCATGGTGTAAATAGTTTGTTGATGAAGAACTTAATTTATTGTCACTTCTGTTTACTGATCTTGATGTTCAAGGATAGGGATTAAAAAAAAAAAACTAAAGGGAAGAACCCACTTAGTGCCCCTGTGAAACCTCTCCCAGCCCTGCAGGTCACACAGGGTCCTGCAGCAAGGTGCCAGGCACTGCAGTCTGGGGCAGCACGTGGTGCTGCTCGTGGTCTCATTGGTTGGGCCTTGGCCCCTGCACACACTGGAGCCGTGCTGCCCCCAGCCTCTCCCTCTTGCTGCTTCTGCCCCTCTCGCGTCTTTCCTGGCATGGCCAGGTTTGGGTGTATGTTTGATTATCTCTGTATTTTGGTGTTTACCACTTTATTGCTTATACAGAGGCTTTATAAACTCAGCTGGTTCAGGCAACACGGGCTCTGGCTGGTGTGCTCCTGGCACACGGCAGGTTCCTCCTGCCCACTCCTGCAGAGCTCTCGCTGCAAGCACCCTGCCAGCATGGTTTGGTGCCTGCACCTAGCATGGGGCTGGCTCTGAGCTTGTGCTTCTGTCCTGAGCCCTGGCTGGAGTTAGTGGCACGTTCAGCATCCTGGTACTCAACATAGGATAGTTCTTCCTTAAGTATTAAGCTTGTGGTGATGGTAATTAAATTTGTTTCCCTCTGTCATCTTAGCTGAACTGTTAAAGTTTGTGGAGAAAACATACTGTGGCTGACTACATACTGTTACAAGTAAGTTTCAGCATTTCACTGTTAGAATTTGACAAGGATGACTGTGCCAGTAGTATCCCATAGAACTGTCTCTTGCTATTTCTGTGTTACTCTTTGCAGTTTAGTAGCTGTATCACAGAAAGCAGTGTTTGTTGATGTTTGTTGTCAGGCGGACCAAAAGGAGAGGTGGTAACACTAGTTGTGTGGGTTCCTTGCTATTTGTAATTTTGCCTTCCCTTACGACCTACTGGAATTCAACTAGAATAAGATTATGCGTTTTTTAAGTACTCATTACACAAATTAAGTTACATCTCATTTAGATGTGATTAGATTGCATCTGGTTTTGTAGGTAAGAACTAAACAGTACCTGTGAGAAGCGGGCACTGGCAATAGAGAAGAAAGGCAGTTTAACTCAGTGGTATAGATGCCACTGGATGTTTGTTTCTGCCACCATAATGGCAGCATGTGATGGGAGCTGCTTTGACAGAAAAGGGTATGTTTTTATCTGTGATACTTGGAGGGAGGGGATGTTACAGCACCATTGCCACCCCAGCATGGTAGCTGGTGGGGTGATGTGGCAACTTGAAAGTAATCTAGGGAAAATGAGAGTTAACCTGATTTCCTGTACCAGGCTGAGGCACTCAGCTGAGATTGTTACTTATGGTTTGTGCAGAGCCACATGAAATTTTAATCCAAAACTAAAATAAGGATTGTGGGTGGAAAGGGCAAGGAATGGTGGGAAGTTAAGATAATTATAGCCGCTTTCTGTACCTATGAAGACTTAATTTACTGCAGTAAGAGAATAAGACTGAAAAAATAGCAGGGAGATCTGTGTGAACTCTTACTGAAGACGGCTTGGGAAAGAAAAATAGCACAGTATGAAAGTGCTTTTCTAGCTTACCTTTACTGTATTGATACAGTTACTTTTATAAACTGTGATCTTTTTTAGCTGTAGGGGTGAATGGTTTTTGTGGTTTTCTGTATTTATTTCCTATTGTTTAGAAGGTTTATATTTTTTTCTGCTGAGAGAAATTGGAATCCAGAAAGAAAAGCTGGATAGAACTTATGTATGTTTTGTAATTAAAGAGTCTGATGTTACCTAACTGGACCTTAAAATTGTAGAGCACCTGAGGTTGGAAGGCACCTCCGATGATCTCTAATTCACTTACCCACCACTTCCCTCCAACCAGGGTCACTGGAGCAGTGTGTGCTGGGCTGTGTCCACCTGTACTGGGGGGACAGGGATTCCACAACCACACTGGGTGACCTGTTTCCACTTTGTGTCAAGTTTAAGTCCAATGTCCTGTATTTTAGTTTGTGCCTCTAGTCTTGTCACTGAGCACATAAGACAATACCAGGATGTGTCATCTTTCCTTCCTCCCATCAGACATTCACACATGTTGCTAAGGTCCCCCCTCAGCCTCCTAGAGAAAGGAACCAAGGACTTTGGGCTGTGTGTTTGCTCAGTAGAAGTGCTAGGTCTCATCAAGTCAGTGCCACTCTGCTGACAACATGTCTTTACATGAAGCTGGGACAGTGGATGTTGAGGCTGCATATTAGGGTTATACAACACATTTAAGATTTCGAATGAGTTATTTATACTGAATTCTTAGACATATGTGTAGTGTACTTTTTCCTCAATTTGCAAATGCAGAGTTTTTTTGACAAGTTAGTATTTCAGAATATATGAGATGAGCAGGTTATCCCACCCACGCTCTTCTTGTTCTCATCCAGAGCTGCTTCTAATTATATCAAATCATCAAGGAATTTGAAGTTTCTTATTTTAAATCTGTTTTTCAGATCTCTTCCTACGTTTGAAGCCCATTTCTAGCAGTATTTGGAAAACTATCAGTTCTGTCCCTGAGATTTGCTCCCGGCAGTCACTATGTCAGTTTCTTTCTTGGTTTAGAGTTATCAAGGTTTTGCACTTGGCTATGGTGCCTTTTATTAACAGAAATACCACAGTGCTGATTGGCACAGTAGGTAATGAGATGTTAGAGTAGCTGAATGTGGATACTACCTGAAATTGTGAAATTATGAAAATTTGATTTCCATGCAGCATTGCATGGGCTCAAATATTTTTCTCGAGGAAAAAAAAGTAGTCCTTCAAAGAGTGTTTTTGCTTTCAGTAGCACCCTTGTTTCCCAGACTGACAGTTCATTTTTCTCTTTGAGATGAGTGCACTTTGTACTCCACAAAGCATTTAGGCACTTCAGCCCATTAGGTTGAGCAACTCCTCTGAGATGTTTGGAGTTCCGTTTCATTTCTTAACCCCTCTGTTTACAGTGCTCAGATGCATTTCTTGTGACTATGACAGCTTGTCAGATGCTTTAATGACCTGTTTTTCCTCTTGTTTTAGCCTCAAGGAATAGGCTCACCTAGCGTCTACCATGCTGTGATAGTGATATTTTTGGAGTTTTTTGCTTGGGGACTCCTGACAGCACCCACTCTGATGGTAAGTGATGTGCTTAAGTTCGTTCTTGCTGTTTGGGAAATTGGTAATTACTGCAAAGGCTTCAAATACCTGAATTAAATGAAAATTGTGCATCATCAAGATGCTCTGTTATGCAGATGAAAAGAGTTTTTTAATTTCTATACAGAGTCAGAAATTCAAAATTATTTAATTAAAGCAGTATAACTGACAGATGTTTATGTGGAACTGTGGTAACACTTACTTGTAAATGTTTTCTGACTCAAAACCTGAAGGACAGTAATGAAAGTATTTCTCCGTTCAAGAGGCTACAAGACATGGGCACATTAGAAGCTAAAGGGCAAAACAACTTGAACTTTGGTAGAATTCTGCAGGTGTGTGTGTACATAGGAAGCTCTTGGCTGACGTAGCTATGCTTTAAACAAGCTTTGGAGCAGACCCTGTTACAACAAGGCCTCCCTATGACTAGTGAAAGCATTCATAGCAGTGTATTTGCACCAAATTCTTTTCTAGCATAGTTGGTTGCTCTGTTTGGATTGGGTCTATTAAATGACACATATTTACTAATTAGATGGAACAAAGACTTAAAGATCTCCAAGCAAACCCCACTTAAAATGCAATCTTGGCGCGCTTCTTTGAGCTCTTGTTAACCATGAGTAGTCTCTTGGATATAAATTTTACGTCAACCACTGACTGGAAACCATCTTGGGTAACACAAGTCAGACTGGAGATCAGTGCCTGTTTGACCTGCCTACCTCAGCTGTAGTCTCTGAATTGGGAGAAATGCTTCAGAATGGTGTTGTCCTCTGCCCGTCCATGTGCCTGCAGTCAGTAGTAGCATGTGGAGAATTCAGGTTGAAATAATTTTCCAGGCTTTCTGTGTAGTACTCTGCTTAGTTTTCAGATAGTGAGCTTGGCAGAAATGAATGCTTCCCAAAGTGTTGAAAGAACTGAAGCCTCCATCAAGTAAAGCTAAAACCTCAAAGTCAGATCACAGGAAAGAAATGTATACTTTGGTATTTTACAACTAAAAGAATACAGATAGACCATACCTGTTGTTGAAAGGGAGGCTCCACTGTATTTAACACTTATCAGTGATGCATAGTGAATATCTGCAAAGTATCCCAAATGCCACTTATGTCATTGAATTTACTCTGCTGTTCCTTGCAAAGCAAAAATGGGGAAAGAGCCTACTTAGCTATTTCCCCCTTCGATAAATTGTGCTTATCTGAGCACAGATTTACACTGATATAACGTATTTGGAGTATTTGTTCTATGTAATTTCAATAAAAATCTTACAACTAAGTTGTTGGATAGTTAACCTGAAAATAACGGTTACTGAGTTGATTTTCCTTAGTGTTTTGTGTGGATTAATTTTGCATAATTTTGGCTGTCTTACAGTTAAACATATCTCTCTATAATCCTTGAAAACAGAAAGTGCTGTAGGTGTGCCACACTGTTGAAGATGGATGCATGATGAGCAATATTTATTGGTAATATTGTGTAAACAACAGTGTTCAAATTTCTTTTCCAGGTTTTGCATGAAACCTTTCCAAAACATACATTTCTAATGAATGGTCTAATTCAAGGAGTAAAGGTAGGCTGACAAAAGTAATCATAGTTTCAGGTAAATGATGGGTGGGATTTAGAAATGACTGCATCCGATGAGAGAAACATTCCAGAGATTTTTCAGTATAGCTTTAATAGTATAAATAGAATGTGAGAATAAAGTATTGCCAGCAAAGCTAATATGTATCGTTTTACTTACAGTACTACTTTCTGTGTATGGTGTGTACATTCTTTGAGTTCACCAAATAAAAGGTTGTTGACTAATCCCAAATGACACACATGGTGTTAAAACTTGTCACTCCACTAGGGTATTTTCAATTATGTTCATGTGAATTCCAAATACATTAAACAAACCACAGTTCCAAAAACTGCTTGTATTGATCGATCATCTTTCTTGAGTTTTGTGTAGTTCTGAGGTACTAAAAGTCAACTTACATGTTAGCAAACGTGGAGCAGATTAGTAATGCTTGACCATACTGCCTTTGTGCTGCATTGTAAGTTGTTAATTTTAGTAGAAGGAAAGCCTGCTCCACCATCAGTTTGCAATATGGATGGCTATCACGACTCTGAGCACTCAGTTCTAACTGAAATGTTTTATTTCACTTAGGGCTTATTATCATTCCTCAGTGCCCCACTCATAGGTGCCCTGTCTGATGTGTGGGGGCGAAAGTCCTTCCTGCTGCTAACAGTGTTTTTCACCTGTGCACCAATACCGCTAATGAAGATCAGCCCATGGTTAGTAAGTTCTTCCACACTTTATTTGTTCCTTGTATAGGTTATTATCTAATGCTTGTTTGTAGTATTGTTGATAAAATATTGTTTGGGCTCCATGTAGCATTGAGGCTTTTTTGTATTATAGAATCATAGAATCATTAAGGTTGGAAAAAAACCTTTAAGATCATCTAGTACAACCATCCACCTGCTACTGATGTTGCCCGCTAAATTGTGTTCCTTAGTACCATATCTACACATTTCTTGAACACCTCTGGGGCAGTAACTCAACTGTTTCCCTGGGCAGCCCGTTCTGGTTCACTCCACTCTTCTGGACAATAAGTTTTTTGTAATATCTGACCTGAACCTCCCCTGGTGCAACTAGAGGCCATTCCTTCTTGTCCTGTCACTTAGTTACCTGGGAGAAGAGGCCAACCCCCACCTTGCCACAACCCCCTTGCAGGTAGTTGTAGAGAGCTATAAGGTCGCCCTTGAACCTCCTCTTATTCAGACTAAACAATCCCCATTTCCTCAGCTGTTCCCCACAGTTATGATCCAGACCCCTCACCAGCTTCATTGCCCTTCTCTGAACACACTCCAGATCCTCAGTGTCTTTCTTGTAGTGAGGGGCCCAAAACCAAACACAGTATTTGAGGTGTGGCCTCACCAGAGCTGAGTATAGGGGGACAATCATCTCCCTGCTCCTGCTGACTACACTGGGCACACTGCTGGCTCACATCCAGCTGAGTGTTAACCAACGTGCCCAGGTCCTTTTTCTCTGTAGTCTTCCAGCCACTGTGCCTCAAGCCTGTAGTGCTGTGACCTCAGCCCAGCAATCCATACCCTCTGTAGGGCCTTCCTACCCCCAGGCAGATTGACACTTCCTCTTAACTTGGTGTCATCTGCAAACTCACTGAGGGTGCACTCAATCGCCTTGTCCAGATCACCAGTAAAGATAAGAAACAGGATGGGCCCCAATGGACCCCCAGGGACCACTGCTTGTGACCAGTCACCAGCTGGATTTAACTCCATTTACCACCACACGCTGGGCCCAGCCCTCCAGCTGGTTCTTCATACAGCAAAGAGTGCATCTGTTCAGGCCATGGGCTGCAAGCTTCCCCAGGAGAATGCTGTGGCAGACAGTGTCAAAGGCTTTGCTGCGGTCTAGGCAGACTACGTTAGCAGCCTTGCCCTCATCCATGAGGCGGGTCACCCAGTCATAGAAGGAGACTGACTCAGTTTCCTTAACTTTGCAAACTGAAGTAGCCAGTGTGAGCTGCTGTCCTGCTTAGCCACTACTTACTATGGGTCATTATTGTGGCCACATAATTTTAAAATTAACCAACTAGAAGAAGAGAAAACTTAGGCATGAAGTAACCATTTGTAAACTGTTACTGCAATTTTATACTCTTTTCTCTAGTTTTAAAATCCATCAGCTTTCACACCATCTGCAAGTTTAGTAAGCTCTTAACTGGCACGTACGTTCTGCAGGTAGTGCATGAGTCAGAATTCTCAGTGTTGTTGGACTACCCGTGTGATGTACCTCAGGGCGTAGCTGCAATAACACACTGCACTGACCCAGGGCAGAGGCAACTGTTCAGGTAGCTCCATACACCTTTTCAGTTTTGCTCTCTGATCACATGGATTCTTCATGGCTACTTCATCCCTTCCCTGGGTGTAGCTTGTTTCAAAGTGTAGCTTAACGTTTCTAATGACATCCTAATAGTGTCTAGCATAAAGATAAGGCTAATGTTGAGATCTCCCAGTGCCCAAGTTCTCAAAATACTCAAGTTCTTGACTTGCTTTTGGTTATTGGCATCAATGTGTAGTTTGCTATAAGAATTTAATCACAACAGCTTTGTGTACATATTACAAAACTGCTGTTTATGGTCAGTGCACAAAGAAATTGTGCAACTGTATGAATTGTGCAACTGCTGTAAGTCAATTGTAGTACTTGTCAGGAAAAGACGGACAAGACAAGTACTTGGATTTCAAGACTTTTTGCTCCTATTTAGCTGTTCTAATTATTTACTTATGTTTTTACAATGTTTTCAGGTGGTACTTTGCTGTTATATCTGTCTCTGGAGTTTTTGCTGTGACATTTTCTGTGGTGTTTGCATACGTAGCAGACATAACCCAAGAACATGAAAGAAGCATGGCCTATGGTTTGGTATGGTTGCTTTTCTGTTCGATTGGTTTTTTGTTCTGTTTGTATTGTACTCAGTACTTAATACTTCAGTCAGTAAAGCTTTTAAAAACTGATATTTTCAATTCTTCTTTGGCAAGTCAGTTTCAGCCTGAAGTAGGGTTAAAGTATAGTCATCCAGTTCTGTGGCTCCTTTTGAATATTCCACTTCTATGTTAAAAATAATATGACTATGTTAAAACCTCTCTTCTTAGAGTTATCATCAGTGTTAACAGTGTAATGTGGGGGCTCACACTAGTGTTAACTACCTTGTCATTTTTTTTTTAAATATAAATATCTTTTTTGGATAATTTTGGAACTGTCCTTGCACACTACTGGGACTGCTCCTGCTCCTGCTGATGTCTCCATTCATATTTCCATTCAAAAAAATGTAGCTGGGTAACTCATCTGTCTTAAGTTCTTATTAACTTGCCTCCATTTCTCTGTTATCTCCCATTAACCTGCAAATCTCAGGAGCGTTCATGGGCTTATATATTATGGATTAGCAGAATCATTTCTTGCATTCAAGCCACAGAATCTATGATGATACTCAGCAGGGATAGCTGAAAGCAAGGGGTAACAAACTAAATTGCTGCTTCTTGTATGTTGCATCAGGGATTGAGGGATTCTGAGAAACTTCCTGTTTAAAGTGTAACATTTTCCACAAGGACCGGCAGGTAACTGCAAACTGCTCTATACAGTTCATTATAATGAGTTGGGTTAAGCAGCATATTAAATTTAACGTGCCCCTGAATGTGGGTATTTTTTACTAGTGTTTTGCTGGTTTTTTTTAAATTGAAATACTATTTCACCAATATGAAGTGCAACTTCCCAAAGGTACCAGCAGGCAGCTGTATATTTAATTAAACCTCTTTATGTCAGAACGCTTAAGAGTGCCACGAGCTTCAACACTGCTGTCCGGTTAGCCAAGAAATCTTTTTCTTCAACAGTTTTGTCAGAAATACACACTGCATAGACCCAGGGAACAACTTATCTTTAATCTCTACCAGATAAAAATGGGCTTCTGAAAGTCAGGAAAAGTAAGTAATAACACTTCTGAATTTTATCACTGAAACCCTTACCAACTGTTCTTTGTTTCAGGTTTCAGCAACCTTTGCAGCAAGCTTGGTTACCAGCCCTGCTATTGGTGCCTACCTTGGTCGAGTCTACGGAGACAGCTTGGTCGTGGTCCTGGCTACAGCAATAGCCTTGTTAGACATTTGTTTTATTCTTGTTGCTGTACCAGAATCACTGCCGGAGAAGATGAGGCCAGCATCCTGGGGAGCGCCCATTTCATGGGAACAGGCTGACCCTTTTGCAGTAAGTTGGTGAAATGATGGAGTATTTCATATTTGAAAATGCTGAGCTTTTAAGAAAGTACAGTGATTGAATTGACTATGATTCAAGCTTAAAGAAAAACAGCACAGCTCATACTTTAATCTTGCACTTCTGCTGATGCTTTTGCCAATGATCTTGCTAAATGCTCAGGCAGTGTTTCAGTGTCTTAGCTGCCGTGCTTTTCAGTATCTTTTATCAGGTATACTTTTTCTGAATATGACAATTATTTTCCAATGCATTTTTTCTTGCCACAGTCCTTAAAGAAGGTTGGCCAGGACTCAATAGTGCTGCTAATCTGCATCACAGTCTTTCTTTCCTACCTCCCGGAGGCAGGTCAATATTCCAGCTTCTTCCTATACCTCAGACAGGTAAATCATTTTGATACGGATTTGAATGGAAGTAAATTTACCGGAAAGTTTACAGTACTGCTGAATTAATAGAAAAAGTTTAGGTATCAAGTATAATTTAAAAGCTTGCAGCAATTAAGTACTCTTGCAGTTAGGATTTCTTTTGCTTTTAGATACAGAGGAATACATATATTCAGTTCCTTATATTTTGTTATTATGTTAATCTTGGATTATGAAGTTCACTCTGTTAGACTGCTTTGTTAATTGATGAGAGAACCATTTAACCATTTACTGATTTACTGGCTTTCTGTTTGTGCCTCTCTAGTTTTTTATACTTCATTTGGTGGGGAAAAAAAAAAAAGAGTTAGCCTGGAGTTGAGTAATGTCAGTTTTCTGCATTGACTGTTCTCATACTGACCTGTGTGACAATGTGATATGCACTTCACGTTCAATAATCAAATTGTTTTTTTGTAAATACATAGATAATGGGATTTTCATCTGAAAGTGTTGCAGCATTTATAGCAGTCCTTGGAATTCTTTCCATTATTGCACAGGTGAGTCACTTCTGAGTGTTTCACTGAGCAACTTGGGAAGAGCTAGGCACTATGGAGAGCTTCCATGTTGTGGATCCAGAAATATCACTCACCTTTTCTATAGCTATTCTTCTAAGCTTCTAACAGTTGATTAACACTCCTACTTTAACTAGCTTGCCAGATAAGAGTATAGTTCATTAATATGCAAAGTGCTTTGTGTTGGGATAACAAAATATTTTTGTGTAGAGAAAGGGTGACAGCTTATATTACTTGCTAAGTGATTCTAATTGATTTTTTTTGGTAGAGGCAAGGCTTCTGACTACTTGGCAAATACTGCTTTTGAACTTTGCTTTTTTAATTCAATAATTTATTTGCATGTATTTAACATTTAGAATAAAATGTTATTTTTGTTTTCTTGTACATTTTTCCCTGCTCTGTCAGACAATAGTTTTGAGTTTACTTATGCGGTCCATTGGAAATAAAAACACCATCCTACTGGGTCTAGGATTTCAAATACTACAGCTTGCCTGGTACGGCTTTGGATCCGAACCTTGGTATGTACATTTTATTTTAACATCTGAATAAATGTGATGCTTTTCTGCATTTTATCCTTTATCCAAGAGAGACACATTTGTGTATGCATGGATACACAGATACACATTCCATCTGCAGGACTCTGTCCCTGTGGAGTAGTTACTCTGAGTCTTTATTTTCTGCAGGATGATGTGGGCAGCAGGAGCTGTTGCAGCCATGTCCAGTATTACTTTCCCAGCTGTAAGTGCACTGGTTTCACGAACTGCTGATGCTGACCAGCAAGGTAGGTGTTCCTTTAACCCTCTGAATTCCAATCAAAGAAATCTATGATACCAAACATATCTAGCGAGTCATCTGTAGTCATGGTAGCCCATGCACTTGAGCATAGGTCAGAAACTGTAAAACTCCAAGCTGTGTTAAAGCTGCAGTGTGTGCATGTCAAGCCCTTCTGCCACAGAGGCAGAACACTGAACAAATCCCAGTAGCAGAAAAATACTCAGCAACACTAACACAGTCTTTATTTTCATTATTTTGATGCAAGTTAGCTTTGTTGCCCAGCGCTTCCTTTGCTGTGAGACTGATAACAATGTCTCGGAATAAGCGTGGCATAGGAAATACTGTTGTAGGCCTGCAGGACATGGAAGAAGAGCCTTGAATATACCATAGGACCACTTTTCTGTGCCCTCTGTTTATTGCGACCCGTGGTACAGCACCAGTGACACTTTTCCTATTTGCACTGGTTTAAAAGACTTAACATCATCAATTAAAATCATTGTTTATGTATATATGAATATAAATAGATGACAGTGTATGTTGTTCTCAGGTGTTGTTCAAGGGATGATAACAGGAATTCGAGGCTTATGTAATGGTTTGGGACCTGCACTTTATGGTTTTATATTCTACATATTTCACGTTGAACTGAATGAACTCCCTGTGCCTGAATCACCATCAGGAGGTACTGTCGTCACACAATACCACTTACAACAGGTATTCTTTTACTTACTGATTCCAAAAACAGAATTAGTTCTTGAGTATGATGCTGTGCTGCGTTTCATCACACTAAATGGAAATGAAGCATGTAAAAATAGCTTCTTAAGTCACTCTCACAGAGCATTTTTTTAACTAGATAGATACCATGGTTTAATTTCTCTTTCAAAGAGATCCAACTAATAGGCAACAGATAAAACCTCCTTATAAGGAGAAAGTAAAAAACAGACTAATAAGTACCAGCCTTCCTGTCTATCCAGTTACCTAGCATTGTATTTACTTTTCAAATGTTGTGCAGTTTAGTTGTGGTGTTGTTTAGTCTTTTAGCCAAACCCTCTATTTTTCAGTTCCTAACTGATAATAAGAAAATAGAGCCGCTGGCTGTACTGGCTGCAGCAGGATAAGGCAATGCTTATATTCAGCTGTTATATCAGTGATGTGTAGTTCTGTCTCACTACTGGTTAATTTTAGAGCAAAATCTCTGCCTTACTTTGTTTTTCTTTGGTACTTTTATTTGGTAATGGTGGTTTCATAAGACTGTGCTGTCTGTCGATGGCAGTGAAAGTGAATGACTGGAAATGCTCCTTGTTCAGGCTGCAGAAGAATTTGTTCTGCGCTACTTTCATACAGTTGCATTGTGTGTACTTCCACCTGTTTTAGTTCTAGATGGCAAATGGCACTTGGAGAGGAAGGTGAGGGAATAGTTAAGGTCATCAGGGAGGAGATGCTAGACTTGAGTCTGTCCTGCTGCCTTCCAGGAAGCGTGCTCTACAAGGTGATATCCAGCTTCAAATGCACAGAAAATCAGCCTACTGCTTGAGTGTTATTTTGTTTCACAAAACGTGCCCTAGGAAAGGAAGTTAGCAAACAGCAGTAAATGGCACATGTTCCCTCTCCTAAGTCTAAGACTTAATCTGTCCAAATTTCTTCTAAAAGATTTCACATGGAGGCAAGTGTCATCTTGATAAGTGTAGCAAGAAATAAGTTCTTTTCACTTACAAAATGTGCAGTTTAGCGATCTCAGTATGTTAATCCAGCTAAAGGCTTAATATTCTGTGTTGATGCTATTTATTTTTTTCCAGAATTCAATAATTCCTGGACCCCCATTCTTATTTGGGGCATGCTCTGTGCTGCTAGCACTACTTGTTGCCTTGTTTATTCCTGAACACACCAACCTAACTGTACGATCCAGCAACTGGAAGAAACACTGTGGCAGTCACGGCCATCCCCACAGCCCACAAGCTCCTGGAGAAGCTAAAGAACCATTACTGCAAGACACAAACGTATGACAAAAAAAATCTAGGACGACTTTCTAGACATTTTTCATCAGCAGTTTGGGATACACATTCCACTTCTATCAAAAACAGTTTCTTAAGGTAATCTTAAGAATTATCTTTCTGCATGATATTTATAGGAATTAAAAAAAATTCCAAAGATGTTGCCATTAAATTAATAATTTGTTTTTTTTTTCCTTAAAAAAGTTAAGTACTTATCTTTTGCCATGAAATACTGTTACTATTAAACTTTACATTCTAGTTTGGAGACAAAAGAATATAGTCAAGATATGAGCATGTGTCCTTCTGTTTCCTTAAGGTGGCGAGCTTTAATTCTACTCATGCTAAGTCTCAATGAGACATACTAGCATCCGTGTGGACCCATTCATTTTAATGTTGTAAAATCTTGGGTCAGATGATTCAAAGCCTTAATGTAAATGTACTCAAGTAGGGAAAAGGTGAACTGGTATCATTTATTTTTAAAAAGTCATATGGTGGATTTGTTGGGTTTTTTTTTGTTGTTTTTTTTTTTAAAGTTTGTACCAATATAAAAACTACAAGCACGCTTGCTGAACAGTAGAAGTTATTTTTATGTAAGTGCATTTACTCTATTTTTGAACAGATGGTAGTATCAAACATTTGTTTAACTATTAAGTGGGTGTTTTGAGCCTACAGATTTTAATATGGGCTTTAAAACTCTGCTTTCATAAATACTGTTTGTTATACCACTATATTTCTGATGTTTGCATAATCATACAAGGACCTCAAAACTTGAATACAGACTGAACTATAAGCTGATAGCCTTGAATATGTCAGTGTGCTATATATATATATATATATATATATATATATATATAGTGGCCTTTGAAGACTGTCGCAGTAACCCTTTTACATTACAGAGCTAATGTTTTAGTCCTAAATTTTCAGGACCCCTTAGTACAGAAGAAAGCTTTATACAATTACAGATGTGAATTTCTCTAAAAGTGTATATTTTTGTGTCCAGTTGTATTATTTAAGTGTTCCTTTGTATAAATTTGTGTATAAAGTATTGTATAGGTTTAAAACATTTTCATCTTGTGGTTATTGTTTAATGCTTTTTTACCTTTGAACATTCACCATGGTTGACCAAGAGCAGGAAAAAATATGTAAATATACTGTTAATAAAGCTGGATATTTTAATGAATTTTTAAATAATAGTTCATGTCATTTGCAACCTTAATCAGGGTCACATAGCATATTTGTTATACTTCAGTAGGGTCTGAGAAAAGCCTGCAGTACTCTTCTTTGTCAGCTAAGGCTGCCTTCAGCATACAGGTATTTTCTGTTCTGTTTAGCAGCACCAACTGTCTGTAGCTGTCAGTTCCTCAGTATTCTTATGGATATGGTCTACATAAACCAGTCACTTATTGGAGGCAGTTCACATTTGGTGCACTGCAGATCTGCCTTTCCTGTTCTGAAATTTGTTAATCTTTTCACATCCTTTGAAGTTTTTTTACATTTGAACAGGCCAGGGAGGTGTAGGTATTTATCACATTTGAATTAATTACCAGACTCTTCTTTGATAGTTTATTCATACTTCCACATGAAACAGACCAACTTACTTCACCTTCAGCTATACCCACTAATGCTGAACTAGAAAAAGCAGTGCAAGGACACACCTTAGAAATGGGCGGCTGCCACCTGGGGACCCTATGTGCAGTACAGCGGTGGTCCAGTACTGCAGCAGTGCACAGGGAGCAAAGGAGCAGGGAAAGAAGGTCCAGAGAAAGGTGAGTAAAACATCACCATTCTGGCACTTAGCTCATCTTGGCACATCATAGTACCGGAAATGGTAACATAGTACTCTTAACAACGTTACTTTTCAGAGTTTTTGATAAACTTTTAATATTTCTACAGAAGCATGTACATTTCAAAACAAATGGATATACATAAACACAGTGCTGATTATAAACAAATACACACATTTCACACTGCAAAACAATCCCCTTAAATATACAGTCCTCAGCTGCAGTTAAATATCTAAGGTATGAAGTATCTTTAAAAACAGAAGTATGTAGACAGTCTCTACAATAACAGTGTATTTTGGATGTTCCAAGTACTTGCCTGCCATATTTAAGAATGAAATATAGTTACATGATTCTAGCATTTCAACCTAGATAGTAGAATGTGCTGAATAGATTTAGTCCATTGCAGTTTGAATGTTGGAATATTTACAGTAGGTTTCTGTGCAATATTACATTTGTAAAGCAGGGAGACTACAAGACAGCTTTAGTTCATCTGTTACAACATTCAGATACGTTGTTTTATAGTATTTACTGCTTGGTTGTCAGGAATGTAATACTGACAGATAGGTAAGAAGTTAGGGCAACCCAGGCTGAGATCTTTAAACCGTAGTTTTCACTGAAGGTATAGATCATTTAGGATCTTCCATTATTTATTTATTTTTATTATTTATAAATCCACATGCAATTCAAATTAAGCAAGGTTTCAAAATTAAAACTGCAAGAGAGGAAGGGGTCATGCTAACTCACAAGCTTGACTGTTATTAAAATAGTTCTCCAGCACTTTCTGGGCTGTTTATTTGTAATATCCTTTCTCCGAAAGAACTAGAGGAAAGCATTATAAGAAATCATGTTGCCTATCAGAGAATACCAGAGAATACAATTAGAGAGTCACACTTGTCAAATACTGTAACAAAACCCAAGTAAGTGGCACTGACTTCTTTTCTGGAAGACTACAGGCCAGGAGAAAATACAGCACTTAATTCAGTGACTAAAGTACAGTGGTGTTACCATTAAGGTTGAGGCTGCTTAAAGCTCTATCTTTTCTGAATCAGCTGAAAAGGCATCCAAATAAGATATCTTTCTCAAAGAAAACTGATTCAGACAAAATTGTCAGTTCACCCTGATACTTTTACTTAGGTCAGTACAGGACATTTTCAGATCCCCTGAACAGTTAAAAGATAATTCTTAGTATCCCTGGCTACTATCCTGGAAAATAAGCTGAGGTTGTTGTCACTGCAGCTGGTAGTGATGGCTGGACTTTTGGTAAGTAGGGTTTCAAGTTCTCTGTAGAAGAGCAGAAACACGACAGTATTCACAGAACCGTAACTATTATTACCCTTTAAGTACATCTCAAATAAGGTCATGTTTAACTACTTCCAAACATACCTGAGTTAAGTGTATTTTGACTAAGCCCTTCGTAAAGGAATGCTATCTTCTTTTTTCTTGAAATACTTGGATTCCAGCCCCAAGTTATCACCGCTAGAAATAAAACGAGTGAGCAGCATATTAACAGCAGTGGTGGATAGAGGCTCATTCAACAAAAAACAACTGAAGTAGAATTACAGAGTTCCTATGAACTTTATCATTCAACTGTTAACTATGACTGAGTAAATGAGAACCGTCTACAACTAATGGTCTGACCGTATCACCTGGTAGCCACAAACTTGTCACCAGAAGGAACAAACTGCTCTGGGACCTCCTCCTGAAAGCAACAATATTCATTTGTTGCCAACAAACCAAGCTTAGTGAGCAGTAAGTTAGCTACAACTTCAAATTCATAAACATGGAAGTGACGAAAAGCAGCTCACAGAACGAGCTTGGTAATGGAGGTGTTCTGTACAATTCCAGATATCCACAGAAGACAAAGGGCTTTATAACAGAAGAAAAAAAGCAGCTAAAAATGGAGTGGATGAAACTTACTTTTCCTTATTTGCTGGATGACCAGTTGCTGCAGTCACTACCTGAACATCTGAATGCTGATCTATTTTTGAAACCTGCGAGTTAAATTGAATCTGCAGGAACAAAAGAGTTGCAGGTTACATAAAGCTACTCCAGATGCAATGGTGCAGCAGCAGCCAGTATTCAGAGTGGGCTTTACAAGGATTCATTTTTCCATACCTTGAACAGCATGACAGTCAGCATACTGTCCCCTATTAAGCAGTGCTGGGATACAGAGTAAGTATTAATGCATTCTGACAAAGATTCAAAAGAATAAGCTTTGATACTTCATGCTGTTACATTCTTAGTCCAACACAAAAGCCCGGTGCCTACCTTCGGTACTGGACAGTGGGGGCTTGGGTTTTTGTTATGCGCTGGTTCTGCAAACTTCTGGAAGGCGTAGAAGGGAGAAATGGTATGACTGATTCCTGAGCTGGGAAAGGAAGGTCGCTCAAGCTGTAGAGAAAGAATACATGAATAAAAGAACTAGAATACATCTGTAAAGGAGAACAATTATTGAAATGCATTTGCTGAACAGATTTAAAACTCCAAACTTAACTTTGCAAATGTGGCTTCTTGTTAACACTTAAACCAGGTTAGTCTTTCTAATGGGAGGGAAAACAAACCTTTTCCAAGAGTCTGTTCTTAAAGAAAACTGTAGCTTTTTAAAAGTTATAGTATATGTACTATTTTAACTTATGCTGCTCTTTTAGCTTATGCTAAAAAAAAGTCATATTTAATATATTAACCATAGAACAGATACAAGGCATGTATCTGTAAGTCAGATGTCTTTGCTTGAATATACCCTTCCATTACTAAGAAATTCATTAGTTGCTAACTGAGACAGACATCTGTACACACAGGGACAAAACAGTACAGAAACCACTAAGCTATTGTTCTCAATGAAAATAGTCTGAGCTTTTTTTTAAACTTTGTATTTTCACATTTCTAAATCTCCCTAATAGAAGTATCCAAACCTAAAAGTAAAATTCACTTTTAAATCCACACAAAGATCATTAGTATGTAAGTTTACCTCACAACACAAATACTGAGGGTTAGTTTTGTTTTCAGCCTCTGTTTTATGTTTTCAAAGCCTGTTCTAGCATTGCTAGATGAATTTTAATAAATAAGAGTTTCAAAAATAACCCCCAGGGCCAGCACCTCAGCTAGCACCCAGGGGGCTATTAAGCCATAATAGTAAAACAAACTACCAATACAGGGTTAAAAGAAAAAAAAGGTTTTTTTTTAGGCCATGCATTTCAAGAAATGATGACTGTTATCTATACTTCTGTCTTACCATGCCGTGAGGTGACAGGGCAGTCCTAATGCCACCATGCATGCTGCTGGGAGTCTCCATCCTCTTCAACATCTGAACTTCATTCAGCTGTTTGTTTAGCCACGTGATTACTAAAGAGATGAAAAAAGGTCAAGCCCTTCCTCACAGAAAAGTGGCAGCATGAGGGAAGTGCAGCTCTTCACAAGAAAGCAAACAAGCATCAGTACAGTTGTCTTCCATTAATTTTCAGTAGCACCTTAATCATTATATCATTTTACAGATAAAATAGTATAAACCTACCGTTTTCGTTAGTTTTCAATAACTGCTTACTTTCTTCCAGCTTCTGTATTGTAGTTTCTAGCTGTTCTTGTAACTTGCAAACCTGCAACATCACCATACTAATTATAGAACCATCAATAAGTGTAGTACTCATTAAAAACTCAAGAAAAATTATCATATAAATAAGTGAAGGATCAGAGAAGTTCTAGAATTACATAAAGAAATTAGAACTCAATTTTATGCAAAAGCAGTATGATCTGTTTCTAGCTTGACTTAGTACAAGCCAGCAGCCAGAGACCTTTCTGACCTTTATTTTTGCTGATGAAATAAGGAATGGGCCCTAAACAGGGAAGAAATTCACTTTGTTACTGTTCTTGCCTTCACAAACTTTTCCCATGAATATACCTTCTGAAGCCTATTTGGTATGTTGCTTTGTACCCCCAACAATACGATTTTAATTTTCTTGCATGTGGATGAATCTCTGTTGCAAGTCAGTTTAACATGAAAAAATGAAATGTTGATTATGCACTTAAATAAACGTATCAAGTGCATAAGAGTAAATTCTTATGTAAAAAATTAAGACCTCATTGCTGTTAACAAATATTTTAAGGGCTTTAAAAACAACACCAACCAGCTACGCTGCAGACAGTAACACGTGCAGGATGCAGGGTTAACCTATCACAGTACCTCCTGCTCTTTCATTCGAAGAGATTGTCCAGTCTCCTGCAGTTCTCTCTGTTCTTTTTGAAGTCTCTCTTCTTTTTCTGCTAATAGTTTCTCTTGTTGAATTGTTACTGTATTTTTCAATTTTAATTTACTCATTAGAGTTTTCAAATCTCCTTGTAACTTCTTGATAATTTCATTAGCCTACAAAAGAGAATTTTTTCAAAGTAACTCCTGAAAAATGCAAGATGACATAAAGCAAATGAATGGCATGTTCCAACAAACCTTAAGAAGTTCAGCTGACAGCGACTTAATTGTTGTTTCAAGCTTTTCAATATGACTTTGTTTTTTCTCTGTATTCTCCTCCAGTATCACCTACAAAAGAATTATAAATGTTTTATAACAGTAAAGATGTGGAATATACACTGCGTAGAATTGTAAATAGAACCTCAGCAACTCTTTTACAATCCATCCTTGATTTTTGGTTAAATTACATAGAGGTCTCTCAATTCACCCACTTTTACAACTACCACCACAAAATATTACAACAGTAGCTGCCTTCAACAACATTAATCCAGTATATTTTTGATGCCATGATTCAGCATCTTTAACTACATTTGAAAGCTTCCTTGCTGCACTAATAAAAGTCTGGTTATCCAGTAACCTTTAGAGACCTCAGTTAACAAGGTTCTACAGAGCTTTAGAAACTTGAACCTTTTGTTCTTGTGTCGCATCTAGCACTTCTTTTGTTCTAATAACCAGCTGATCTTTGTCTTTGATCTCTTGTTCCAGAACAGCAACCCGGGTCTGTAGCTGGTTAATGAATTTCTCTTTTTCGTGACATTCAGCATCCAGAGTGGTGTTCTCCCGACGCAGTGACACTACCTCCTGCTTGGCTCTTTGACATTCCTAGAATTTATGGAAGGAATTGGTTTTCATTCTTTAAAACAATCAAAAGCAAATTAAAAAAGATATATATGCATTATACTAAGCATAAAGTAGAAAAAAGAAAAATCAAACTTAATAGGCTATATTTTCTATTCCAAGCATAGGCAGGCAGCCATACTGCTCTAAAAATCATCATCTTGGTTAGGGAAATTAATAAGCCATACATCTTCAACTCCAGAAAGCTTTGCTTTCAGTTCTCTGACTGTAGAGTCTCCTTTGTATCTCCTTTCTGTTAGATCTTTATTGATGACCTCAAGTTCCGAGAGTCTATTCTGCAACTGTTGGATACTCCTCTGATGCAAACTTTCCAATTCCTTTTTCTGTTGTTCGTGCTGTTGTTGGTACTGAGTTTGTGCCTATAATGCAAAGCGAAACAATGATCATTCAGTGAAACTGAAGATTAAGCTACAAAACTACTCATGTAAGAATACTGATAATTCTTCTCCACCGTCATACCTGGAGAGCTCTTTCCTTCTCAGCTGTCAGCTCTTGTGTGTGTTTGCTTGTCAGAGCAGCAGTGTACGATGTCCATTCATTTTTCAGTTTGTCCAGTTCTCGGCTCTTCTCTGACAAGCTCTGTTCAAGTTAGACAACCATTCAGGGTTTTAGAAAAAGTATCATGAATTTTAAAAATGCAGCATTTCATTAAATACCAAACAATTTTCTACTGTTACTTCTTAAAAGTGTGTGTTTCAGCAGAAGGAGCCAAAGTATTCATTCATTATATCAACAGAGAAGTGAGGTACTGGAAAGCTCAACTGCAGCTTTTTGACTTTGTGTGAATACAATAGTCTTCATTTCCAGTTCTGTTTTCTTCCAACTTAGGAGTGATAAAACAGTCTGCTGCTGTTCCTAGCACTGTATCTCGTAGAAGTTTTAAACAAACTGCTCTTGTAGGGAGGGAGGAAAAAACCCAAGGTCATCAGAATTATCTTTTCCTCTTCAATTTGTAATTCTCCATTCCATTCTATTCATATCTCCATTCAGCAATCTAGTAGCCCCAGTTGCACAGAAACTGCAAAGATGAGGTAAGTATTCCATTACAAAAAAAAAAAATCTCCATGATAGGAGTTTTAATGGATTTGTTTTTCCTGTTTCACATAGGTCAAAAAGCTACCTTTGTACTTCTGGAGTTTGACCCATAGCTATCATCATCCTCTCAAAGCATAAATGCAAAACCACCATTGAGCTGACTGTTAACAAAAAGTAAAATAATATAATCAAAAAGCAGAGCAGCATAATCTCCACGCCTTCTGATTTATTTATCACAGTTTCTGCAAATCTAAGGATTTCTACCCATTCACAGAACACGTAGAAAGTTAAAAATGTACATTACTTGTTGAGTGTAGCTCAGTTGTCTGGTAAAATCCTCTTCAGTTTTCCTAAGCTTATCTTCCAATGTCATTTTGTCTTCCTATTTAAAAATAGATATCTAGACTAAATCTTAGCTCCCAAAATACCAGTATCCAGCTTCTACTTTATCATCATACAATTGGTATGCTGTTGCTTAGACACAGTATTTGTGGAAAAAGCATCTTACAAAACAAACTTCATATTGAATAAGATATAAAACGTACATTTAAGAGAAAAAGGAAATGAAAATATCCTGCATTATGCTTTCGATCAAGCCTCTATAAGGTAACAGAATCTTATAAAGACTTGTTTACAAAGTAGTTCCATTAGTAATAGATGAACTGAAATACTGGAAATTCAATTGGTTAAAATGGCTTATTAAGTGGCCATTGACATGACAGTACAGTGAACGAGAGGCAAATACCAGGCTATGAAAGAGACAACAGTTACACTAGAAGATCATTATTTTTGTATTAAGACTTAGCATACTATCAACTGCATCAACATTGTAGTTGTGAGTTGCTATTTAGAGTCAGTAGCCTTCTGAAGTCCATAAAGCCTCAGAATTATACATGCACACCCGTGATTTCCTATGCTCATCTGCGGAAGAGGCAGAAAGCTTACAGGATGGCCCTTTTGCAGTTTATCTGGCAATCAGCACAAGATTATGAAGCACCAAACAATGAAGCACTCAACAGCTGAACAGCACACATATATGTAAAACACCTGATTTTCTGCCAATTTAAATTATAGCGCTTGGTTGAGTGCATATGTAAGATTTTCATTGCTAGAGTGAAATGAACAATTTAATTTTATAACAGACAGCCAAATAACTGCATGCAGTGACATACATGAACAGAATTTTAAAAACCAACCAAACTACACAATTCTGTGCATACTTCTGAAGTTAAGACTGATAAAAACATGAAAAACCATTCCTAAGTACACATAGCATCAAGGCCTTCTTGCAGCCATGGCAATCTTCACTTTACCTTAAGGCACTTCAAGCAGCGGGCTAAAAATTTCTTTATTTCTGCATCATTTCCCGGTAGGAATTTTAGAGAGAGATGGGTAAGATGTTTGAAAGGGTTGGTCTCCACTACATTTAAAGAGACAGGTGTGTGATCTAGAACAGATCCTGAATAAACTAACTGCAGCAAAAACCTGGGGGAAAACAAAAAAAAACCAACATTTAACATTTTTTTTACTGAATCTATTTGTAGATCCTACAAGCTATTTTCAAATAAAATACATTTTTATACATACAATAAAAGGCTGTCACGTGCTTGTTTTGAAAAGGACTGAGACATTTAATTCCAGTAAATAATTATCAACTAGAAGGCTTGCACATTTTATCAAGAAATGTAAATAAATAAATAAATAAATAACAACCAAGTATTGGGCTTCGGAAAATTTTCTGAAGCCCCTCTTAGACTTGTGAGTCCAAAACCAGGTCAGGCCTTTTCCAAAGGAAAACAGACCCCTGACTTTCAGGTATCCCATCAGCTAGTTAAGTTCACAGTACACAACACATACTTCAGGAGCCGCCCTAGCTACTGGAGCCACATAAGATGCACAGCACTTCCCCAGCACTCACACACCCAAAACCACATACAGAAAGCTTACTACACAGAGGAGCACACCTCAGGTCTGCCCCCTTCCATTTTTATATCTGACCACTGAAATGAAAGCAAGAGAAAATTCTTGTCAGAATGCCTTATTACTCTGCCTTCCCTGTGAAAGAGAACAATTTATTTGTACTTGAGTCCATCACTGTCCAACACTGTTCCCAACACACCAGTGCTGTGTCCCTACACGTCTGCTAGCTCACCAGCTTCAACTATGCTAAGGAGACAATCATCAGGCAGCAACACCACTAAGACCTCTTAACATTTAGGCTCTGTCAGCAACACCCAACCAATTGATACTGCAGGGAAAGGTCGTATTATCCCTGTTTCACTGACAAGTATTTTATAAACTCAAAACACGTACACAGAGTAATACAGTACTCTCTTATTACCTACCTTGGGATATCTTTGTTCTGTTCTTGAATGCATTGTTGAAGCAGATCTATAAACTTCTGTGGGAAAGCAGAGAAGTCCACCAAGAGACCTTGCTGGGATTTTAAACTACATAAACAGATTGGGGAAAAAATACTAGCAATATATAGAAATGTAATTTCTTTCCTAAAAATAAAATATTTTGTTTACACAAGTAGATTGAACCAATTCCGATCATATCATAGATGTCTGATGTGTTACTTTCAATCCTGACCACTAAAGAAATGCAATCACAACTTGGACAATAATCACAAGAGGATATTTTTAACTTCAAGAATTCTTGCAAATGTACTGCACAGAGGAAAAGTTATTGAGGCTGAACAAGTGTTCCTTCAGCTACAAGTCCTCCTTAAGCACAAGGGCACACGGAGCACCAAAGAACAATGCTTCCCAGATGAGGGGAGGCTCAAATGCCACAGACACCACCTGCCCACTTGCCAGTTTAATTGCAAACCTTCACCACAGATATAGTGAACTTGCAGGAGTGTATGCAGAAGCCATACCTTGTGTAATGACTATATAATGATACACTGAATTCTGCACATCTGTCTATTAACACTATTCTACTTAGAGCCTCACGCTGATCACATGCATATACGATGGTTTTGTTGTTTTTTTTTTTATAAAGGAAAAAGGACCTCAACCATTTGTGTGTAGTGCTCAGCTAGAACGCAAAAAAAAAGTAAAAAACATCCACAAGACAAAAGCCTCAAGTCTGTAAATCTGCATTTATGCAAGCATAAACTTTCCCCTTGAAATATGTTCTTAAAACAGCACACAAACATAACAATCTCTAAGAAGCTGCTGGGTTGACAGAAGAGACAGGGAGCGAGACAAGCCATGGCACTGCAGCTGCGCAGGGACCTGGGTGTCAGGGTTCTGTCACATCCGCACCACCCTGAGCCACTCGCTGCCCTGCACTTTGCTGTTACACAAGCAAGTGAAAGAGAGCAGCACTGCCAAAATATTGGCAACAATCTACAAGTGAGAAACGCTAGAACTCAAATTCTAAGATAAATCTTTAAATGCTAAAAGCTTTATTTCATTCTTTATGACCATTTCTAAGTACTCACAAACATTACAACTTCACCTGCCTTTGAAAGTCTTCCTCAGATATGACAAGGTTATAAAGGAAAAAAGGATCAGCATCATCAGTCAGTCTCACAGCCAAATCCTGAAAAGAAAGATAGTGAAATACGATTTTAAATACCATATGCCACTCTGTATGTTCAAATATTGTAAAGCACTACTGCAAACAGCTTGCTTAATATTATTATTACTTTTAAACCAAAAGTAAGATAAGAATTGTGACAAATAATTTAGGAGAAAGCATTAATATTTAATGTAATCTCCATTTTAGGTAATACTGTGGGGAAAAAGCAACAACTCAGGAAAATTACTTCTCACAAAACTAAACAATGCAAAAATCATTCAACTTTCAGCAGCAATATTTCAAAATCCTACGTGTCTTCTTATTTTACATAAAGAAAATTATTTGCAGTTTTTCCTCCCGTCATTAAAGAGCGTGCAGATCCCACTTGTGAGCAAGCAGTTGATCATAAACACAATCACTCCCATAACTGCCAGCTTTTTAGCTCACACTGTTCCTAGCAAATAGAGACAACACCTTCCGAGTAGCCCATCTATTTGAATACAGAGCTTAGAAAGCAAACAAAGTTGATACCACTAGAATCTAGTAAGCTCATCGGGAACATGGTAGCATTATGCTGCTTAGCATTTAAAAATGAACCAATTTGTTCACTGGAAGCCTACACAGCATTCTGGAAAAGTTGCCTTCTCTGTCAGCGTTAGCCTTTCATTACAAAGCTGGGGCCATAACAAACACGAGGTACAACCCAGTACCTGCCAGGTGCTCAAACCTACACAAAGAATTTAATATGCCCCAACAGAGAGGAAGTCAAACAAACAGAAAACTGACCAGCTCCTCCAACTGAACTGAAGTGTGACCACTGTTCACACACAGAACCAAACTACATTTCAGTAATTCAGGTGCTGCTAACAATAACACAGCTCTTGGAGCTTTAAAAACAAACTCAGCAATTACACATGAACCAGCTGCTAAAACTGCTGATGGCACATAACCACTTGGGTAGGCTGCAGAGAAGGCTAAGAGCCCTGCTTGGTTTCATGTCCCATGAACTGATCCAAGTGCAGGGAGTTATCTGCTTAGACTCATCACTGATGTATGCAACTGGCTGTCAAGGCACCCGCTCATACATGCTGAGACACAGCAGAGTTCTTAGCTGAACGCTGTTTCTTCATATAGCATTACCATTGCTGCAGTTAGCAAAAGCTTTAAACAAATAACAATAAATTGCTGCACTCACACACCAACCTTTCTTCATTAACTCTACCATCAACTAATGACCACTCATAAACATCCTGATAGGTAGAAATAAAGTTTAAGAGACAAATTAGACATAAAACACATTTTATAATCCCCAAGAGTAATCTTACTGCTGACTTCCTAAGACTTTTTCACTGTGTGTGCAGCACACACACGGATACAAAACAAGATGCTGCACCCACACAGAAGTTGTCATTCTCATTAGTTAAGGAGAGGACTCTGCGAGGACTGCTGGTACTCCACACCCCAAAATAAGAGCCAAGGCCAAACATGCCTTTAAGCTCCTCCAAAGGTCCCCAAATACTTCTGATCTTCAAGTTAATGAAGAACAGAACTTGAGTGACAAGCAGATCAACGTCTTATTCTGCAGAAAGGGAAACTTTGCCTATTTGTCTCACCATATAAGATAATACAGATAAATCAATGGAAAACACAAATACAACTAATCCACAAACCTTTTTATGAACAGGGTTAGAAATTGACAGCAGCTCAACATTCACTCGAACATTTAATCTCCTGCGTACAAAAAGGTGCAACTCATTAATAAACCAAGAAAACGGTCTTCAAAAGGCATGTTCACAGCTACATTGCAGGAATCGGGTGGCATTCACATATAACCATTTTCGGCAGAAACGTCAAGTACTTAAGACTGCTTCTGAGCTACCCAGGAGTTGCCATCACAGCTCCTCAATCAGCTCAGGGCTTTTTGTTTTTGTTTTTAGTTTTGTTACTTGTTATCCATAAACTTCAAACAGCAATGCAGAAGCCTTGAACCTTTTTTCCAAGACCAGCAATTCTGCAAAATCCTACTGACGTTTACTACCGCTCGCAGAAGCGCAGCACAGCCGTTTAAGCACCGACTCCTCAGGGCCGCGCAGCTCCCGCAGAGCGGCCCGGGGTCACGGCGCTACCGGACACCTCAACCGCTCAACGCTTTCCGGCGCCGCCAAGCGCCGCGTAACGCGGCTAAGACTCCTGTTACGGAAATTCTCTACGTTTAGACACGTTTCACGCAAAATAAGCCAGCGCATCAGGCCACGCACGGGCGCTGCCGCTCCCTGAGGGAGCCCCGAGCGGCGCGGCTCGCGCACAACCGCTTGGAGTGCACTAGAAGCGACCCAGCCCCGGTGTGCCATGCCCGGGCTTGTCCGAGCGCTGCGGGCAGCACCGGGCGCCGAAACGCTCCCGGAGACCGCGGGAAAAGCGTCGGGAGAAAGCGGGCGGCTGCAGGGTAACGGCAGCGCCCTGGCGACGTGCTGAACACCGCACGGCGGCAGGCCCACGGTTCTGGGCAGACCGCAGCCCCAGCGCCCCTCAGGCGTCCCCTCTACGGGGCCCGTAAGAGCCACTCCGACGCCACGGAACACCTCCAGGCCCGCTCCTGCTGAGCCCTTTCCTTTATCGGCCCCACCAGCGGCCTCACAGCCGGGACGCAGCCTGCGACTGCTAGGACACAGCAGGGAGCGAGGAACGAAGGGAGAACAAAAGGCACAAAAGAATCTCCCCACAGCTAGAGACGAGACGCAGCTACAGCCTTGCCCACCGCTCACCTCTCCTCGCAGGCCTGGCTCCGCACCTGCACACACACCTCACAGTTGAACAGGAGTTCCGCCGCCATCTTGCGCTTTGAGTTTGGCGCCCGGCTTCCGCAGAGGAGGGGCCTCAAGATGGAGCCCAGCAGCGCCCGCGGGGTGCGGCGGGAAGAAAATGGCGGCGCAGGACGCGGCTAGCGGCAGCTCGGGCTTTGGGCCAGGCCCGCTGCCAGGGCGGTGCGCCTTCTTCGTGCAGAGGAAGAGGCGCTTCTGCAAGATGGTCCCGGCGCTCGGGAGACGCTTTTGCGGGGAGCATGGGCAGCAGGAGGTACTGCGTCCTGGGGTGACGGGAGGGGCTGCCTGGGCACCCAGGTTCTGCACGGACCGACCGTCGGTTCAGCCGTGCAGCGGCACTGCCGGTAGTTACAGGTTTGGGATCTGCTCGAACGTTCGGTTCTTGCCGTTTCCCCAGACCCCTCCGACTAGATGGTTTGCGATTCTCACATGTTTCTCAGCAGCTTTTGTACAACAGGAACACTGAATGCACGCTGACGTGTTGTTTAAAACTTTTTTAACCAGAAAGAAAACGACAGGAAAAGAATTCCATGCCCTCTTGATCAGAAACAGTAAGTATATGCAAATACTTTTTTTTTTTTTTTTTTTTTTTTTTTTTACATCAAAGATCTCACTATAACTGATGTGACTTGCTTTTCCTTTCTCTTTGGATTTCAGTACTGTGTATGAAGACCAACTACAGAAACATTTAAAAAAATGTAATTCCAGAGCGAAGCCAAAGCCGGTGAGTGCAAAGCTGTGTAGCCCTGCCCATGGTAGCCTAGTGCAGCAGCCCCCTCAGTGCCATAGGGAAAGCCCAGCAGTAGCAGGCACTGCAGTCAGCACAGCGTGGCAGGAGAGCACCTATTCATCTGAAATGGAATTCACATTCTGCACTCCCCATCTGCTGTATCCCCTTCCACTGTAGTTTGGTACAACTTTTCAGTTCTCTTAGTTATGAATGGAAATGTGGAATGGATTTTTCTCAGAAACATTCTCTAAGAGTGGTCTCTCGCAGTGCTACCAAAAACACTCATTTTGCCTTGGAAAAGCAAAACTAAAAGGGAGCTGTAGATATTTCCTTGCCTCTGGCACTCTCCTAACCCATCCCTGCCACCTTTGTACAGGTTAGCAGTGAGCCATGGAAAGCTTGGCTGACATACAGGCAGTGCTGAAAGAATGAATAGGATAGGATGCATGTTTCAGCAGCTGTTCCAAGACAAGATAATAAGTGCTGCAGTTGTAAAGCTGTCATTGTTACCAGCTTTAGTAACAGCTTAGTTCTTACTAACATCTTTCATCTTGTAAAAACGTGCTTGAACAGTAACTTCTGCTGGGGACTCGGGATTAGACTTTAGGAAAAGAGGTTTTTTTTTCCTTTGGAATCTCTTCTTTCGCAGTGGATTTCTGTTGCTGTGTACATCATGATGAAAGCACTGAAGAACTTAGCTTTTTTGCTTCAGAGTAATAAATAGAATCAGATTGGTTTTCTTTTGCTTTTTAAAGGTCTACTTTGTTCAAGATATTAATGCAGGTGTAAAAGATGTAGCAGAAATACCAACAGATCAAGTGAGTACATGTATGTGTTCTAAAGCTTTTGCCCTACATAACGTACTGCCATTTATGGTAAGACTAAAGAACTGGCAAAAATAAAATTTCTTGCCTTTGTGTTTTTTTCCTTAAAAAGGTAACTCTCTCTTCCCTATCCAAAGAAGAGCTAGAGAACTTAATTATCAAGTTGAAGAAAGCAAGTAATGGTGAGCTCACCTAATACTAAAAATGATACATTTTGAATAAATGCTTCCTCTTTATTTTTGCTGTTAAATATTTGTGAAAAGATGAGATGAACCTGATACTGGACAAATCTGAAGTAATTAAGATGTAGGCAATCCTCTAATAACTAAATTTTACCCAGCAGAAAAAAACTAGGTTTAAGGAATGATAAAACATTGATCTTTTGTCCATATAGCTGCTTTTCCTTCCTTCTGTGCTTTTTTTTGTTTGTTTGTTTTCTGCTCGAATACCACTGCAGATAAAAGTATATATATTTCTGTTACAAAGTTACATTATAGACATAAGCTCCCAAAGGGCTATTTTGTTCGTGCTGTAATTTAAGCTTGTATCTGAATGTGAGTTCCAACATACCTTGAACGGGAGTTTTGCAACATATGTGTTGCAAAAACAGAAACACTTGAAACCTATACTGAAAAGTTTTGTATTTGTATGCAGGTCTGGAACTTGACCTTAAAGAACAAGTACTCTCTCACCAGGCTTTACAGGAAGCCTTAAATGACCCAAAGAACGGGGACTCTGCTTTCAAACACTTGAAACAGCAGGTATGGTTACTGCTATGGATGTCTTTAAAAAGGTGTAACCGTTCTAATGACTGCACATGCATAGTGTTAGGTACTTTATACAGAGGAAATCTGATGCTTTATAATTCTGTGCATTTCAAATACTAGCATACATAAATATATAAACCTAAGAATAGCTGTTTTGCTAAGTGTTAGTAATAGGTTTATTAGGCTTCTGAAGTAGAACATATGGTTCTTCTGAGCTTTCATTTATATATTTTTATTTTATATTGATTTAGAATAAATTGGAGTTACTGAGTAGAGCTCTGTTGCAATTCTTTTCCTGTGTGCACACAGGATCTCTTTCCTCATCTGTCAAGGAAGGAGGACTTGAAAAAGTTTTCTGCAGTTTGGTGGAATAATGATTTTTTTAATCAGACATCATATTTTTGCATGCTTCATAAATAATCTTTTGATATTTGTAGGCTTCTATTTTAGGTAACATGGAAAAATTACATTTGCTTGGTCCAGGAAGATGTTTTGTTGAGTTTGGAGCTGGGCGAGGAAAGCTGTCTCATTGGGTTGATATTGCCTTACAAGATGTTGAAAATATTCAATTTTTGCTTATAGAAAGGGCAACTACAAGATTCAAGGTAAAAGAGGATATTGTCTTACTAGCAGAGTATAATTTTTAAACTGTTGTCATCAAAGCTGTTAGCATTTGCTTTTCATCTTCCAAAATAACAAAGTCTTTAAAACATTAAAAGTTCTGGAAGTGTGATTGTATGTGTTCCATACTTTGCCAACAGTACACTTATTAGAAAAAATTCTTGGTGTCTTAATGTTGGAAATTAACTTCAAAGGTCACTAAAGCTGGTCACTAAGAGCTGCAGCAAAACTATAATTATTAGCAGACAATCCTATTTAATTATCTTGTTTTATTTACATAGGTGGATGGAAAACATAAAAAGAGAGATTCTATATTTGAAAGGCTTCAAGTTGATATTCAGCATTTATGTTTAAGTAAGTTATTTCTTGACATTTATAACTCTGAAATAGAGGCTTAATTTTAGAATTGAATACTGGATATCAAGTCAATTTGTATGTAGCATGCTTATGTATATCTGATTCTCGGTGGTTACTTGGACACATCAACGGTGCACTTATATATAATAACTAACAATTTTAATTATTAAGTGAGAATTTAAACTTTTCTGCTTTTTAGACATTATAGGTTGAAAACACCAAAATAAGTAATATATTGTTGTTGTCGTTGTTTTTCAGAAGTTGCACATTTATTTCTTTCTGTACATGTAAAACTAAGGTG